>NC_043972.1:50913142-51275642 GCF_902148855.1 Sphaeramia orbicularis
ATGCAAACATGCTTCAAGTCCCAGCAGAACAGGGTTTTTTTTCTTCTCATTTTACAAGCGATTTTTGCCGTGAGGCACCTATATGCAGGTAGAATTAGTTGTCCTGGAGTGTGTCCATGTGTAATTTCACATTCTAGCAGCTGTGTGGTATGTAGTTAGTCAGCACCTGCTGCACCCACAGGGCACTCACTCCCTCTTCACACCATGTTTGTGTTTTCTTTGTTGTGTACAGACACCTGCAGTCATGGGCAAGTCTCAGTCACATTTGGCCAAGCACAAGGACGAAAGCCAGGACGCACTGACGAGTTCAGACTCCCAGAGTGAGAAGGACGAGAAGAATGAAGATGTGTCTCAGTTCCCCTATGTGGAGTTCACAGGACGGGACAGTGTGACATGCCCCACATGTCAGGGAACTGGCAGAATCCCACGAGGTAAAACTGTGTGAAATTCATGTTGACTGAAAATATTAAGAAAAGTATACAACATAAAACATAGTTGTTTGACAAATCAGATCATCAAATATTAAATAAAAGATCTTAAGGTAATAGCCACTTCTGACAACTTAAGTTAAAGCCACTGGCAACCAAAAGTATACACAATGTAAAATGTTTTAATACCTGTTGATCCACTAATCCTGTTAATACATGTAAATAACTGGTGTAAAATGCAGTTTGTAATTTTTTCATGGTCATTAGATGTGACCCATTTGGATGTTCAGAGGCTCCATAGTGAACATGGAAACACTGTCATCTTCTACAACATTGATTCACCTAAAACCCATGGAGTTTGATAAATGACAGGGGTTGGAGATGCTCGTTTTTATGTTCAGTTAATGATATTTGCTGAAAGTTACTTTTTTTCCACCTTCAACATCTACAGGATCAGCAAATATTGGAAAATACCTGATTTTCGCAGAAAACTGCAAAATACTTAATACATGATGATGAATCACTCAAGAAGGGTTAACTAAAGAATAATACAATTGGGAACTGCCACAAAACTAGCACTGGGTATTTATGGGTTAAGGACATAATATTTTCAGTCAACAAAGTAAGTCAAGTGGACTAACTCAATATTTTAGTGAAAAGTTGACTAACTTACTTATTAGCCAAGTGACAGTAAGGGTACAAACAATCGATGATGCAACTCATGATTTAGAGGCAATGCTTAGTATTGAAACACAAACGTAAAAATGAACCTGGAGCACACAAACACATATCAAATTTTACAATATAATGGGAATATTTAAGACCCATTAAGATTGTACGACCATAACTACCTGATTACACACAGAGTGGAATAAAGGATACTGGAGGTTACTGGAATGATCTATCTTGTATGAGGTCTCCATTTTACTCCACTAGATGGAGGAGGAAAATTAATGTTATTATTAATGTATGGCTGAAACAAGAGACAGAGGGAAGTTGAAATGCAGCTTACAAAACTAGCATGATGGAACAGTCAGAAAGCTGATGCTAACTATCTTTTAGTAAGACATTGGTAAAGATGAGGTTATATAGCCTTATGATTTCTCCACATGTATACAGTTACTGTCACAAGGATAGTTGAATATTTTATATTTGACTTCATAGTGATTAAACGTTTGCTGCACCTATCAGCACACATATCAAGATCCCACAAGTACTTTTTACATTCTTCTTGCTGATGCCTCACGTCTTGTCAGCTGTAGTGAAATGCATCTCCTTAAAGACTTTTTCAGCTTGTAATAGTTTAGTTATGGATTCTTCTTCTCACTCTGTCATCTGCTCATCCTTATATACTGTTTAATGAATCCAAAACATGTACTTACAAAGAAATTCTCTAATAATCTACAGTTTAGAGAATAGTTTGTTCAGTTTAATTCTTATGGACTGAACTTTCCCAGAATATAATCCCTGATTCATGACATTCACCACAGTGGACTGTTACATTTTACACTGAAATAATTACTTTCTTAAATCTGTAATATATTCTCTTTGAGGAAGGGAGTATTATTGGTGTGTTTATGTTCCCAAAATTAATACCATCATGTTAAACTGTTCATGCATGGAATCCACTACAATGAATATTCAGATATTATGCTAAAGAAATAAGATATTGAAGAAATCTGATTTGAATTATTTTATGCCAAAAATACCACTAGTTTATTACAATTCATGCATGAAGGGTTAAACATAGCATAAACCACAACATTGAACAACTAATTAAAAAACAAAACATCATACTATAAATTGCATTAATATTTTGTTGCACCCTTAAAAATGAACCAGTGTTACAGGTGAATGTCCATGAAACTGCTGCTCATTTGGTCTAACACACAGTCAAACTAAGTCAAGGCCCATTGCATAGACAGTTTTTTGTGTAACTGAAGAGAAAATGAGCTGAGGTTAATTTGCCATATTTCATTTTAAAAGGGATGAAAGTCAACTTCAATATATGGCTGAAACTTTACCTGCAATGTTACACAGTATGCACTTGAAATTTCTGCTGACGTGTTGTTTATGTTTAAACAGGTCAAGAAAATCAGCTCGTGGCCCTGATCCCATACAGCGACCAAAGACTCAGACCAAGCAGGACGTAAGTGCACCTTGGGCTTTTCTATCCTGAGGCAATGCCTGTGATTAACATACTTTCTACATAATGAAGCAAACATATAGAGATGCTGCTGTGATACTTTGAAATCATTAGTCGTTTGTTGGTCTTACTTCCTCATTCCTTTTCCTACAGAAAATTGTATGTCACATTATCAGTTGCACTTTGCCTGCTGCTGTCTGGCCTCGCTGTGTTCTTCCTTTTCCCTCGTCCTATTGATGTGTCTTATGTGGGAGTGAAGTCTGCCTATGTCTCCTATGACCAGGATAAACGCATCGTCTATCTCAACATTACAGTAAGGATGTCCAGCCATAAAACCCCACTAGTTAAAAATGACATCACTAAGCAGTGCAAGATGAAAAATCTACCACATGCTTTTTTTTCCAGGAATCTGTAGATCATAATTTATACATGGAATTTTCCATTAATATTAGACCTATGGCGTCACCCCAAAATGCTGTTATCAAGAAGATTACAAACTGCTGGGTTTAAGCTGTAAATGCAGGGAACCTGACAGCTCATTGTCATTCTATTTCTCACTTATTGTTTAGTAACAAAGAAGACAACTGACCTTGATAACCTATTAACTACTGTTAGAGAAGAGCTAACTCTAGCAAAATCTAGGAATAAAAATTCAATTTGAAAGCTGTCTGTTCTTCTGAATAAATCCATGAAACACACACATCAGTAGGATGTAATGAACACAGAAATGGATGTTCCACTGAGCATAATAATAAGTCAGATAATATTAATAATACCATATTATGTCGTATGTTTACGACTTGACCACAGCAGTATGACTATGTATTTGTGAAGCAGTGTTTAAGCCTCTCAGCATGACGTCAGTGGACTGTGCACAACATAAGAACATGGTCCATTGTTGGAACCTCACACCTTTTTTCTTCTTCCACAAGAACACTCTGAATATCACCAATAATAACTACTACGCCATATCTGTGACCAACATCACAGCACAAGTGCAGTTCTCCAAGACAGTGATTGGCAAGGCCAAGTATAACAACAGCACGGTCATCATACCACTGGACGAACGCCAGGTGGGTCCCAGTATTCTGTGTTTTCTATACCTACAGTACCACCATGAACCACCTGCTACCAAGGCAACAAACTCATGTGTATCCAAGTTAATGACATTCACCTGTCTGTCGTGAAGTGTTCACACTAGCTTATTCTGTCCACAATCACAATACCCAGGAACCTTGTACACTTTTTTCATAAGATCATATCAAATCTGGATTTAGAAATCATACAAGAACTATTTAAATAATATTATGCCCTGTTAAGTTTTGACTTCTGATACTAAAGAGTGGCCCACTACACACTGGTGAATATAATTCACATAAAAAACAGTCAACAGTCCATGTGTGTTTTCAGTGTAATTGACATAAATATGCAATTTATGTTATAAGTGTGCTTCATTCTGTGCTTTCTAATTTGATGTTTGCAGATTGACTACACAGTCCCCACTGTCATTGCTGATGATATGAGTTATATGTAGTAAGTATCATATGCAAAAAAGGTACTAAAATGCACATTTTACACAAATGTAAATATTTATTAGATCATATATAACTTTTTTCTTACAGTGACTACTGCACCTTGCCTACTATAAAAGTGCACAACATTGGGGTCATGATACAGTAAGTGACTTTGTGCTATATTTTATGGCCCTTTTTTTTTTTTAAACATGGTACATACAACCTATGACTACAGTGTAAATTATATCAGTGCTGGGAAATACACAAGACGAACTAATTTGATTGCCATTTTTCATGTAACTCCACATCACAGCACAGCTAAAGCAACAGCTGTATAACACTATTCACAGCTAGAAGTGCTCCAGAGCACTAGGTAGAGCACAGAGGAGACCATATTAACTATGTGAACCCTTTGCTACTGGATATAACTTGGTGACACAACAGCCACCTACAACTTTCCCTCTGTGACTTTACAACTGCTATATTGTATAAGGGGATACATTTCCTTCAAAACAACAAAACTTTTCTAAGAATCAGAGTGCTCTCAGTTCTTTCCTCCTCAAACAGACGTACCCAGAGCAAATCCAGGACTGCTGCTTAATGTCACTACTTATTTACAAATCAATACTTGCCACCAAGCAGATTATAAAACAAATATTTTTCCAAGGCCAGGGCATATTCACATTAGAAATCAATTCCCATATTTTTTAATATTGCATAACACTTTCAGTTTAAGTTAACTGTGAAAACATTTAGCGAACATAAATGTGATGCCTTGGGTAATGAATGCAATCAAGTGAAATGTCAGCCATCACAGGCACATACATTTCCCATCAGTTGCTCTCACATTGTGCACACCACTGTCCTTGTCGACGCCACCTGTTTACCTTGTGGGTGTGCTGAGCCATCATTAACTCTCCGTTTGCTCTGCAGAGTGACAGTGACAACGTCGTACTTTGGCCACGCCGAGCAGGTTTCCCAGGAGACATATCAGTATGTGGACTGCGGGGGGAACACCACGTCCTTGCATGGACATGTGCAGGTCTTCAAATAAAAGCACAGACAAAACACAAGAACCTGTTAAATACTGCAGTGACTGAAGTCAACTGGGCTGACTTTAGTAGAAAAGCATGGGAAACCTGGGACTGGGACTGTGAAATAATGTGTCATCCAGGTCAGGAAAATAACTCCATATTGTTAATTTATCAAACTGACTGGAAAAGCAGTCAAACCGACTTACCACAGCCACAATTTTCCTGAAGGCTTGTGGTCATTTACATCCTGGTGCCAACATTGTATAATTTGGTTAATTTTTTACCAACAGGTATCCCCATGTTTACATAGTTTAACAATAAATGCACTTTAGCCAAGTACATTAACCTTGTCCTTATCAATAGAAAAATCTGATGAATGTTGTACAGCAGATATATTGGAGTTACTTTCCCCAACCATCTGATACCACTCTGAAGTACTTTGAATACAGATGAACCACTGGGCTGTTAAACTACAGGGATCCACAAAGTCTCATTACAAGTTAAAACATTTAAAGCAATTGATTAGATATGTTAATCAGATTTCTTCCATGTACTTAGTGGTTATCAAAGTTTTTAATCACATTATGGGATTATGTGCAATCAAATGATTGGTTCATTTTTCTTCAACGAGAGATCAATTACTGCAGATTTTTACCTTGACCTTTGGACTGAATATGTGGCACCACAACTGGATGACCTTCAACCAACCATCGTTTTCCTGGTAGATAATGCACCACCGCATTGACTTCCTAAATCAAACATTTCCAAACCAGTGGATTGGAAGGAATGGCCCAATTCCCTGACCACTTCGTTCACCAGATATTACTCCCCTGGATTTCTTTCTTTGGGGTTATATCAAAGACATCATGTATCGAACAAAGATATGGGACATCAGCGACTTGAAGCAAAAGATCACTGATGCCATTGCCACCATTGATGAGGCTATGCTTTTGTAATAAATTTGTTAAATTGTAAAGAGACTTTATGGATACCCTGTGTTACATTCCTTTTGAAACCAGTAGTTCTTTTTTCATTTCTTCATTTTTGTTGTAGATGACAAGCTATGTTGTGAAAATTTGGGTTGTTATTATGGTTGTTTTTTTGTTTTTTTTTTCTATTTTTGATCAGTGGTCCTCAGGTTATTTAGAGTTTTAAGTAGAGGTTATATCAGTGTCTGTTCTTTGGACCATCAGCCTTTTTTTCTTTTAATTACCAGTTTAAAAAGGGAATATTTGATTTTATTTTTTAACCTGCGGGTATTTCCGTGTACAATTTCAGAAACTTCACAAGCGAGTGTAAAGACGATGTTCTATTCTTATAGCTTCACAACACATTAATGGAGAATTATTTCTGGTGTGAACCCAACTTTTTCCTCTTTAATAATGTTTTATTTTTTGTGGTATATGGTGTCATCCACCATCTGACGTCATGTTTGTGCCATTTTAATCCACTCTGTAGCTTTGACTGGCATCATGAGTTGGCTGCTGTTAGGTCATGAAATGAATTATTTGCAGTGTGTACTCAAATTGCTGTGTGAGGTTTCAGAGTTCTCTACAGTACAGAGCATAAACAGTGAAACATAGACAACCATCAACTGTCAGTTTCTGGTGATTATTTATCACATAGGTCATAACACTCCAAACTGTTACATTGTTTTAACAGCATCACAATTCCTACAGTTGTCAGTGAGAAATCTTTTACCCCAGATCCACTTATTATTTTAATAACCTACAGAGCAGATGTGAGTACTCTTCTTTATTATGACATCAACACAGTGGTATGTTTCTCATGCATGAACTTCAAAATAAAATCATGTTTGACTTCGAGAGTTGTTTTTTCCCGGGTTTCTCATTGTGCTTGTAATATTCTAAGTGCACACTGGGTGGAGCTGTGGAGCTGGGCTAAACAAAGCTGTTAAGAGTTATTTCCCATCTGCATACAAGGCTCAGGTTATCCCCTGAATTTACACAGGTCCTATCATTTTGTTTTAGCTGAGGGTTTAAGAAAAGATCCAGCATTATAATAATTTAAACAGAACTAGTCTGAAATATTGCAGAATGTAAAAAATAGGAAAAATTCTACAACTACGTGAAGTACCTCTTAAGCGTTTGTCACATTCACCTTCATCCATGTTTATGTCGCCTTTATGCTCATTGTCCCGCGTGCATCTGTATGGTAGACCACAAACAAGTCATTAAAATTAGAGCTGTACCATTAATCAGTTCCCAATAATAACAACAATAATAATAATGGCAAGTGCATATACTTATGCAGTTGTAAAAATTGCATATGGCTGTAATTTGAAAGGTCCAAATCCATCAGAATTTAGGGTGATGTGGTTGCAGAAAGGTCACAAAAATACACACAATACATTGCATTCAGCAAACAGAAATATGTAAAACATGCTAAATTAAAGTTGCTACATTTTTTTGTATTTATTCTAGTTTGTATGTTTGAGTTGGGAAAAAAAAAAAAAAAATCAAGTCATAATCCATTTTCTGTTAAATCAAGCAATTTCAGAACCAAGATTTTCTCTCCAAATGAACCATAAATGTAATACCTTAATACAGAAAGCATTGCTGTAAAGACAAATAGCCTATATGACAGACCCTTGATAAAAAATTATGCGCTTTTCTGTCATCACACAACATACTCATATCAAAAATCATAAAAAAAAAAAAATCAAATGAAGCAAAACATGTCTCAGTGGCACTTCTATGAACATCAAACTGAAATATATCACTGTTACTATAGTCTTAAAAACCTATAATAGTTAAACTACACTGCAATTAATTTTTGATTTTTATTTAAAAATGTAAATATAACATGTACACAAGTATTTAATAAACTTCCAAACGTTTCAAACATTTTTTTTTTCACTTTGTCATCATGAGGTACTGTGTGTAGAATTTTTAAGTAATCTATTTTAGGATCAGGCTATAACATGTGAAAACGAAAAAGTAGCACTGTGAATACATTCCAGATGGAAACTACGAGGACAATAGTTCCACAGATTTACATACTTTTAAATAATAATAAAAAAAAAAAAAGCTGTCCACTGCAAAGGACAATCAAAAAAATGTATCTGCTAAAAATGTTGCATCATCCTCTTTTCACTCTAAACCATTTTTTTTCATGCAAAACATGTAACCCCCACAGCATGAGTGTGCAAAAGTTAAACATGGTCTCCCTACAGCAAAAATCCAACAATCCAACAAAAGACAGCTCAATGTTGCTGGAGTCTATGTAATAATGTAAGTAACCATGGAAAATAACTACAGATCAAGCACCACTATAGCTTCCAACACAAATCAGTGATCAAGCTGTAACAATCTTTTATTCTTCTGCACACTGAACACCTTAGATTTTGACAATGTGCCTTTCTTACACAGTAAAAGTTCACAAGTTCAATCACTACTGAAGCAAATGGAATTGGCCACGTCTAGTGTATTAGCATTTACATCTGCTGGACTCATTAAAAAGCAAGCTCACTTCCTTTCTCAGATCCAGGTCAGTGGTTTGGACTCAACAGCATGTACAAAAAAAAAAAAAAAAAACTTCTGTGCTGAGCAAGTCTTGCTATGTAAGTAAGTACGACCTGCTGTTTACTGAACAAACCGTCCATCGTCATACTTTAGGAACTACACAGCCAACATTGTAACCCATGTATGAAGCTGTTATTTCACACTGCAATACATCTGTGGTTACATCCCATTATCCTCCAACTTAAAATAGCTTGTTTTTAAAACCCAAAGCATTCATAAGAAAAAGTCAAAAATGAGTGAGAGGCCAAAGTGCTCAGAGGTTCAGGTGGGGGCCACATGGGTACTGGTCTGGTTGTGTTATTGCCATTACAGCAGATCTGCTCCTCACCCCATAGGTCATATTCATCCATTTCCCCTCACCAGGTATGAGGAAATGACTTTTCCTCCTGTGCTCTACTTCCATCTTAAAAAAAAAAAAAAAAAAAAAAAAAAAAAAAAAAATTGTTTGGAGTTTCTTCCCACAAGTATGGAAGCATTTAAGTTACTGTAAAGAGACAGTCATTTTTAAACCGATGAATGCTCATCTGTATTGACGATGAGAATTATTGAGGTGACCATGCAGGGCCTGCATTGCAGGCTATGCATAACATGTTTGAAACTAGAAGCACTCGGAGAGTGCAGACCTCCGCCAAGGCTGATCAGTGGCCATTTTATGAAACATTTAATGAATTTCTTTCCCAGTTCTATTCTGACTTAAGGAGCACAGATCCTTGACCAGAGACTGTAATTATTAGTGATTCCAACAGATGTAGACCAGGAAATATGACAGAAGTAGACCTAAAATAGATTTATAAATAAAGAAACACCAGTGTTTCAGTCCACATAAAAATAGCTGTCTATCTAATTCAAGCAAGTCTTATTTTACCCTCTATAATTTTAAAATTAACAAATTCTACAAACACATCTACCCCAGTGTGACTCTGGCCAGCTAACTTTTTTACACATAGTAATAGTAAAAGTTTTGGCATTCTTGAGCAAAAACAAACAAACAAACACAACAACAAAAAACAAACAACAGTGACTTACATTTCAGCATATTGAAGTTCTACAGACTCCTACGGACTGGCCTTGGTTTAAACTTTACTCCAGGAGAGACTTCATCCCAGATCTCTTAAGTTAGGTAGACGTCAAAGTTCTCAAACTATATTTATTTAGAATTTTTTGAAATGGAGCTACAGTAGAGAGCTACAGTTGGGAATTCTGGCGTTTCTCCTCTTTTTGCGCAGGTGTTGGTGATAACGTGATTGATGGCTGCGTTCCATTTATGTGCATGAGGGGGTCACTTCAATGAATGAGCAAGCAACATTCCAAGGTCTGATACTAATCCAGTAAATGGAACGCGGCCATTTGTGATTGCATCAATTTCACCTGTATGTTTTCTATCTTGGCGTGTCAAAATTTCTGCTATGGAAAATGGTCAACTTTAACCTTATTTGAAGCTAGCCGTAAGTGAGAAGAACAATCTTAGCCTGATGTTCCGAATATAATATCAGATGTAGCAACTGAATAATGTTCAAAGTTTTATAGACCTATCCCAGTTACCTCCAGCCCTATTCAGCGTCCCTCATGTCAGCCGGATAATGTCCTCTGTTTCTATTCCTCAGTAAGGAAAGTAGCTATTGGCTGCCCTAAAAGTTGCTAAATGACATTAGCTATCGTCTAATTTGCGCAATTGAAAATGTGCGGAGAAATAGCATAGAAGTGAGCATAAAAACACCCTAAATAATGTTTCAAACTACAAATGAACTATACCCTTTCAATTTAAAGTCCCAGTTACACTCGTCCTCCTTTATCTGGGCTTGGGGTGACCCAGGAGACACTCTGGAGGAGTTACTTAGGTTAGTTATTTATTTGTTTGTTTAGTTTTAGCCTCATTTTTCTTCAGTTTGGTTTGGTTTTTACCAGGGGCGTAGAATTGCGTTGGGACGCTAGGGAAACGTCCCTACCGATATCCAGCCACAACTGTGTTGTCTCTACCAACACAACCGCTGTCCGTAGTGTTTAGTCAATGATTATGGCACACAGTGGGTTAACAGTCGGTCTCTGCTAGAAGTCCCACCTCTAACCTAATTATCACTCTCCGATTGGCTCTGCGGTTTTGCTATCGTACATGTGATTGGCCGTCCCCGCTGTTACTCCATCTACTTGTAAAAGCTACAGTTACCCGCTAGTTGGACAGGAGAGGAAAAAAAAAAAGAAAAAAAAGTTGGACCGGACAGGACGCAGTTCCTCTCTCCAACCGCTTAGCGTAAGTTGTCAACATGTATGCATTTGTTCTGCCTGAGTCACGTCAGCTAGACGGATTTGAATATCAGAGGTGTCATTTACATTTACATTCGTACATGTGTCTGTTTGCCTGCATGCATGCGTGCGTATGCGTGTCCCTGCGTGTAGAGCCAGTTCGTGGCATAGGCTGATAACTGATAACATGATAATTTCTCATTAATTGTCTTAAAAATAAAGAAATGGGAGGAAAAACAAACAAATTAACAACCCCCCTTCATGTATCTCCTCTTCGTGCCGCCCCCCATGTGTATGTGTGTCTGTGGTTTGTGTGCATGTGTGTGTTTTTTAGGGGGCGGCACCAAATTCACATCTTGCCTAGGGTGCCAAAACTAACTGACTATGATTGTTTGCTTGCTTGATCAGCTCTACATGACGTGAAATTATGATCGCAAATGCAAGAAAACATCAACTTTCAGGAGTGCTGCCTTGGAGCACTTTTGTGTCCCCACCAATGCCAGAATCAAACCTACTCCCTTGGCTTTTACCCTCGTTACCCTCGACTTTGGCATGCACTGATAAGTACTGCCACCAGGGGCAGTACTGCGCCTGATAAGTCAGGCCAAGGGTTTTAAAGTGTGCACACATTATGTTTAACTTTACGGTCCACTTAGGAGCTTACAACATTTGCAATTTTTTGTCACATTAACATTCTAAATGGAGCAAAAAGAGACAATGAAGAAAAATGTCAGTGACAATGTGAGTGATTTATATTCAGTGACATACTTTCATGTCAGAGTCTTCAAAAGTCCAGAAAGTTGATAGACTTGTTAGTCGCTTTTTCGATAGTCTGGGGGGGGGGGGGGGGGGGGGGTCTTAAAAATCACTAAATATATCAACATAGCGTCTAAATTAGAAAGTGACTGTGACATAGAAAATCATTGTGTCATTCGGAGGGGAAATTTGTGTTTTATCGTTTCAGTCACTTTTCAAAAATTGCTAGTTTCCAATCAGATTTTACAAAGTAGCTCAATTTGTTGCTAGGTGTTTTTGTTTTTTTTTTGTGGGTAAAAAAGAAGGGTAGAGTAATCTGAAAAGTTGGTAAATCTGGCAAGAAAAGTGCTTAATTGGCATAAAAGAGCCAGTTGGCTCCGGGCCCCGTCCTTCTCCCCTCCCGACCCCTCCCTTCCTGCGCCCCCCCTTTTCCTCTAACCTGGGATATGTTATCCCTTTGAGCCGGGCCAGCCGGTACGTGTAGTACCACAGTGTAGGTGGCTCTGTCCTCACCATGGACGTTCCGGGTCTCGGCTCTGCGTTTTTCCTCCTCACCTCCGTGATCCTCGCGCTCAGCGGTCCGTGCGCCGCGCGCTCTGACGCGCCTCGCGGCGTTGCGCTGGGGTTCGTGTTCGACTCCAAGGCGAAGTGTGATCCACCGTGCGAACACGCCGGAATATGCATCCGCAACAACACATGCTTCTGCTCCCGGGGCTATGAAGGAGAGACCTGCCAGTATGGTGATGTTACACAAATTAAACAATTTCTATTTCAGGAACAAGCTCTAGATTTAACAAAAAGTTTATGTGGATCTTTTGCGCCAATGTCTCCTATTATTATCTCAAGAGATGGAAAAGTTACAGAGTTTAAGAACGAAGGGACTTATTTTTTTCTGCAACATCCGCTGTAATTTAGACTTAATATAGTTTGTGTTGTGTGTCTGCAGCTACCTGTTATCCCAAATGTAAGAATGGGGGAGTCTGTCTGCGGCCTGGAAAATGCAGATGTCCCCCTGGATATGGAGGAAGATACTGCCACAAAGGTAGGTGGTTGTGTTTGGGTTGACTGGTAAATGCAGTGTTTTCTGCTGGGTCCAGCTGTTTCAACATTCCAACATTCTGCCTGTCCACTGAATACAATGGTGGTCTGTGGGGGTAAATGGGAATTCCTTCAAACCTATCAAGTGAAGTAGATTTTTCTCCTGCTTTTGACTTCACATTCTGTATTCTGTAGGTGTGACATGTTCTGTTACTTGGTTGAACATTAGCATGTCCCTCCAGAACCAGTGAACCCATCTCTCCCGCAGGATTCCTGATGAAAGTCTGATCTTGGTGTGTTTTTACAGTGACCTGTGATGGTGGATGTTGGAACGGAGGGGAATGCACTGCTGTCAACGGAGTGGCCATGTGCATCTGCACCTCCAGCTGGACCGGCTCCAAATGCCAAGAGGGTCTGTTCACTTATGTTTAAGTTTGATTCACATTAACTTAAAATGGCTGATTTTTTTAGATGGATTGATCAAGTTCCTCAAAATAAGCTATAGGTAGTAAATAAGTGCCATGCAGTCATGATTTTCTTAATATGTTCACATTTATTGCTTATTAATTGAGTCAACAAGTTTTAAGGGAGTCACTAGAGCCTATAAATTGACAAACAAATTAGCAAAGGTTATTACATCAAATCAGAAAAAATAGGAAAAAGCAACTTTTCCAACAAAATATATCATTAACTGAATATATCCACTGTCTTTTATCAAATTACATGGGTTTTATTAGTGAATCAATGTTGTCGAAGATGACAGTGTTTCGATGTTCACAAGGGAGCCTCTGAACATTCAAATGGGTCATATCTGATGACTATTAAAAGACAGATATTAAATGACAAACTGCATTTTACACCAATTATTTACATGGATTGATGGAGTTAGTGGATCAACAGGTATTAAACATTTTAGATTAGTAGATGATTTTAGTTGCCAATGGCTGTTTTGGTCTTTGAGGGTTAATTTGGACAAGTAAACCACTCTATTGATTAGACATTATACACTTGGATTTATTAATAGTGTATGAGGTTTTATTTGTTCAACACAGCTCTGTTTAATTACCCTAGTGTTGCTAAACTTTGATTAAAGTCTATCTTAGATTAAATAATTTCTTGTCCTTCCAACTCAATCAAAGAAATTATTTTTAGTTGACTTGAGGTAAACCTGTGCTTGTAATGCTAATCTCCCATGCTGACTTTTGTATTTCTTGTGTGTTGTTTTGTTTCCAATGCAGCCATCTGTCCCCAGGGCTGCAGGAATGGAGGGATCTGTGTGGCTCCAGGAATCTGCAGCTGTCCTGATGGATGGCTGGGTGGTGCTTGCCACACTGGTGAGTTACAAAGAAACATACAAACAACATATAGACTCAACCAGCCAATACAATGTGTTTAAAGTTGGTTCTTCCACTTCTGACTCCTCTAAACTCTGCACTTCAGGCCCCTTGATCCCCGTAAACTCCTCCCCTAAAGCAGGCATGTCAAACTCATTTTAGTCCAGGGGCCAAATACAGTTGAATATGATGTCATCTGGGCCAAAAATGTTTTCATCCTATACATAAATGTGAATAACATGAACTACCACAAACAACCTGAAATTTCTTAAGAAAAATTAGTGCAATTTCCACAATGTTATGTTCTCAGTTTATCATTTACACATGTGCTTTATATTTTACAGATCACAGTGGATCTACAAATACACAAAACATTTAGTAAAAGGCAGAATATTGTTAAATGTATTTCTCCCAAGACATTTCACATTGTTCATATTTGTTTGGCTAACTCACATTTAGTGAAAGGATAATTTGTAAAGGTAAACATTTTTGCTCATGACCGAGTATGAATGGGTGTTACAGGGCTGAAACAGTAGGTAGCGGTGTGGAAAGAATTCTGTCACTATCCAACAAACACTGAAGTCAGAAGAAGACAAACCCTTACGTCACCAACCGAGCGACTGTTCTGTTCATTTGACTACAATGGCAGCAAGACAGGCACTACTTTTCTACCTGTTAGCCAATTTGAGGCAACGTGAAGAAGAGTGACCTTCATTGTCCTTGATAAATCACTGAGTGGTTTCGTCGATAAGGTGAGCCCATGCTGCACAGATCCAAGGCTTTTTCAGGAGACAACAGGAGCGCCATCTCTGGTCTTGTGGTGATTAGTTCACTTCCATTGTCGGAATGGTGATTAGGTTATGTCTGGTCTCGGGTACGGATCACATTCACATGGCACCGTACTGTGCTAGAGAATGGGCAGTGCACTACAGGACTACATCCTCAACTGGACTCTGGTACAGTACTCGAGCATGGAATGTTGGTATTGACATGGATAAAAGTAAGCAGACTTTGGGGTCCAGCGTACTCGGATACAGACTCGAGTACACTGTGTAAAAAGGCCCTAAGGGATACAAATGAAGTAAGACACCACTCGACAAAAATGACAGACAAAAACAATCTTAAAAGACGAAGCATGAAGCAAATCTAAAAGACATAAAGGAATGCAAATAATGTAAAAGATGGCATGAGATGATTAAAAGACAAAAACAATGTAAAAGACAAAATGACACAAAAAAGAGATCATAATGTTGGGGAGAGAAAATTAATGTTCCTGATTTTCAGTTACTGTGTATGATTTGAAATGTTTTCATTACATTAATGTGAGGGATTTAACATTTGTGTTCTGAAGACATCTCAGGGCCTGTTTTCTGTCACTTTTACATTAGTAGCAAATTTGAAACGATCTGTACCTCTGCTGGAATTACAGAAACTTTGTACTTTTTCCACTACTGGGACTCAGTTTGCAAATGTCAGTCAACCAACACATGCAAAAGCTATCAATTGTACATAGATGATCTGCTGAGAGCAAGTTTTTGCTCAAGTGTTTTTCCAGATGTGACAAAACATAGACATGTTTATGAGCTCTTCCCACCTCCCTGGCCAGTTGCCAGGTGGGAGGTGTCAGGGTTTTACAAGCTTGTCGACGTCATTGCCTTGTTTCTCAGCTTTCACAACCGATTAACGCTTTGATTTTGTGTCTCCGTTTGTGTCTGGCCTGTAGCTGTATGCAGTCAGCCCTGTCTGAATGGAGGGAAGTGTGTTTCTCCTGAAAAATGCCGCTGTCGCCCCCCTTTCTCTGGACCCCGCTGTGAGGAGAGAAAAAAGTCACACTAATGTAACCCTGGAGAGGTCAACGGTCAACAAGGCCTAATTCAGTGGCTTAGTGGCACTGACAACATTGCAACTTTTTTCTTTTAGCTGAAGCATTTGTTTTTACTTTTTTGTGACATGTATTTTATTCTAAGATGCAACACACCTGTGTACTTTTCAGATTTTACTGTATGGTATATGTTTTGTACTGTAATTTTCCTCATTAAAGGAATAAAAATGTTAACTGTATGCATTTGACATTTAATTTTCTCTATTCACTCCAGTTGGTGAATTAAATATATGTCAGTCACTTCTACAGTCTCTCTTTCTATTTTGTGTGCTAATATCTGTTTTTCTTATTAGGCTCAATATCACTACAAGAATCTGAATGTCACCATAAACACATTGCAAAATAATGATATTCTGGGGTTTTATTATGAATGGGCAAACACTTACACCTATGTCAGTACAATTTTAAACCTCTTGAAATGTGATTTTACTATTTTATGCAATTTTCTTGGAGAGAATACACATGATTTGTGCCTGTCCATCACACTGCCCATCTAACTTTAGTGAGATTGATAAGCGTTTAAACAAAAATTAATAAATACTTTTTAGATGTCATTATGCTCAACAAGTTTTTCAATAAAGCAAGTCACATTGATTGTTTCTATTTTATTTTCATAATATTTAACACGGACAAGCGTCCTTGAAATTGCTGTGTACTCCTTTAATAATCTGGTTGATGACATCATCATTGTCTTCATTGGAGGTGGAAAGGTCTGCAAGAGCATTCAGTATTTACATTTCAAATTTTTTTAAATTTTGCATTTGTACTTAATCAAATGTATTTACTTATATAGCGTCACATCATGACAAAAGTTATCTCATGACACTTTACATTTAGAGCAGGTCTAAACCAGACTCTTAAGCCAATTCACAGAAACCCAACAGAATCCTCCAGGAGCAAACACTTAGTAGTGGCAAGGAAAAACTTAGTTTTAATAGATAGAAACCTTGAGCAGACCCAGGCTCTTGGAGGATGGTTGTCTGCCTTTACCAGTTGGGGTTAAAGAGAGAGGGTTAAAGGAAGAGAAACAAAGAGAGAGACTTGGGGGGGGGGGTTACAGTAGGTAACTACTCTTGAAACACAGTGAAGTGTTTAAGACTGCAACTCAGCATCCCGGTCTCAATTCTGGGTCAGTAATAAACTTCACCAAATTTTTGGAAATGAGCAATGCTATTCCAAGTGGGATGTATGTGTAAGGTAGTGTACATGTTACGCCAGTAGATGACACTATAACACCACAGTTTTATCTTAAACTCCCGTTTCGGTAGTGCTTTTTTGGTCTTTCTGTTGCCCCGTAGGGTTGGTACTGGTAGTTTGCGGCGCCATGTTTTCTTTAGTGTACTGTATCACCCTGCAGGTAAGCAATGTGTTTTTGCACTGACGGTTTGGAACATAAAATTGTCGAAGGTTTAGCTTGTACTTACGGTGTTGTACCTGTATTTTCATTTTTATTTTTTTTTAAATGTAAAAACACTGACGGAGTGTACTGTATCACCCTGCAGATGATTACTGGGCAAAATAAACGGTCCCGCCGCGATTTTGAACGTCTCTCCGTGTCGTTTACCACGGACTGCACCCCCGCGAGCATCCCTTAAAAATGCACACAACGCAGAGCATGAAACCCAGGCCGTAGGACAGACAGAGAGATAGGGCTGCATCTTTGGTGCCCTGACCCGGATCGTGGCGCTCCGAGACCGAAGAGGAAGCGAGGCTGGCCACTGCTCCTCAAATACGCGGCTGGATTGAACTGTTATCATCCAAGTGTATCCTGTGATGGACTGATTTAATAGTGTGAAGATTACCGGGATATTTATCCGCTATAATACATCCTTTGAAGGTGTTGAAGTATGTTTAATTTTGTTGTGTTCATTAGAAGTTTTTTTATGACATTCTAAAAAAAAAAAAAAAAAAAAAAAAAAACAACTTAAAGCTAATTGAAAGGTAAATGAACATATTCTGTGTGAAATTATTTTTAAAAGGATAATTTGTGGTTACTACTAAGCAAGTGTTGTTGGCTTATCTCATTTTTTCTCTGGGAGAACATAGAATTGTACAATAGTGTTTTGTGTTTAAGTCTAATATGAGTTTTTGAGTTATTAAGTGATAAATGTGCTACTTATTTTATTTGGAGTATTACATTCAAACACTGTTATACTCACTCACAGTTCAGCATATAACAAGTAATTCACACTCATGCATATGTTTTTTTCTGCTGTTTAATTCTAAAATAGAAAACACTGAAGATGATAAGTAACTACACAGACTCTCCACTGAAACACTGTCATGCTACAGCCACATCAGGCCCCCCACCCACCCCTGGGCCTGTAACAAGCCACAGCTATGACTCTCCAAGGAGGACGCATACTCATCTCTCCAGTGAAGGAGCTGGTACCAGCAGCCAACAGTCATCAGTGAGGTCAAAGCTAACCACCCAGTTCCCCAGGTCCCTTATGCAGCAGTTGCAGTACCACACTCAAGTCCGACAGCCCCCAGACTCAGGACTGGGCACACAGCCCGCACCATCACCCCCTGTGCTGTCACCCTACACTGATCCCTGTGCACCTCCAGATCGAATGTCCACATTACCAGCCCCTGTAACCCCAATGAAACCCCCCCAGTGTTTCAGCCGACTGTGCAGACCATCGTCGCTTCTGCTCTCCTGCCCCAGACCGTAGTGCACATGCCCACAGCCACCCTGCCACCTCAGTCTCCCACATCCCAACTTCCCAGAGAGACAAGTCATGCAACAGCCCACCATGAACCAGCCAGCTATCTCCCCTTACCCAACACAGGCATATCAACCTAGCCCCCAGGTCCCCACCAGCTATGCTGATCTCTCACCTGCATCCCAAGCCCCCATTTCCACTTTTACAACGCCACACACAATAAACATTATGAGTAACCCCTCTACAACTGAACAGACCCCCCAGTTGCATGTGTCACAAGCTGCTGGCCACCACTCTCAGGTACCCCTCCAGTCATTTGCCACTAGTGCATGGGGCCCCAGTACAGCGGCCCCCAGCTATCTGAATGTAACATATGCAGATTTAGACTACACAGCTTCTCCCCATGCCCAGGCCCCATTATATCTACAGCTCCCTGCTTCAACCCCCCAAATCAGCATGTATCCTTATACAGTCTCCTAAACCACCCTCCTGCCTCAACCCTCCATCTAGCACATGGATGCACCACTGCATTCTCCAGTCAGAGCCGCAGCCATCCCGAGCCTCCCACCAGCTGCATATGGTGGTTTCCTGCAGACTCACCAGGTGAAGAATGTCCAAGTCTTCACTGGTAATCCTGATAGCAAGATGCTTATAGAGGACTGGATTCATGGCACGCAATATCTCCTGGAGGCAATAGAGCTACCCCCTCACCTCCGCTTCTCCACTGTGGTACATCACCTGAGTGGTGAGGCCAGAAAGCTGATCCTGAATCTACCCCCCCATGACCAAACCCCTGAAAAGGCACTTGAGGAACTGAGGGCAGAGTACGGTGACTCACAGGGCTCCTTAGATCCACTAGCCGACTTCTATGAGCATGGCCAGAGGTCAGGGGAGTCCTCCTGCTCTTATGGTAGAGCACTGGAGGCAACATTGCAAGCTGTAGAAGAAACCCAAAGAGGTGGCAAGCCTTTCCCTGACCGTGACAGTAAACTCATGCAGTAGGTCTTAAGAGGACTAAATGATGAGGAGGTGTACATGAGGATTGCTCCAATGAAATCCCAGCTTGTCAGTTTCCGGGAGCTACAAGATGAGCTCAGAAATCTGGCAAAAGAAACAAAAAAGTTCCAGATATTAAACAAATCCAAGAAAACCTATGCTCAGGTTGCATCAGAGTGTAATTTAAATGTGAGGGCAGAGAAAGCTAAGCATACATCGGAGTGGTCAGAGGAAACAGAGCTGGTGAAGAAGCTAGCCCTTTGTCACGAGGAGCAGATGGCTGAGCTAACTCACCTTGAATCAAGAATTGCTGCCCCTTCCCCTGCCCCTGTCCACCCAGCAAGAGTCCGGACACCCCCTGGACCTACAACCCAGACTTCAGCTGTCACATGCCACCGGTGTGGGAAACAAGGACATATAGCCCAGGTTTGCAGAGCAGTGTTCCCAGATCCCAATCAGAGTTGGGCTTCCCAACGTCAGCCTATGACCCCTGCAGAAGGGGCCACACCTCACCCGCCTCGGCCTTTAGACGGATAGAGCCCATGGTCACTGGGGCGGCTATGGGCAAGCAGCAAGACCCCCCATTGCAGGTGAACAAGACTGGTGATGGAGGAGAGGGGAGAGGGAACCCCCTTAGTGGGCCCCAGGAATGAGCGGGAAGTGGAAGTCAATGGAATGAAGTGCAGGGCGCTCATTGGCTCTGGCTCTCAGATAACCAGTGTCACACACAAATACTGGTGCAACCACCCCATCCTTCAGAAACAAAAGCTCCAGCCCTCTAAAATTCCCATTGAAGGTGCAGCCGGTCAGAGTGAAACCTACCACGGTGTCTTGCACATTAACTCGAATGTGTTGGGAAAGGAGTTTATGAATGTGTCAGCTTTTGTTGTTACTGACTCTGAGTATCGATCCTCTGTCCCTCTGCTAGTAGGCACTAATGTCCTCCGTGTGTCCAGAAGCCTCCTACAAGCAACCTATGGCCAGCAGTTTCTCCACCAGGTCAAGGAGAGCCATCCAGAGTGGTACACTTCCCTATTGGAGATTGGGGGCACAGAATATTATGATGCAGATGACATAGTATGCCCTGTTGTGTACGCTGGCTGTAAAGTACACATTCCTGGAGGAAAGGAGATGGATCTCATGTGCAAGATAAAAGCTGGCCCCCAAAGAAAGACTTGCACTGCTATGATTGAAGGCCACTTCTCCCTGCAGCTCCCCCAAGACCTCCTAGTCGCCAAAGTCCTTGCTGATGTAAAAAGAGGATGTGCCCCTGTCAGAGTGTTGAATCTGTCCCAGCATGCGATTACCATCAAGCCTCACACACATCTGGCTAATGTCTCCCTCGTAGACAGTGTTGTGGACTTTCCAGACAAAAAACAGGGAAAATGTCACAATGGTGGGGGCAAAGATACATGCCAGAGTCTAGACCAGGTTGTGGCAAGTTGTGGCATGGACCTGAGTGAAGCAGCAGTGACTAACGAACATCAGCGTTCCCTCCTTAAAGATCTTGTGGAGAGGAATGTAGGTGTGTTCTCTCAGCATCCCGTGGATTATGGCCACACACAGATTGTGCAGCACGAAATCCCTCTGGTTGATACTAAGCCCTTTCGGCTCCCTTATCGGAAGATTCCCCCTTCACAGTGGCAAGATGTGAGAAAGTTGCTGGTCGAGATGGAGGCTGCAGGAGTCATGAGGCCCAGTAAGAGTCCATACGCTTCACTGGTAGTGGTTGTGACCAAAAAAGATGGCTCTTTAAGGTTGTGTATCGACTACCGAGAGCTAAATTCCTGCAGCACAAGAGATGCTTTTCCCCTGCCCAGAATAAAGGAGGCCCTGGAAGCTCTGGGGCAAGAAAAGTTCTTCTCAACACTTGACCTCACATCAGGTTATTGGCAGGTGGAGGTGGCGGAACATGACAAACACAAGACAGCATTCAGCACCCCAATGGGGCTGTTTGAGGCCAACCGAATGCCCTTTGGACTTCAGAACGCCCCCTCCACCTTTCAAAGACTAATGACCTGCTACTTTGGAGATCTGAACTTCACTGACCTCTTAATTTATCTTGATGACCTCATCATATTTTCGAAAACCTTTGATAAGCATCTGGAGAGACTGCAGCTGGTGTTCGATCAGCTTCAGAAGCACGGCTTGAAGTTGAACCCCTACAAATGCCGGCTAATGAGACGGGAGGTGCAGTATCTGGGTCACTTGGTGTCTGCTGACTGAGTCCGGACGGACCCAGAGAAGATCAGCAGGGTTAAGGACTGGGTAAGGCCCACGAACCGCAAGGAAGTGCTGCAATTCCTGGGGTTTGCTGGATATTACAGACAATATGTGAGTGGATACTCCGCTCTAGCTGCTCCCTTATACCGCCTCACTGCTGGTGACCCCAGAAAGAAAAAGAGGGGTAGGAAGAAAAGCCTGGCACCTGACCCACCATTTTTGTGGACTGATGATTGTGAGAAGGCTTTCCAGACCCTGAAAGAAAGGCTGACAACGGCGCCAGTATTGGGCTATCCTGATTATAGCCTGCCTTTTGTCCTTCAGACTGACGCCTCAGAAGGGGGGCTCGGCGCTGTATTAGTTCAGGTCCAGGGTGGTGCAGAGAGGGTCATAGCTTTCACCAGCAGAGGTTTGAGTCCAGCTGAGATGAGGTATCCTGCACACAAACTTGAGTTCCTCACTTTGAAATGAGTTGTGACAGACAAATTCTATGACCACCTCTATGGGCGCAGATTCTCAGTCCTGACGGACAATAACCCTCTCAAGTATGTCATGTCCTCAGCAAATTTAGATGCTACAGGCCAGCAGTGGGTGTCTCAGCTGGCTGCTTTTGATTTTGACGTCCAGTATAGGAGAGGCCAGAGCAACACCGATCCCCTCCCCCGTATGTCCAACCAGGAGGTCACTGAGATCCTACAAACATGCCCCCAGCAGGTGAGGTCCACTGAGCCCAGGCATGGCATGGGACAGACCACCAAGGACCCAGTACGCCCCACCAGCCGGAGTACATCTGCTTCAGAGAAACCCCAATCTGAATCCCTCAGACTTAATGAGCCTCACAGAGATGTGGGGATGGAGTCACTGCCTGCCCTGACAAAACAGGAGATCCGTGCAGGGCAGAAGGAAGACCCTGTTATTGGTCCTGTCTTACACTTTAAGAGTCTGAACCAAAAACCAAGCCGCAGCAAGAGGATCAGTAGTGGTGGGCAGGTGTGCCTTCTCTTAAAGGAGTGGAGGAGGTTAGTAGCACGAGATAGTATCATGTACTGCCACATCCGAGACTGTCAAAGGGGAGTAGTGGAGCAGCTATTACTGCCAGAGAAGCTGCGTGAATCGGTCAAGACAGCTCTTCATGATGACTCAGGGCACTTAGGTTTTGAAAGGACTGTGCAGATGATAAGAGAGAGATTTCACTGGCCACGGATGTTCCAGGAGATAAAAGCTTGGTGTGAGCAGTGTGAGAGATGCTGCCTCAGAAAGACCCCAACTGCAGGTGTCAGGGCTCCACTGGTCAGCATTCACAGCAGCGCTCCCCTGGAACTCGTGTGTGTGGACTTCCTGACTCTGGATAAGTCAAAGGGTGGCGTAGATAATGTCCTCGTTGTCACTGACCACTTCTCACACTACGCGCAGGCATACTCCACTAAGGACCAAAAGGCCAGCACCGTGGCCAGAGTGCTGTGGGAATTTCTTATGTAGGTTTGGTTTCCCTGCGAAACTGCATGCAGACCAGGGACGCAACTTTGAAAGTGCTGTTGTGAAGGAGCTGGAGGAGGATCGGCAGAAGATAGAAAGGGGATGGTAGTTGTGGCAGAAGGCCAAAGCAAGACAAGCAGAAGGACACATGTAGCTTAACACAACAAGTGCACCTACCTTAAAGCTATACCTACCGATGTGGCATTTCTCACAGCACTTAGTAAAAGTTTGAACATGAACAACCCGCCTCCCTCCAAAGCCCCGCCCCCTTCACGCTGCCTGAGCTCTGAGGCTCCTCCTCTCTCCTCATGCGCGATGGAAACGGAGGAGGAAGCAGAGGTGGAGGTCCGGTCCGTTTTGGCGTGTCCGCGGACCCCTCCCTCAGTAATCGGATGCATCATCCACCTGCCGCGGGCCCGCGGCTCCTGTTCCATCAGTAGACCTGGTCTGTGCCGTACTGGGTCAGTGTCTTCACTGCAGTGCCCAGGGGATGGGCGCGTGCACTGTGAACGCGCGGCCTCCGCAAATTTTCCGTGGACATTTGAGGTTTCATAGTCCATACATTTATCATCCTACATCATCTTACATTGTGTGACACCATGTACATGTACCTGTATGAGTCCCACCGTCATAAAAGCTGAGCTTTATGCAGACCTGTTCAGTCCAGTACAGCTGACTTCCGGACTTTTATCTCCATCCTTCATTCATCAGACTCCCGTTTGTGCACCTCAGTTGTTGTTTCTGTTCATAAGTCAGTTTTTTTCCCTTCCACATGTGCATGTCAGTTCTATCCAAACACATCCTAGACAGTAGACTGTGGTCAGTGACAGGAGAAGCAGCGCCAGTGAAGCGTCAGATTCAGAGGGACACATATCGGATGTGAGGCGGCAATAACGGATCGGATGCTGGACGGCCGTAATGGATGATTGACAGGAGGTTCAGTCAGGTTCGGCCAATTATTTTATTCGGACCGACTAAAATGATTGGTCAGACTTTTATTAGAAATATATGACAATTAAACATTTTTGAGTTTCAATACCTGGCGGATTTCTTTTACATTTTAGTTTGACACACACTTATTAGGAGCATTTTAAGATGACAAAAGAAAAGTGTAAAAATGCCACATCATACGGTATAGCTTTAATAGGGGGTGCCTGTACACATTTCCACATCACACATCACTGCACGTCACAGTCATTCCTTCATCACACATTTATTTTGACTGTTTTCTTTGTTTATGTTTAGTAGTTGGTTCTTGCTTTATTTCATTTGTTCTGATGACTGGGACACCATCAGTTAAAGAGGGGGTGGGTGTAAGGTAGTGTACATGTTACGCCAGTAGATGGCACTATAACACCACAGTTTTATCTTAAACTCCTGTTTCGGTAGCACTTTTTTGGTCTTTCTCTTGCCCCGTAGGGTTGGTACTGGTAGTTTACGGCGCCTATTACTATTTTACATTTATCCTTAGCCAGCAGTTTTAAATATGACTCATTGTTGCCTGCTCTGGCCCTCGGAATGCATTTAACTATGATCAGTGGTGTCTCTAACTTAACATTCCGTACAATAGAGCTGCCAATGACCAGAGTTTTTTCCTCAGCAGGTGTGTCGCTGAGTTGGAAAAGCTTATTTGATCTAAGCATCTAAGCTTGACCACTTGTTGACCATGTGGTCAAGCTTAGCATGTCCATCCTTTCACCACAAAATATGGTTTAAAATAAAACCTTTCAGAAATTTAAAATATATTTGTTGAACATTACACAGTCCTCTTCAAAGATGACCTAGTTTGCCAACTTAAAGTTCAACATGTGGTCATTAAATGCTAACTTTAGCCGAAACTGGCCACCCTGTCACTTATTTTTACATGTATTTGTTGGTGACAGGGTGGACATATGTGTTTCATATTTTGTGGTCTGCTTGCAAAAAAATTATTTTAAAATGTGGGAGCTTGACCAACATGCATTTCTAACAGCCTACAGTTGCACATTGAACATAAAGTGAAGTGGAAAATCTCAAGTTGTTTTTTTTTTTTTTTGCATATGTTGTAGTCTGAAAGACACTTAATGATATTGACCCATTAAGTAACATTTAGCTAACTTGTACAGTGTAGGCTTAATAAATTTCACTTGGGTTCCTACAACCAACTGTAGAGACTAGAGCAGTGTAACACTGATAAAATTTCTCAACATCACAAGTGAGACAGTCGACTCCATTTAAGGTGGTAATTCGTATATTTGCTATCTGTGTAAATAGGAAACAAACTAAAACAGGCTTAAGCAAACAATATATTAAAAGAAATAAAGAAAAATGCATATTCATTCCCATGTCTTCAGTTTTAAACACGTTACTGGTGTATATCTTGTAGTTAAAAACCCTACATCTTCGTAATGAATCATATTTGATTCATTTGCCATTGATGCTGATTGTGATGTACTTTTGTGCATCAAACTATGCTGTAACACTAGCTATTATGTTTCTGTGTAAGCCCTGTGCTAATGCATTTAACAGAAAGGTGTTAATGAAAGCTCTGAGGTAGTGACATACAAGAACAAAAACAAATCCAATACATCCAATCCCTCTCATTCAAATGTGCACAAACATTGCCATTCATTCAAACAATTACATAAATCCATCAACACACACTCTTGTCACACAGCTCCTGTTCTTGTGCAGTTCTCTCTTCCATGTGTAATTTGTCTTCTATCATGCTTGTGAAGCCTGTGAAAGTGAAAAGATAAAATACAAGAACACTGAGCATATTATTGGCTTCATGAATGCATTATGTTACTGTGTGAATTTATTTTGCATGGGGAAACAATCCAACATCTTGAAATTAGTGTGTAGTACTTTTCACACAGACATTAACCCTTAGGAATCCCTGGATGTGTCCTAGCATCTAAATCACATAAAAGATTTAAGATGAAGTAGCAGCGGACTAATAATACTGTATAATACTAGTTGTACTGTGTGAAAGGCCAAGTGAAACCAGACTTATGATACACAATAAAAACATAATTTTTGACAATATTGTCAGGATTGTCAGGTGCAGGAAGAGGCAGTAAAAATGGGCTTCTAAACAAAAGTGCTTGCATGAAAAACAAAACATGTCAGTGCGATTGGTGGAAAAGTGAATTACATCAACCAATCAGATGTGATCTTGTGACACCTGATTGTTGTTATAAATAGTTGTATATAGTTTTCCAAGTAGTAAAAATGGTTCATTGAACATGACTGTCCATTATTTTGTGACACCAGATTGTTTTGTAAATAGCTGGTTTTCCTAAAAAAACACCTGAGGCATTGTCTGCATTTTTATGTAAATAGTTGTATATAACACTGTTACTTAATAAATCTGTTCACCTTTAATGCACAGGTGAGGCCTTTGTAGCCTTTTCGACAGTGGCAATAGTCTGGCAGCACACAGCGGCCTCCGTTCAGACACTGCTGTTTACACAACGCTGAGAAACAACAGGACAGGCATTTAAATATGGATGATAAACTTCTATGAATTTCACATAGACAGTAAAAGTAACTCACATGCTTTAATGCACTGTAAAATTCTGATGTCCTGACACGAATTACTTTATAAATATTACAATGTATAAATAAAATGTTATAAATATACAACTTGTTTTTCTTGAGAAATAATAAAACTGAGGTATATTCGCTAACAATGATGAAAGGCTGAAGTATTCATATGGACATTAAACTCACGTGTCTGACACTGAAGTCCCTCCCAGCCGACTGGACAGTGGCAGGTGTTCGGACCTACACACTCACCTCCATTCTTACATTTTTGCAGACACACAGCTGGAATCAGAACAGAGAAACCTATGACCAACAGAACACCAGCAGTGCTGCACAATGAATCCCCAACAAAACAACTGCAGACTTTTATCATACAAGTTTATAATGGTACTTTGATGATACAAGTGAAAATGTATAAAGCATTCATTCTTTACAGAAGTGCAGTGCATTTACAATAGAAGATTTGGACACTATCTCAGAATTGTGTTGCTCCTAGTCTGGTGTTAATCAGTCATGTTAGAAGCTCAAAATTAAGCCTTGTATCTTATCATGCACAACTATATTATCATATCATCATCATGTACAACTATATTGCAAATATGTATATGTACAGATTAGAATAAGAAATATAAATATAAGATTCTGTTTTATATTTCCTGTGTCACTCTTGAATGTTACTGCCTTTCTTTCTGCACTTCAGTTTTTGTCTTTCTGCTTGTGTAAACATTGCAATTTCCCCGCAGTGGGGATGTATATATATATATTAAACACATCAAGTCATATTTTATCTTCATTCATTCATTCATTCATTCATTATCCTCCGCTTTATCCAGGGCCGGGCCGCGGGGGTAACAGTCCAAGCAGGGATGCCCAGACTTCCCTCTGTCCAGACACCTCCTCCAGCTCTTCCGGGGGGACCCCGAGGCGTTCCCAGGCCAGCCGAGAGACATAAGGCCCTTTCCCACCGCAGGAACTTTTGCAGGAACTTTCTGTATTACCCTGAACTTTCAAAGTTCCTGGTGCATTTCCACCGAAAATTACCCTGGTAACTGACCCTCCCCCGGCCCCGAATTTACCCCGAAGAAGTTCCTGGTTAGGAGGTAGTACTTTCCAGATTACCAGGAACTTTAGGGGGTGGGGCTGTGTGCTGGAGAAGGCTGAGTGGTGGACTAGAGTGGCAGCATTTCCGCATTCTGTTCACCACCAATATTTAACTCATTTAATTTCCACAAGCTTTGTATTTTGATAATTCGGAAAATGGACTGAAAGAGAAGTTACAACAAGTGGACAGACAACAAGGAAATTCAGACAGACTTTGAATCACCAACACGAAACAAGCGAGTAAAAGCTGTCGGAGCCAAATATAAGACACAAGCCTAAAGAAATACGAGGAAAGAAGAAGAAATTTATACAGGATTAAAAGAAACTAAAGGACCACAACGGTTGCAGTGGATCCGACTGTCAAACAAACCAATGGTATGTATATGATACAAATATTCCCTGTTTAGTTGGTTCCATGCTGTAACAGTAGTCAGCAGCATCAGCTGTTTAGTCCAAAGTGAAGTCTGGTTAACCTAATACTAATGCTAATGCTAACTGGTCAACAGTCTGACATTAAACCTAAATCAGAGAACTGGATGTATTTGTGTTATTGCCGTGAGCTGAACACTGATTTATTCTGTATGTTTTGTGATTTCCATCTGAAATGGGCTGGATGGACTCGCCTCTTTTTCTGAACCTGTGGCTCGTTTGTGTCCTGGTCCATCGTCTACTGCTGTTTACAGCGGCCCAGGTAAGAGATTTCACATGTTACATCACACTGGTAGGAATCTGTCATCATGTGTTCTGTTATTCATTTTAGCATTTTTCTTATTTTCCTGTAGGAAAGCGAAAAAGGGACCGGGACCATGGAGTTCCAGACCGGCTGTCCTGGACTAGCTGGACCAGACCCTGGTCCAAAAGCCTGAACCTTTCACACATGTTTATTTCCCTTTTAATCTTAAGGCACCTTTGTTTTGTTTCAATTTATAATAAAAAAAAATCTAACCTAATACTGTCTGTTCATTTACAAGGCATCAAAATATGAGTATAACTACTTTTATCAGTAGTATGCAGTTGAATTAAATGCAGGCATTTGAGTAAATCTGTCTGACTTTAGGGTTGAACCTGGACTATATCTATAAAACAATAGAAATGAAACAGAACCATCCATCACACTGAAAGTTAGATGTGATTTAGTTTAAGGAATGAGAAGTTGAAAATACATGTTCTACCATTTTTAAATGCAAATTAAGGATATGTAATGATGGTTAACTTCATTTAAAATGTATTCCAGAAGGATTAAGTGATTCAACAACCAGTAAAATGTTAAACCCAACCTGTCCACTTAAGTACTGTGTCATTTTATTGAACTAGAGATTAGTTCGGGAATGCACATGAACTGGACTACAGTTTCTGTTACTGCTCCCTCATACATCATCAACGTGATTTGAATAAATTACCCTGAACTATCGGGTGCGGAGGAAACGCAGTTACCAGGAACTTTTTTACCCCAAAAAGTTCCTGGTAAATAAGTTCCTGGTAATAAAGTTCCTGGGCCTTTTGGTAGGAAAGGGCCTACAGTCTCTCCAACGTGTCCTGGGTCTTCCCCAAGGTCTCATCCCAGCGGGACATGGCCGGAACACCTCCCCAGGGAGGCGTACAGGAAGCATCCGATACAGATGCCCGAGCCACCTCAGCTGGCCTCTCTCGATGTGGAGGAGCAGCGGTTCTAGTCCGAGCTCCTCCCTGGTGACTGAGCCCCTCATCCTACCCCTAAGGGTGCACCCAGCCACCCTACGGAGGAGGCTCATTTCGACTGCTTGTATCCGGGATCTTGTCCTTATGGTCATGACCCAAAGCTCATGACAATAGGTGAGGGTAGGAACGTAGATTGACCGGTAAATCGAGAGCTTCGCCTCTCGGCTCAGCTCCTTCTTCACCACGACAGACTGATACAACGACTGCATCACTGCAGACACTGCACCGATCCATCTGTCAATCTCACGCTCCATCCTTCCCTCACTCATGAACAAGACCCCGAGATACTTGAACTCCTCCACTTGGGGCAAGGGCTCCCCACCTACCCGGAGAGGGCAAACCACTTTTTTCGGTCGAGAACCATGGCCTCGGATTTGGAAGTGCTGATCCTCATCCCGCTCGCTTCACACTCGGCTGCAAACTGCCCTAAGGCACACTGGAGGTCCAGGCTCGGTGAGGCCAACAGGACAACATCATCCGCAAAAAGCAGAGATGAAATCCTGTGGTCCCCAAACTGGACCCCCTCCGGCCCCTGGCTGCGCCTAGAAATTCTGTCCATAAAAATTATGAACAGAACCAGTGACAAAGGGCAGCCCTGCTCTTATCTTATCTTAGTATTTTTATCCCATTTAAAGCAGTGTATGACTTTGATCACTAATTTTTCTTCAAATTTGTAAAACCTGAGTGATAGCCTAATTGTCACTAATCCATTAATCTTTCCGTGCTTACGCACCTAAATCACTTTCCTCACGGTGAACAACTTCGAAGATGACTCCATCATAAGCTGTCCATTTGTTTACATACCTAACTGACTGTCACTTGGGCCTTTTTGGAATTTTGGGAATGGGAATGGGAGTTCCACGCAGCCACAGTGTCTGCTACCAGGTCAGAAGAAATGGAAGGAATCACTCTAAGTTAATTGTCATCTTATAATATGGGGTGTGTGATTGTGAAATAAAATACTTAGACTTAAGTTCCATGGCATTTTCAGAATATGTCATTGTGTAGCCCTATCATACAAGCAAGCATACAGGGTATGACCGGGCACTCACCGCTCACTTGCTCCTTATAGGACATGTATGATGAGTCTACACAATGACATTCCAAAAATGCCATGAAACTGATGTCTAAGCATTGTTTTTCATGATGACACAACCCGTATTATAAGATGACAATTCACTTACAGTGATTCCTTGCATTTCTTGTGACCCGGTAGCGAACACGGTTTCATTGCTTATCGTATCTGTGTTTGTTGCTGCTGCGACTGCATGGAATTCCCATTCCCACAATGCTCTTCGCGATAAAATTTCCGAAAAGGCCTGAGTGACGTGTTGGTATGTAAACAAACGGACTGCTTGTGATGGAGTCATTTTCAAAGTTGTTCACTGTGAGGAAAGTGATTTAGATGCATAAGCATGGAAAGACTAATGGATTATTGATAACAAGGCAATCACTTGGGTTTTACAAATTTGAAAAAAAAATTGTGATGAAAGTCATACACTGCTTAAAGTCAAATGTGTCTCATTTGTCTAGTGCAGTACAACAATTTGCAATTGTAGTAAATGCAGTTTGGAGTAACTAACTCATATGACACGGAAGGTATTGGAAACAAGTGAAAAAGTAAACAGAGCTTACTAATACCCCCGCCCGGTCATACAACACTTTACCCCTCCTGCTCACTGAAACCCTGGATACCCAGGGGTTAATTTTGAGTCTTAACTTTCAATTTTAACTGAGGATTAGACTGCTAAGGCCCCTGGCTTGGTCTCCTGTCTGATTCACAATGAACTGGACCCTTCTGCTTCCCCCTGTAGGTAGAGGGCCCTCAGGCTTTTTGTGGATGATGTGGTCCTCTTGGGGCGCTTTCACACAGCGTACCTGAGTCCGTATCTGAGTACGTTTGTAGCAATGTGAAAGCAATCCATGCCTGAGAACAGACATGACCTAATCACCACTCTAACAACGGAAGTGACTTAATCATCACAAGACCATAGATGGTGCTGCTGTTGTCACCTAAAAAAGCCTCAGATCCACACGGTACAGGCTCACCTTAATGACCGAACCACTCAGTGATATATCAGGGACAATGAAGGTCACTCCTCTTCACTTTGCCTCAAACTGGCTAACAGATAGATACGCAGTGCCTGTCTTGCTGCCATTGTAGAGAAATGAACAGAACAGTTGCTTGGTGGATGATGTAAGGGTTTGTCTTCTTCTGACTTACGTGTTTGTTGGATAGCGACAGAATTCCTCCCACACCAGCACCTACTGTTTTGGCCCTGTAATACCCACTCGGACTCGGGCATGGGCTACTTGCTTGTGAATGCAACATCTGTGGGAAAGGTGTAAACGTATCCAAGTATGTTACAGAGTTGGGTACGCAGTGTGAAAACACCCTTAGCTTCATCGAGCAGTGACCTCCAGCTCTCGCTGGGGCAGCTCACAGTTGAATGTGAAGCGGCTGGGATGAAGATCAGCACCTCCAAGTCTGAGGCCATGGTCCTCAGCTGGAAAAGGGTGGAGTACCCAATCCGGGTTGGGGGAGGGGGGTCCTACCTCAGATGGAGGAATTTAAGTATCTCAGGATCTTGTTTACGAGTGAGGATAGGATGGAGCGGGAGATCAACAGGTGGATTGGGGCAGCATCTGCAGTAATGCGGACTCTAAACTGGTTTGTTGTGGTAAAGAAGGAGCTAAACCGAAAGGCAAAGCTTTCGATTTACCAGTCGATCTACATTCCGACCCTCACCTATGGTCATGAGCTCTAGGTAAGGACCAAAAGAACAAGGTCATGAGTACAAGTGGCTGAAATTAGCTTCCTCCGCAGGGTGGCCGGGCTCAGTCTTAGAGATAGGGTGAGGAGCACGGACACACAGGAAGGAAGGAGTAGAGCCGCTGCTCCTCCACCTCAAGAGGAGCCAGTTGAGGTGGTTCAGGCATTCAGTGAGGATGCCTCCCAGACACCTCCCTGGGGAGGTGTTTAGGGCATGTCCAACCAGGAGGAGACCTCTGGGCCGACCCAGGACATGGTGGAGGAACTATATCTCTTGGCTGACCCGGGAACGCCTCAGAATCCTTCCAAGAGCTGGTGGAAGTGGCTGGGGAGAGGGCTGTCTGGGCTCCTGCTGAGGCTGCTGCCCCTGGGACCCGGACCCGGATAAGCAGAAGACAACAAAATGAAACAAAACTTTCAATCTTTTTAAAAGCTTGTCAAAAATTTGAAAGAAATGCAAAAATTGAGAGAAAGGCAAATGTAAAGAACATGAGTGAAATTTGACAAGAAATGGGTGAATAATGCCTGAGTTGGACAAATTTTCAAAGTTGAAATTTTCGAAAATTTGTAAAAATCCCCGAATGGAAATTCAGCCATCAAACTGTACACTGCACCTCTACTAGTGGTAAAGAACATGTAAGTGAAATTTGAAAAGAATTGGGTGATTAGTGTCCGAGTAATGGGATGAACAAATATTTTGGATGGACGGAAATCCCAATATATATTGATATAAAATTGCTGAACTTTGACCAGGAGCCTGATGCAGTCTCAGTATGTTCCTTTGAAAAAAACTGCATCCTACATTCTGTCATGTAAATTATGCAAATCAAAACTGTATATTGTTACATTATCTCATTTTAGATGAAATATGTTGAATTAGAATGGCATATCCCTAAGTGACTCACGTATGTTGCACCTCTTGCCCCTCCACCCGGATGCACAGGAACATGCGTTGGGACCCACACACTTGCCTTTGTTCATGCACATGGGCTCACACACACCTGGAACACAGGAATTGGCACATTTCATTAGCTCTGTTTCCATCACTGATGTATGTAGGCTGCAGTATGTAGAATGCAGGCTGTGGTCAAGCTTACTCTTCTGACATCGTTTTCCTGTGTAGCCTTCAGGGCAGGAGCAAACATTGTTCCTCATACACTGACCTCTGTTCTTACAGGGAGGACTGCACACAGCTGGAAGACATACAGGTCAGAGAAAGATGGTACAATTAAAGTACCATTTCACTGAATGAAGTCAATGAAAAGGATACTTCAAGACATGGACTTGAGTGTTTAACCCTTAAAGATCCGGAACTACTTTTGTGTCGAATTCCAAATTCATTTTTCTCTAAATCTAACTTTTTTAAAGAGATTTATCACCATTTATTAAGATATTAATCTCTGCATTTTGCATTTTTCAGTGTAAATCATGTATTTTCCTATATTTAATTTACTGACCATGTAGACATTCATAAAAACTCAGAGTAAATTCAAAGGTTATTATATCAGAACAGAGAAAAAAGTGACTTGTACAGTGCAATATATCATTAACTAAACATGAAAACAAGTGTCTCCATCCACTGTCATTTATCAAACTCCATGGGTTTTACTTGTGAATTGCAGATGATGGTGTTTTCAGGTTCACTACGGAGCCTCTGAACATCCAAATGGGTCATATCTGATGACCATGAAAAGATAAGAAACTGTATTTTACTAGAATTATTTCAATGTATTGATAGGTTTAATGGTTCAGAAGTTATTAAACATTTTAGATCAGTAGAAGTGGATATTTTTAGTCACTGGCAGTGGTTTAGGTCTTCATGTGTTTATATGGAAATTGCACAGCAAGGTATACATCAGCACAGCAGTCTATCAGTTTAACTTGAACCACTGCTTCACAGTGAGACCAGCTAGATAGAATGAATGTAGTAAACAAAATGACGACAGTGTGCTGAACAATTCAAGTATCACATTTTCAAATGCTTCAGATCCACATGTTGCAAATTGAGGAATATTTACTAATCTACTGTAGGTCACTCTAAGTTTCTGCCCTTAGACTTTTCTCCCGTTCCCACTTTTTCAAACTTGGTTTTCCATGTAGAGCAACTAACTTTAGTGTTTGATTATCTTACATATATACTGTATGCTTGATCTACCTTAACTCAGTGGTTCTCAAACCTTTTAGTCTGTAGACCACCTCAGAACATATCTCCTGCACATTAATTCATTTTCAGCTACATTCATTCATAAAAGAGGAACATTTATTTCTACAAATTATTCATCACTGATTTGCATTGTTTGGCTGCAAAATGCCTTGGTGCTTCCATGAATTCATACACTGCAGCCTGAGCCACCATCGTTCACCTGAACCACATTCGAAGTAACTTGAGTCATAATGAATTCATGTCTTTCACTCTTTAATAAAGTAGCTGCATGTATGGTCCACAGTCCGCTCTTATACTCTTCTGCTGTTTCACACTCCTCTTAGTTCTGATCTGAAGTAACAACTGTAGTTGTGAACTACTCATTGTTTTACGTACCCCTCACACTATCTTGCTATCACAGTCTATTGCTTGTACACAGCTTGTAGCCTAAATTATAAATATGTTGATGTCAAAACAAAATATGACAAGAACAGCATGGTTTTTTCAATCTTATTTTAGTGAACTCATGTTAAGGTAATTTCACTCATAGTGATGTTTTAGATAATTGGACATGTTGAGTTAATGATTTTCAATTATTGTTCAATTATTCATATTGTCCCTCTACCGCGAGAGCAAGCAAACATCACACCAGTGTCATTTGTACCAGTTTAACAATTATTGTCTTAGATATTTCATTTTATACCATGTGATCCTTGAACATGTGCTGATATATACCACACTCACTTACCAAAAAAATATATTAACAAAATCAGAAAATATGCAAAATGTACTTTTTCAAGTTAATCTGTAGATATTCAACATTTGAGGTCAGCTCTCATTGGTTTTGGAAAGCTTCAGGTAGGTTGGCATTGCTTTGGATCAGACTTGTGTCGGGGTCTTTGGACCCTGTTATAACTGCTTACAAATATAGTGTCAGTTTGTGTTGGTCTCTTACCAATCTGACACCGGGAGCCATAGAATCCACTGGGGCAGGCACAGATGTTTGGTTTTATGCATGTTCCTCCATTCAGGCACACAGGGTTACAGACAGCTGTTAACAGCACAATAGAAATTATAGCTTTAACATACATGTTCATATACACAAAGAAAACACAATCTACTGTATGTGCTGTTGTCTCATGTGAAGACACAGATACATCAGACATCAATTTAGTTGATCATGATAGCCAACTGTAAACACATAAACTGTAGAATAATGTTTCATGTGTAAAGGAAGCTTCTCAGTCTTGCAGCTCCTCAGTAAGGAAAGTAGCTATTGTCTGTCCTAAACATTGCCAGAAGTTGATAAATGATGCCATCACCTAATTTGTATAATTGTAAATGTGATTGGAATTGAACTGAACAATGGAGGAGAGAGGAATAACATTGCGGGAGAGACAAAAAGTGAGTATGAAAACACCCTAAATATGTTAAGAACTACAAACCTGCTTTTCTGCCTTTATGCAGAAATACAAGATCCAAAAGGACAAACCAGAAACCTGGGAGAAGCAACAGAGATGTTTCAAGATGCTATTGTTCAATCATTTCTGTCAATTCTTGGTTTTTTTTATGTCTCAATTCCGAACCCTCCTCCTTTATCTGTGCTTAACTGGCTAAAGTGACTCAAAAGAGACAATCTGGAGGAATTACTTATTTATTTGTTTGTATAGTTTTTATCTAAATTTTCATCAGTTTGGTTTGGTTTTTAACCTTAACTTAGGAGCCTGCAACATGAACATGAACATTTTTAACCATAACATCTTTCATTTTCAGTCTACATCACAATCTAAATGGACCAAAAAGAGACAATAGAGAAAACTGTCAATGTTAATGGAATGATTTATATTGTGATTTGTTTTATACAAGCAACGATACATACTTTCATGTCAGAGTCTCCAAAAGTTTCCAATAACACCAGAAAAAGTTGATAGATTTGTCACAAGTTGCTTTTTTGATAAAGAGTCTCTAGAGGGGTCTGAAAAATCACTAAATATACCAACAAAGTGAATAAGTTGGAAACACTGATTTTACAGCTAGGCAGACAGACTGTGTGTTTTTCTGACTGATGAAGAAAAAAATTTCATGTTATTTAGAGGAAAAAATGTGTATTTTAGCGTTTGAGTCACTTTTCAAAAGTTGCTAAAAGTTTCAAAACAAATTTTACAAGTAGTTAAATTTATTGCTAGGTGATTTTTGTAAACAAAGTTGGGGGTAGTCTAAGTCAGCATCAATCAATATGGATTTAAAGGTGGTTTTTCCCAAACTACATCAGCATGTGGACTTTCCAACAAGAGGAGGCAACTTATTGGAATTGGTGTATACTTGGAGCGTACAAAGCCTCTCCCCTTCCCCACTTGGGTCTCTCTGATCACAGGATCATCATGCTGAAACATGCATATAGACCCAGAGCGAGAGTCATCAGACCAACAACACAAAGGGAGTTACTTGTGTGTCCAGTAGGGGCCTTGTATGCTCTGAGAGACTGCTTTAACACTATAGACTTGGACATTTTCAAACAAGCTGCCACTCATAATAACCACACATATATTGAAGAATACACCGAGGCTTTTCCAGCATACATCACAAAATGCACTAATGCCACTCACTGCAAAACCATTACTGTCCATCATAACAAGAAGCCATGATTGACAGGAGAGGTTCACAAGCTCCGAAGGGCTCGGGATGTAGCCTTTGAGGCCAGACACACTGAAGGGCTTGAAACACCTCGAGCCAACCAGTCACGCATATCAGGGAAGCAAAATGATAGTACAGCAAGAAAATATCTGAACACTTCAGCAATACCAGAAATGAACAGTTACTCTGGCATGGCATCCATACCTTCACAGACGATAAAACCTCACCGCAGACTTGTGAGTGACATCACGTCACTAAACACCCTCAGTGACTTCTTTGGCCGCTTTGAAACACAAAACAACACACGAGCACAAAAGATCATTCCTCCCCTGGATGAGCAGGCTGTGTGTCTGGCTTCAGGTAGTGTGAAAAGGACGCTCTTCAGGATTAACCCACGCAAGGCTGCTGGACAGGACACCATACCTGGATGTGTATCACCTTGAACCAAACTGTAGTCCTCGTGTGTTTCAAAGCTGTAACTATAGTACCAGTCCCGCACGATGCCACAAAGCCGCAATGAATATCGGCCTGTAACCCTGGCCTCCATCTTTATGAAGTACTTTGGTCATGCAGTACATAAAGTCCACCCCCCCAACTACAATCCATTTCAGTTCACATAGAGGTCTGACAGGTCCATAGAATACGCCATCACAACTGTTCTTCACCCAACCCTCACCCACCTGCATTCAAAGAATGCATACATGCAAATGTTGTTCTTAGTTTTTAGTTCAGCATCAACACAATCCTCCCCCAGCAGCTAATACAAAAACTCAAACACTTGGGACTCAAAACTTCTTTCTGAAACCTGGTGCTAGACTTTCTCACGGGGAGGCCACCAAATGTGGAAGTCAGCAGTAATACTTCCGAGATGATCAGGCTGAGCACAGGGCTCCCTCAAGGGTGTGTGCTTAGCCCACTGCTCTTCATCCTGCTGACCCTCAGGTGTACACCAACCTACAGCACCAATCGCATCATCAAGTTTGCAGATGATACGACTGTGGTGGGCCTCTTCACCAACAATGATGAAGCCAACAACAGAAATGAGGTGACCCAATGGTGTGGTGTAAGGACGACAATCTCTTCCTGAACATGGGCAAAACCAAAGAGATTGTGGTCAACTTCAGGAGAAGTCACTTGCAACACCCCCCACTCACCATCGACAGTGCTGCTGTGGAGAGTGTGAGCACCACCAAGTTCCTTGGATGCACATCTTGGATAATCTCTCCTTGATAGACAAGACTACATCACTGGCAAAGAAGGCTCAAATATGCCTCTACCTCCTCCACAAACTGAGGAGAGCACAAGTCCCCCCCCCGTCATGTGTTCCTTCTACTGGGAGGCCATTGAGAGTGTTCTCATAGGCTGCATCACTTTGTGGTTCGGAGGTTGCACTGGCTCCTGCCCAAAGACTCTGCAACTCATAGTGAAGACAGGCAGCAAGATCATCGGTGCCCCTCTTCCTTCCATCACAGACATTTTTCATACCCACCTCACTTGCAGAGCCATCAGCATTGCTGGTGACAACTCCCACCCCTCCCACTCACTCTTCAGCGTCCTGCCTTCAATCCACAAAACTGTTGAACAGCTTTGTCCATCAGGCTGTCAGGATGCTGAACTCAGTCCACTATCTACCCCCTTTGCTCCCTGCCACTGGACTGTAAAGCCTGCTACATACTCTGCCACTCAAGGGGGCAAGAACAAGAACAGTTTGTTCTGGCCAGGACATTTCATACTTTACGAGAAACTCAAGTGCCAAACTCCTGGGAGGTTTTCTACATTGACCAATCACGCAATACTTCTCAGACACCCCACGATAAAGAACTTCTGCCTGGATGGTGTGTCAAGAGCAAGCTGCGAGAACTCCTAAACTGGGCTGGGAGTGAGAAGAAACTTCAGTGTTCATGTTGAGTATGTAGCATGCTTAACCCACCCCCACATCTACACAAGGACTGTACCTCAACTGTTTTGCACACACTCAGTAGAGTTCCCGTTGCTGTATTGCACAACTATTACTGGAAATGTAAATTTCCCTATGGGATGAATAAAGAATCTATCTATCTATCTATCTATCTATCTATCTATCTATCTATCTATCTATCTATCTATCTATCTATCTATCTATCTATCTATCTATCTATCTATCTATCTATCTATCTATCTATCTATCTATCTATCTGTCTATCTGTCGAAATAGGTTTGATTGATATCTTTTTTTATTGTATTATATTTGATCTTTTACACCACTTTATTTATTCTTAATCTACAGTATTTTTCATTCTTTTCTAGTTGCGTGGCATTTAAATAGCAAGGTGAGTATCTCAATTCTCTGTATGTCCTGTTCATGTAGTGAGCTGACAATAAAAAATCTTTTAATCATCTGAACTTGTGTTGGAGTGGGCTGTTGGTATGTCTGTTGTATGTACCTGAGTTACATGTTGGCCCATACCAGCCTGGTTTGCATTTACACACGTCAGGAGAAACACACTCCCCTCCATTTTCACAGTGCCTGTTACACACCACTGTTAAGAAAGATATATTTTAGATTTATCAGAGTTTTAACATCACAGCTCTAATCATAGCATTTAAATCTACCAATAATCTTTGTGAATGATTCACCAAGTAACTCAATAAAAGCTCACTTATTTCACATCGCGGCCCCACGTAGCCATAGGGGCAGGTACACAGGTTTCTGGCCAGACAGGTGCCTCCGTGTTGACATGGCGGCTCGCAGCTTGCTACACAACGATACAAACACAGTCATTGATATTCTGAGAGCATTTCGTGTGACACCATGTTCAACTGTTGTGAATATGAGTTCACATTACCTTCCTCACAGGTGTGTCCCCTGTAACCCACAGGACACTCACACACATTAGGTCTCACACACTTTCCCTGGTTCTTGCAGTCAGGTCGACACACCGCTGACAGGACAGACAACATGCATCTTTGATGAAAAAGGTTGTTTGTTGAGAAGTAAGCAAATGTTGGTAGTGACAGCAGCAAAAGAGAATTAAAGCTGTTGGGGTTGTTTGATTACTTAATACTAATGACTTTACATTAACTATGTAAAGTCCAACCCACATCCTGCTCTTGGCCCCCTCACCTATATGACACTTGTATCCAGTGTATCCTTCTTTACAGGTGCAGGTGTTAGGAAGTGTGCATTCCATGTTTCGCCCACACTGATACCTGCAGATAGCTGAAGCAAGCACAACATAATCAGAAATACTACTTTAATGTTTGCAGTGTCTTCCTAAATATTGTAAATAATCTTTAAAGACCCACAACTATTTTTGTCACAACTTGCAAATGATTTTTTGAGTCTTTCCCAACTGATTTATCATTATTTATCATATTATTGTCCTCTGAGTAAATCATGTATTTTCCTATATTTAATTTACTGAAAATGTAGATGTTCATTAAAGCTCAGAGTAAATCCAAAGGCTATTATATCAGAACAGAGAAAACTGAAGAAAAAGTGACTTTTGGAGTAAAAATATCATTAACTGAACATAAAAAACAGTGTCTCCATCCAGTCTGAATATCCAACTGGTCATATCTGATGACCATGAAAAGATGATAAACTGTTTTTTTTGTTGTTGTTTTACACAATTTACATGTATTGATAGGATTAGTGGATCAACAAGTATTAAACATTTTAGTTTAGTAGATGGTTTTGGTCAACAGTGGATGTTTGGGTCTTCATGAGTTACAATAATGAAATACACTGAAGAGATTAAAAAAAAACAAAAAAAACGCATCACTCAAACTTAAAACAAAATACAAACTTTTTTTGTACTAATTTCTTCAATGACAGTGAGTGAAGATGGTGGGCAGATTTTCAACACCAAGTTATGTCACGTTTCACTGTTTTTTTGGGTGTAGTCTTGAGTGTACTGTGTGAAATAGGTGATGTGATCATGTGATCAAACATCCACTGGCGACCAAAAGCATCTACTGATCTAAAATAAAACTGTCATCTTCTACAACATTGATTCACCAGTGAAATCTATGTAAAGTTTTTGATATCTTTGCTGGAAAAGTCACTTTTTCTTCAGTTTTCTCTGTTTTGATATAATAACCACTGAAATTACTTGGAGTTTGCATGAACATCTAAATTAAATATAGGAAAATACATGATTTACAGCCAAAATCTAAATTAAAATCATCTGGTGGCCCTAGGCCTCATAGTGCCAGTCAACTGTGACCAAAAGAGTGCCAACTGATGAGGCACGATTAAGACAGTTGATATATAGTTTTATGTGTCACCTGGATAAATCAGAGAACCCCATAAAAAAGGCCCTAGTCAGCCCCCTGAAAAGCTGCTATCATTTCACTTCTAAACTGAGACGGCATTGGTGCAATAGTCTGCATACATTAAAATGTACACAAATTCTGTATCTCTTTTTTATTCTATTTATCCTGTATGTTGTGTGTATGTTGTAGGCCCATGTTATATGGACTTGTGTGTGCAATAAAGTTTATTATTATTTGGGAACTGCCATAAAAGTAGCAATGGGTCTACAGTGGGGCAAAAAAGTATTTAGTCAGCTACTGATTTTGCTAGTTCTCCTACTTAGAAAGATGAGAGAGGTATGTAATTTTCATCAGAGGTACACTTCAACTATGAGAGACAAAATGAGAAAAATAATCCAGGAAATCACATTGTAGGATTTTTAAAGAATTTATTTGTAAATTATGGTGGAAAATAAGTATTTGGTCACCCACAAACAAGCACGATTTCTGGCTCTCACAGACCTGTAACTTCTTCTTTAAGAAACTCTTCTGTCCTCCACTCATTAACTGTATTAATGGCACCTGTTTGAACTCGTTATCTGTATAAAAGACACCTGTCCACAGCCTCTAACAGACTCCAGACTCAACCATGGCCAAGACCAAAGAGCTGTCCAAGGACACCAGGAAGAAAATTGTAGACAGGCATCAGGCTGGGAAGAGTGAATGTACAATAGTCAAGCAGGTTGGTGTGAAGAAATCAACTGTGGGAGCAATTGTAAGAAAATGGAAGACATACAAGACCATTGATAATCTCCCTCGATCTGAGGCCCCATCCAAGATCTCATCCCGTGGGGTCAAAATGATCATGAGAACGGTGAGCAAAAATCCCAGAACTACATGGAGGGACCTGATGAATGACCTGCAGAGAGCTGGGACCAAAGTAACAAAGGCTACCATCAGTAACACACTACGCCGAGAGGGACTCAAATCCTGCAGCGTCAGGCGTGTCCCCCTGCTTAAGCCAGTACATGTCCAGGCCCATCTGAAGTTTGCCAGAGAGCATATGGATGATCCAGAGGAGGATTGGGAGAATATCACTTGGTCAGATGAAACCAAAATAGAACTTTTTGGTAAAAACTCAACTCGTCATCTTTGGAGGAAGAAGAATGCTGAGTTGCATCCCAAGAACACCATACCTACTGTGAAGCATGGGGGTGGAAACCTCATGCTTTGGGGCTGTTTTTCTGCAAAGGGAAGAGGACGACTGATCCGTGTTAAGGGAAGAATGAACGGGGCCATGTACCATGAGATTTTAAGCCAAAACATCCTTCCATCAGTGACAGCATTGAAGATGGAACATGGCTGGGTCTTCCAGCATGACAATGATCCCAAACACACCACTCGGGCAACAAAGGAGTGGCTCCGTAAAAAGCATTTCAAGGTCCTGGAGTGGCCAAGCCAGTCTCCAGACCTCAACCCCATAGAAAATTTGTGGAGGGAGTTGAAAGTCAGTGTTGCCCAGCGACAGCCCCAAAACATCACTGCTCTAGAGGAGATCTGCATGGAGGAATGGGCCAAAGTACCAGCTACAGTGTGCAAACCTGATAAGGACTTACAGGAAACATTTGACCTCTGTCATTGCCAACAAAGGTTATGTTACAAAGTATTGAGTTGAACTTTTGTTATTGACCAAATACTTATTTTCCACCATAATTTACAAATAAATTCTTTAAAAATCCTACAATGTGGTTTCCTGGATTTTTTTTTCCCTCATTTTGTCTCTCATAGTTGAAGTGTACCTCTGATGAAAATTACAGACCTCTCTCATCTTTCTAAGTAGGAGAACTTGCAAAATCAGTGGCTGACTGAATACTTTTTTGCCCCACTGTATATGGGTTAACCTATTCTTAGACCTAAATTGCTCCTGTTTAATTTTTTTTAATGTGTTGGAAGCTATATTTACAAATGACATAAAGTGGACTGGACAAAACATGCATACAAGTCAGTGCACACATACATCATTGCTTTCTTTTAAGTATACACTCTCAGAAACTGCTCCAACTATTTCATATTTGGGCTTTTAAGTTGTCTTGTAACTTGACTCTCTACCTTTACATGTGACTCCATCTCCTGCGTAACCATAAGGGCAGCGTCCACACTGGAATGCTCCAGTGACCGTGGGCTCACAGGGAACACCAGGAAAACAAGGAGCATCAGCACAGGTCACATGGCGCTGCGGTGAACCCCGTCTGACCCCTGTGGTGAGGTCAGGGTTGAGCTCTACCCCACTGGGCTGGCTTCGTTGGACAGTGGGGGCTGCAGTGGACTTCCTGTCAGTAGATGACATCATCCTACTGCTGGAGCTCACAGTTACAGGACTTGTCTTCCTGTCAGGGGGTCTTCTAGCTGATGTGGATGTGGATGCTATTTCCTTTACGGAATTTGATTTGGTGACATGTATTTGCCCTTCTACTCCACTGATGACTGTCCCCTGGCCTGTAAAACACTGGAAGTTAGAGGAAATGGCTTAAAAATAACAAAATAAAGCCTGGGTGTCAACATAACATCAACATCAACCATTCAATACTTCATTAAAACACACAACACATCATTTCTGCCACTAGGGGTCTCTCTCTAATGTGATTCAAGCTAAAAACATGTCATATCATTTCATTTTAACTGAACAGCCTTAAGTTACAAAGAAGAAAAGAGCATGACTAGCATAATTAAGGGGATATGACACAGTTTATAGGTGACCACAGGAAACAAACCATTACAGTGAATAAAACTACAGATTTTTCTAGATTTGAACTGAAAGTGAGTCACAGAGTGGTTCTGAAGAGGTTGAGAAGTATGATCTTAAAAAGTGTATTTTAAAGCCCAACAAATTTGATATTGGACTTTTGACAGCAGTGTGTGAAAAATGTGTTGTAGGTGACAAATATGGTGAAATAAGCATATGATTAAAACATAAAAGGCTATGTTTATGTTGTTCATAGGCAGGACTGAAGAGCAAATACTGTTAAATATGAATTGATATAGACTTATGATGAAAAGAGACAATTAACATGGCGTGTAGTAGGAAAATAATTATACATCCAAATGTTGTTAAGACAGAAGACACAGTAAAATTGAATAGAGAGAAGTGGATTTTATTTGATCAGTGGATTAAAGTATCTGGCCTGAATATGGATTCACATCACATGGAAGGTACTGGAAAAAAACATCATTTTTTTTTAAATAATAAAATAAATAAAACACTAACATTAGCAAAAATGAAAAATGGACAGATAAGACATCTGTCTAGTGTCCAGTTATATTATCTGGTTCATTAATTAGATATCAAACATTTGGAACAAATCAAACACATTAACTTAGACTACATCAGTTCACAAGATCAGTTCTGGATTGAAACAGCTACCTCCCTCATACCTATTGATGTGCATGTGCGTCCGTCTCCGTGGAGACCAGGGGGGCACGGTCCACAGACAAAACCTGCTGCAATGTGACTGCTCTCAAAACACTGCACCCCAGGGTGGCACGGCCTTCTAGAGCATGGGGAGACACCTGAGAGTCTGGGTCTCACTGAAACCTGTACTCTGGCTGATGTGGAAAAATATGTGAACATAATTAGAATCATAAACTAAATTTTGTACAAACAGCACACTTTTCTTTATCCTGTAGAATTTTACTACTTTTAGGCAATGGTAATAATGAGATAATCACATTTTTAACATCTAGAAATGTCCATCTGCTTCACAACTGCCCAGATATCCTGAATATTTTTCCCCTACATGTAAAAAAAAAATGTCCCCATGACTATTGTTTCACAAAATATCTACATACACAATGCTGCATGTTCATTACACAAAACAACAATGGGTAAGTGAAAATTAGGACTGTCACCATAAGGACCATAAGGACTGTCACCATTTTTTAATCTTCACTTTAGATGCTGTTTGTGACATAAAGCTCTATTTAGGAATAGATGCTCAACCCCTTGTAAACTATTGTCATGAATTTGCCTCAGCATTTGACTGTTTTTGTAATGAGGTGCTGTTCAACATCTGTGAATGTACTTACCTGGTTATCTATGATCCCTGACGTTCATGGATCAATTTAAACCACCTGTTTCGGCAACAGCGCTATCATTTTCATGACATTCTATTGATTTTTGGATGATTTTTGTTTTGTTTGGATTGTTTGCTGGAGGAACTGATCAATAGTAATATCAATAAAATAATCTACATACCTCAGACTGAAAAATGTGTTTAATTATTACTATGACAATTCTTCTTAATGTCCAAAATTTGCATCATAGCTATTATATGTGTTATATTAAAATTAACAATCTCCACTTAATTTAGCATCTACTTGATGGCAACAGCACAAATAATTAATTAATTTGTAATAATTGTGAACAAATTTAGGCAGTAAGAGGTTAAATGTGGAGATACATTTTGCAATGTGAATAGGGCATCAATGAGAGTCACTTACATGTGCAGTTTTTGCCATCTCCACTGTAGCCCTGTGGACAAGATCCACAGATGAAGGAGCCCAGTGTGTTGTTACAGGCTACTCCATGGAAACATGGCTGAGAGGTGCACTCATCTATATCTTCTCTACAGGAATGGCCTAAAAGAACAACAGTATAATACAGCAGGCAAATGTAGTAATACAGCACAACTGAAAGTGTGACTTCAATTTTTCATTTGAGTGGTCTAAGAAATGCTAATAAAGAATAAAAAACATGGTATGTAATGTTTGAAAACCTGGTTGTATCTTGGTTGTCTGTGGGTGTACCTGTCATTCCAGGAGGGCAGATGCAGGAGAAAGAATTGGGCCCATCAATACAGCGACCCAGTCTGCAGGGGTTGGGTTTACAGTCATCAATGTCCACCTCACACCTCTCCCCTGCAAACCCATCAGGACACACACACCGGTATGAGCCGCTGCCAGCAGGGACATGGACACTGGATACACAGGATGCACTGTTCAGACATTCACAGGCCTGCACAGAGACCTGGAGGAAAAAAGAAAAAAAATGCTTCATACATAAGACTAAACCACTTCAGTCAGCTTAGAACTGTCATCTATTTTAAATGTATGACTTTGTTAAGGAGAGGAAAATATTGGCTACTTTATCATTACTATTGCTAAAACAGATGGACTATGCTCTGGACTACGCTCTTTTTTATGCAAAAAGCTAGTTCCCCTTGCAGAAAACTACAACTTATCACTGACCTCTAGTGGAAAAAAGAAGAAATAATGCCTTTAATAGCAGTCTCACTACTTAATGAATGTCAAAGTTGGTAATGAAGGGAGAAAAAAAGCATTGTGAAGTAAATGTTCCCTGTGCATATGAAGTTTGGAGTATTTTACAAAAAAAAAACACCTAACAGACACATAATAACATTTTGAAAACACTATATTTGGAATAATAGAATAATAACTTGTGTCTGTTGTGCTTATTTACATAGAAAACACCTTGTTAAATATATCAAAATGACACTACGACCTCTTTCCAAAGAGAAAAAATTCAGAAGATGTAAATGTCACTAGTAGAAAATGTACACTGCAAATAAAGTTAAAAAACACACACACACACACATACATACATACACACACACACATATATATATATATATATATATATATATATATATATATATATATATATATATATATATATATATATATAACCCTAACCCTATATATAAATATATATATATACTCCCCCTTGAACTGCCACCTTACCGTGGTGGGGGAGTTTGAGTGCCCGAATGATCCCAGGAGCTATGTTGTCGGGGGCTTTATGCCCCTGGTAGGGTCTCCCAAGACAAACAGGTCCTGGGTGACGGGCCAGACTAAGAGCAGTTCAGAAGCCCTTATGATAATGAAACAACTCAAGAACGTGACGTTGCCCGGTATGGCGCAGCAGGGGCCCCACCCTGGACCCAGGCCTGGAGTTGGGGTTCGAATGCAAGCGCCTGGTGGCCGGGCCTATGCCCATGGGGTCTGGCCAGGCCCAGCCTGAAGGAGCAACATGGGCCCGCCCTCCGGTGGACTCACCACCCACTGAGGGAATCATAGGGGCCGGGTGCAGTGTGGATTGGGTGGCAGTAGACGGCAGGGGGCCCGACAACCCCATCCCTGGACACAGAGTCCAGCTCTTGGGACATGGAATGTCACTTCGCTGGGGGGGAAGGAGCCGGAGCTTGTGAGGGAGGTTGAGAGATACCGTCTAGATATAGTCGGGCTCACCTCCACACACAGCTTGGGCTCTGGAACCCAACCCCTCAAAAGGGGTTGGACTCTCCACTTCTCTGGTGTTGCCCGCGGTGAGAGGCGGCAGGCTGGTGTGGGCTTGCTCATAGCCCCTCAGCTCAGCCGCCATGTGTTGGAGTTCACCCCGATGATCAAGAGGGTCACATCCCTGTGCCTTCAGGTCGGGGACAGGTGCCTCACTGTTGTTTCAGCCTACGGGCCAAACAGCAGTGCAGAGTACCCGGCCTTCTTGGAGTCCCTGGGAGGGGTGCTGGATGGTGCTCCAACTGGGGACTCCATTGTTCTCCTGGGTGACTTCAATGCCCACGTGGGCAATGACAGTGAGACCTGGAGGGGGGTGATGGGGAGGAACGGCCTCCCCAATCTGAACCCGAGTGGTGTTTTGTTATTGGACTTCTGTGCTAGCCACAGTTTGTCCATAACAAACACCATGTTCGAACACAGGGATGTCCATAAGTGCACTTGGCACCAGGACACCCTAGGCCGGAGGTTGATGATCGACTTCGGTGATGTATCATCAGACCTCCGGCCGCATGTTTTGGACACTCGGGTGAAGAGAGGGGAGGAGCTGTGAACCAATCACCACCTGGTGGTGAGTTGGATCCGCTGGTGAAGGAGGAAACCGGACCGACTTGGCAGGCCCAAACGTGTTGTGAGGGTCTATTGGGAACGTCAGGCAGAGCCCGATGTCAGCGCGGTCTTCAACTCCCACCTCTGGGAGAGCTTCTCCCAGATCCCGGGGGAGGCTGGGGACATTGAGTCCGAGGGGACCATGTTCTCCACCTCCATTGTCGAAGCGGCTGCTCGGAGCTGTGGTCGCAGGGTCTCCGGTGCCTGTCGTGGCAGCAATCCCCGAACCCGGTGGTGGACCCCGGAAGTAAGGGATGCCGTCAAGCTGAAGAAGGAGTCTTATCGGGCCTTGTTGGCCCGTGGGACTCCCGAGGCAGCTGATGGGTACTGGCCAGGCTTGCAGCAGCCCGAGTGGTTGTGAAGGCAAAAACTTGGGTCTGGATGGAGTTTGGGGAGGCCATGGAGGAGGACTACTGGTCGGCCTCGAGGAAATTCTGGCAAACCATCCGGCACCTCAGGAGGGGAAAGCAGTGCACCACCAACACTGTTTACTGTGGAAGTGGGGAGCTGCTGACCTTGACTGGGGATGTTGTCGGACGGTGGAAGGAACACTTCGAGGATTTCCTAAATCCCACTGTCACGTCTTCCGTAGAGGAAGCAGAGGCTGAGGTCTCAGAGGTGGACTTGTTCATCACCCAAGCTGAAGTCACTGAGGTGGTTGGCAAGCTCCTTGGTGGCAGGGCTCCGGGGGTGGATGAGATTCGCCCTGAGTACCTTAAGTCTCTGGATGTGCAGGGACTGTCTTGGTTGACACGTCTCTGTAACATCGCATGGCAGTCGGGGATAGAACCTCTGGACTGGCAGACCGGGGTGGTGGTCCCCCTTTTTAAGAAGGGGGACCGGAGGATGTGCTCCAACTATAGGGGGATCACACTCCTCAGCCTCCCGGGAAAAGTCTATTCCAGGGTACTGGAGAGGAGGATCCGACCGATAGTCGAACCTCAGATCCAGGAGGAACAATGCGGTTTTGGTCCCGGTCGCGGAACACTGGACCAGCTCTATACTCTCCATCGGGTGCTTGAGGGTTCATGGGAGTTCGTCCAACCAGTCCACATGTGTTTTGTGGACCTGGAGAAGGCGTTTGACCGTGTCCCTCGTGAAACCCTGTGGGGGGTGCTTTGGGAGTATGGGGTCCAGGGCCCTTTGCTAAGGGCAGTCCTGTCCTTGTATGACCGAAGCAGGAGCCTGGTTCGTATTGCCGGCAGTAAGTCAGACCTGTTCCAGGTGTATGTGGGACTCCGGCAGGGCTGCCCTTTGTCACCGGTTCTGTTCATAATTTTTATGGGCAGAATTTCTAGGCGCAGCCAGGGGCCGGAGGCGGTCCGGTTTGGGGACCACAGGATTTCATCTCTGCTTTTTGCAGAACACTTTGTCCTGTTGGCCTCATCGAACCTGGACCTTCAGCGTGCCCTGGGGCAGTTTGCAGCCGAGTGTGAAGCGAGCGGGATGAGGATCAGCACCTCCAAATCCGAGGCCGTGGTTCTCGACCAGAAAAAGGTGGTTTGCCCTCTCCGGGTCGGTGGAGAGTCTTTGCCTCAAGTGGAGGAGTTTAAGTATCTTGGGGTGTTGTTCATGAGTGAGGGAAGGATGGAGCGTGAGATTGACAGATGGATCAGTGCAGCGTCTGCAGTGATGCAGTCGTTGTATCGGGCTGTTGTGGTGAAGAAGGAGCTGAGCCGAGAGGTGAAGCTCTCGATTTACCGGTCAATCTACGTTGCTACCCTCACCTATGGTCATGAGCTTTGGATCATGACCGAAAGGACAAGATCCTGGATACAAGCAATCGAAATGAGTTTCCTCCGCAGGGTGGCTGGGCGCACCCTTAGGGATAGGGTGAGGAGCTCAGTCACCAGGGAAGAGCTTGGAGTAGAGCCGCTGCTCCTCCACATCGAGAGGGGCCAGCTGAGGTGACTCGGGCATCTGTTTCAGATGCCTCCTGGACGCCTCCCTGGGGAGGTGTTCCGGGCATGTCCCACCGGAAGGAGACCTCGGGGAAGACCCAGGAAACGTTGGAGAGACTATGTCTCTCGGCTGGCCTGAGAACGCCTCGGGGTCCCCCCAGAAGAGCTGGAGGAGGTGTCTGGGGAGAGGGAAGTCTGGGGCGTCCCTGCTTAGACTGTTACCCCCGCAACCCGGCCCCGGAAGAAGCGGAAGATAATGTATGTATGTATATATATATATATATATATATATATATATATACATACATATATATATATATATATATATATATATATATATATTTTTTTTTTTTTTTTTTTTTTTTTTTTTTTTTTTTTTCCCCCTGAAAATATAGTTTTGTATTTTGTTGTTTATTGGGGAGAGACTCGCATTTAAAGGAAAGCTACCTAGCTTTGTCTTAATATTGAATTAGATTTAACCATTCACAAGCAAAAAAAAAACAACAATGGTTTGCATGATGTCCAATGTTATCTGCTTGAAAAGTGTCCCACTTTATATATATTAAGTCACCTGTAAATAAATTTGCTTTGATTGCTTGTAATAAGCATAGCTTGCTTGCATTTTGGCATTTTTTTGTTCTGACATTCTGACAATGTTAAACTTAACACAGACATACATCTGCATGGTAACACTCACAGAATATAGTGAAAGAGTATGAAAACATACTTATTTTTAAGCAGAAGGGGTTTCCATTTGCATACATAGTCATGTACATCCTCATTTTAATAGCTATGCAAACCTGCAACATGTTATATATAACACGAATAAGTGCAGTCACCTGTACTGAAGCTCTGGTCTCAGCATTACAGTCGTCAGACACAGTAATCTGAAAAGTGTGTGTATTGCTAGTTTCAGAGGTGGCCTTCCACATGAGCAGTCCGGCTGGAGACACAGATGCATCTTCTGGGCCTGATTCAAGCCTGAAGAGCACATCTGAGCCCTCAGGGTCCTGAGCCTGAAGCTGGTACATGAAATCCTCTCCATGGAAAGATCGTAGAGAGAATGGCAATGACTGGAGAACTGGAGGTTTGTTCTCTGATGGAGAGCACAAAAAAATCTTAATGTTAAGTGTTAACAGATAGAGGAATAAACTACAGAAGTTTTAATGCGTTGTTTCTAAATTGAACTTTTGGAAATGTTCCCCTGAATTGCTCGGTTACATTTCTGATCAGTTTTTCAGTTGCAACTAGTCAATTGTTAGATAAGCTGGTTTGTTTTATTGAATGTTGTTATATTTCTAAACCAGACCTACATTCCAGTTTACAGTGGGTTATTGTGTCCAAAAAGCTCCACTCGACTCCATAAATATTGTAAAAAAACAAAACAAAACAAAACAAAACAGCAAAACAAAACAATAATAATAATAATAATAATAATAATAATAATAATAATAATAATACAAGGGGATTTATTTATTAATTTATTTAAATCATATCATATCATATCCAAATACACATAAATACAAACTCAGTAATTAAAAGCATTTCCCTTAGAGGTAACTCAATAAAATAGCACACACTTTTACATTCATTGTAGTGAACTAGATATATGTGACATTAAACTTTAATGTGACATTAGTAAAGGGCATGTGGACAGATAGTTACAGTGAATAGCTGAAATATTTGTCAGTATTTAAACATCACTGGAAACTGATATGATGTAAGTGTGCAAGTCAGCAAACTAGATCACAAACCTAAGTAGATTTTAAATTTGATGAGGAAGAGTTAATGCAGAACAGCTTCATTGCATGTTTAAATATGTGAAAAGTTAATTATTTTTATTTCACCTTTTTTTAACCAGGAAAGATACATTGGGATTAGAGCTGAAATTACTGATCGATTAATCGACTCAAATTAATGAAAATAATTATTCGATTACAATTTTCCTAAATGAAAGCATTGTTTCCTTAATTTCTCTGCCGCTAAACATTGGTTCCACCATTGTGTTTCACACAGATGCTTATTGTGATGTACATGATGCCAGGATCAACACAAAGCTGAATGTTAAATTGTTGTTACGTTGTTAGTTCCATCTTTAGTTGTCAGTAAGTTAGTCAGTAGAATACTAATTTGTTGAAGACTGCAATACTGTTATTGTTTTTATTTCTATATAGATATTTTTATGGCAATGGCTACTGCCACAGTGCTGCGGCACGAAATATTGGTTTGTCTATTGCCACAGAGCCAATCAAATGTTAGCATTTGTACTACAGCCAATCGTGGATACTGTTCCATGAACTCATTCGCTTCTTGTTGCCACAGTACTGTGGCGATATATGGCGTATACACATTCCTTTGTGTATTTTGCTACCACAGCACTGTGGCAATTGATGGAAGAAACAACAAATTAGAGATAGTATACAGTACAGAATAGGAATTGTTGTTCTAAATACTGTTTTATGGTGTTCTTTGCTCTGTGCAGTCAGTGAGGCTGGAGAAGGTGGGTGGAGCTACATGTTAGATGCAGCAGTGTGCCATGTGACTTCTCAGTTTTGTGTCAGTTGTGTATTGAGTGCTGTGGCCTGAATTCTGCACTCTAAGCGCTGTCCCAGTGGCTGATTTATATCAGTGTTGGATTTACCTACCGGCACCCACACAGTCCACGGTGCCCCCCAATTTGAAAATCTTCTGAAAAAACCAACAAACAAAAAAAAAAAAAAACACTACTTCAACCGGAAATTGAATTGTTTTCCGAGTTGCAGTTCAATATGTTACCGAGTGAGCTAAACATCCACTGGCTCTAAGGTTGACCTATTTGCTATATTGCCGTGGTACTTTTTGGGATATAACAACTTATGAGTCTAGACATAATATAATGAGGGGAATAGACAAACCGATATTTTGTGCCACAGTACTGCATCAGTACTCACTTCGATTTTTTATATATCCTTTTACTTTTATACTTTTTGTGGTAGTTGTTTCAGCTGGTCCTGGAATAAAGAACCACTTGTGTGTCATTTTCAGACAAGTCTGTTTCAAATTTTTACAGTTTGTTTTTGCTTATTCAAATAATCATTTAATCAAATCAAATCTAAGAAAATAATTGGTAGATTAATCAAATACAAAAATTATCAATAGAAGCAGCTCTAATTGACATTAAAAATGTCTTTAGTGATAGTGGTGTATTTAAAGTAAATACTTTAACTACGTGAGCAAACCCAGGACACAGAGCAAAATAAACTGCATTGATGCCAGATATGATTTTTATCTTTTACATGTGGTGTATGTAATGACCTTGATCGGTATCATTACATTTCATTATTTATTGTTATAGTTCTATGGGTCACTAATTTGACTGCAGTTAACTTTATGCTGCATATTTTGCTTGTGCTTGATAACAGTCCTGAGTGGGGCAACATCTGACCTACTTTCAGTAAAAAAGTTAAGTTAGTCTAGAAGTACAACAATGAGGTAAGCTGTGCTCATATCAACGCCAGAGGACTGAAGCAACTTCAATGGCTCCAATCTGCACAGAGCTGCTGACAAATTATAAAAACAGCCCTGGGTGACTACCAACCACAAACTCACTGATGGCTATCCAACACCGACTGCTCTGAGGAAGTGACACGAAAACAACTTTTTCAGCCTCACATTATAGCTGTAGATTAGTTTATAAGAATATTATTCCATACCCTCTGCTATGGACCATGTGTGTTTGGAGGTATCTGGACGACATGTGAGGCAAGGGCTGCTGGGATTGGTCTCGTTGTTGCTGTAACACTGACCATCAATGTTGCAGGTGTTATCCTGGGAATAAAATATAAACATCAAGAAGCATGGGGTTCAATGTTCATCTACCCTTGAAACACAGTTCCCTTGATAATGGAAAACATGCTAAATGGTGAGCACATACCCCTGGGTTCATAAAATGTGTACACAGAACATGGCCACAACTGAACAAAGCCGGTTTAGTTTAAACACTAAAAACCCCATAACCTTTACATTTGCTCCAAAGAAAACAATCCTAATTGTTTCCTGTGTTTAAGTAGTTGCTAAATTACTAACAGATCTGGTGTTCTGTACATTTTACAGCCACATTTGGAATGCTCTGTACTTCTATCTAGTTGTGTGAATACCTTTTCTTCTGAGTGAACTCAAACAGCAGAAATGAACAAAAGATCATTCATTGTACAGTGAAAAGAGGTAGTATCTGATTCTTCTGACAACCTCTCATTTGTTGTCAAGGAATATCTGGACGCGGGTAACAAACCCGAAAACTTAAGTTAGTTGTGATAGCATTTATTATATATTTACTTAGATGGTATGATAGAGTTTCATACTGTCTTCCACATGCAATTATTGTAGATAATTCATTTATCAAGACAGGGCTGTCTTGATAAATGAATCAGCTACGATACATAGATGGTAGTTTCAATTATTGGTACTAACAGCTGCAGTAGTACTATAACCACTGTTAGTACTTGTATTTGTAGTAGTAGTATTAACACTTATGGACATTTGTTTAAATTATTGGTAATTATACTAGCAACAGCTGTTCTAGTTCTAGTTTTTTTAGTTTGCTGTGCATCCATGTGCCCCCCCTCCAGCGTCTTTCTCTCTCTCTCTCTCTCTTTATCTCTCCCTCTCTCTCTTCCTTTAACCCTCTAGTTTTAACCCCAACTGGTCAAGGCAGATGGCCATCCTCCTTCTGTTTGAGGTTTCTGCCTGTTAAATGGAAGTTTTTCCTCGCCACTGTCACCAAGTGTTTGCTCCTGGAAGATTCTGTTGGGTTTCTATAAACTGGCTTAAGAGTTTCGTTTAGACCAGCTCTAAATTTAAAGGGTCATGAGATAACTTTTGTTATGATATGACGATGTACAAATACATTTTGATTGATTGATTGATTGATTCACAAAATACTTTTAATACAAAAGAAGGCAATATTTCCACTTCAAAGTAATTACAATTTGCCATATTTATAGTACTAATAATACTTAAAACAATTAAAAATGACCTATAATATAATATCATCCGAGTGTGAGAAAATAACAATACTGATGTTTTGTTAAAGATTTCAGTCTGTTATATTGCAGATATCTACTGCAGTTGATATGCTGTCCAGCTGGGCCTGCTCCTCATTACACCACATGAAAACACTAGAAAGAGCAGTGAGCCATTGCAGCATCCAATCTGCCCTCAGTCCACCATGAGAAGAAGAAATGCAGTTACTTAGTTTGTTGTAATTTATGTATTCAGAAAAATAATACACCCGTGTTCTGAGTTAGCCAGAATCAGGAGAACTGACTCTCTACTCTGTTTGGATTAGACAAATGTGGCATATGTGCCAATGCCACTATTGCATCTCACTTTAACACATTCAATTACAATTTGATGATGCAGAAAACAAAATAAACAGACATACAGTCAAGTTCCTAAGCATATATGTCCAACATTACATACCAAAGGGTGTTGATATAGTGGAAAAAACTGATCTAATCAAGCTATTATTACTTTATTCAAAGACTCCCATGACAAAAACAACACTTTAACCACACAGAACATTGAGTTATTGGTTTAGGGCTGTGCTAATCAGTTGGTTTGGGGAGTGGTAGACCAGTGCTTTTTGTCAAAGGAGTCTAATGGTTTTGAAGAGCCCAGTATAAGTACTTCAGCTGGCTGAGGGCAATATAAAGCATATAGTGATAGTGTACACTTCAACCGATATTAACTGGCTGTCAAAGTTTTAGCAATTGGACAATGGACAGAAATACCTAAATGTAACATTAGAGAGTATTCACTTTCTTACTTCAGCCATTTAACTTAGCATTTATTTTTTTTGACAGCCAATTAAGTGTCATCTGCTTGTATGAAAAGTGCTTTAACAGCCAACATCTCATGTAATTTCTGATGGAAATGTAATTTGACAGATTAGATTGTAATTAGAAATGCTCTTAACACAGTTATTAGTACTTTGTAGTATTTTAGTTGTAGTACTCATGAAGCCCTGTTTCTATTCTCTACGGAGGGGTGTGAGCGCTCTTGTTCCAGAACTACTCTACTCATTTTTCTCCACACTCTGCGGGTATGAGCTATGCTAGAGAAAGCTAAAGCTATAGCTCAATGTTGTAGGCACTTGATTTTCAAAGCAAACTCTGATGCACACCCCCAGAAATCAGAAGAGGCTTTATGAGTGAGTAGACTGGAAGTGACTATCACAGTTAGAAGATGATAGAAAAGAGTGGTGAAATTACCTTTAGAGAAGTTGTGTTTTTTTTTTAAATCTATAAGTTCAATTATGTGTGTATATCAAGTAAGATATGCTTACCCTGAGGGTGCAGAGGACTTCAGCGTTGAGGCTGCAGATCTGGCAGGCACCATCAAACAATGTCAGTATCTTGGCATTACTGTAGCTGTAGCCATCATTGGAAACCTGTCATCAGCAGAGGGTTAATTCTTCATAGTTTAAAAGGATTACATAATAAAATGGCAGTGGATGGAGATGTTTGTTTTTATGTTCAGTAATGATATACAGGTGCCAGTGGCTCAGGAGGTAGAGTGGGTCATCCAGTAACCAAAGGGCTGGGGATTTGAATCCTGCTCTGTCCTAGTCATGTCCCGTTGTGTCCTTGGGCAAGACACTTCACCCGCCTTGCCTCCAGTGTCACTCACACTGGTGTATGAATGTGTATGAATGTTTGGTGGTGGTCAGAGGGGCCATTTGGCAGCTACACTTCGGTCAGCCTGCCCCAGGGCAGCTGTGACTACACATGAAGCTAAAAGACTTACCACCACCAGAGTGTGAGTGGTAAGCTTTGGGTGCCTTGGAAAGCGCTATAGAAATCCAATCTATTATTATTATTATAAATTTTGTTGAAAAAGTCACTTTTTCCTTTTTTTCTAATTTGATCTAATAACCTTTGAATTTACTCAAGGCTTTGATGAACATCTACATGATTGGTGCATTAAATATAGGAAAATACCTGATTTTCACTGAAAAATACAAAATGCAGAGAACAATATTATCATAAATAGTGATAAATCACTTGGGAAAGACAAAAAAATCATTTGGAAGTTGTGACAAAATTGTTGTGAGTCTTTACCGGTTAAGGTTCAGTAACTCCATTACTAAGCCAACTGTCACATTGCTTACATCCACAGTAACAGCCTAGCTCTGACTACTATGTGTTTTTTCTGCCAAAATCCTTATACTCACTCATATGTTCTTCTAAGCCTCTCATTTGCTCTTTTAAAATGACATCTGTGTTCAAGACTAGCTTGCACATATTCACTTAGAAGTAGAATAAGCCAATGTCAATACAATAAACAGCACAGCACAGACTCACAAAGTTCACATAAACACGAGTAAATATTGAACTATAAAAGCATTAATAACACAACAGTATATTATATAATCGGAAAATAATCTTTCAGTAATTTTGTGTAAAATACTGCAATGCAGGAAATGTTCCCTCTGTGACAAATATTTCCATATTTAAAATGTCTGGTTGCGTTGACAATATATTGCCATACTGTTCTTTGATGGATTCACTTGGCAAACGGATAAAACCACCAGATTCCACATAGAGAATCTTTGGGTCTGTCTAGTCTGTCAATACCTCTGTCCCAATTTATAGTGTACTGTGGTATTGGTAACATTCACAAATTAATATGGACATTTTGCATAAATCACAAATTATTAAAGAGGGAAACACAAAGGAAGAGAGAAATAAAAGCTGACAGGAGGAATAAAGAAGACATGACTAACTTTGATCTGCCAGCGGGCCAGTGGTCTGCTTGCCACTGTTACCCGATTGGGGCCTGCAGGAGCCTGGCCATCCTCCAGTGGGAGCTGGCACTCCAGAGCCATCTCATCCAGGAAGGTGGCCAGGACAAACTGGGGCTCATCCAGAACCCACTCCTCTTCCACAAACTTGACAAGAAACAGAGGGAGTCCAAGAGGAAGCCATGAGTAGTACGACATAAGATGGGAGGATACACAAAGAAAAGAATATTGAAATAGCAATCAGCTAAATAAAGCAAAGACACGTGAATCTGAGATGTGACAGAGAAGACATACAGATGTCAAGTGATTTGTAAAGATACTCAGTATGAGAATCTAAAATGAGAATAAAGTAAGGTTGTTTGTTGGCTATTCCATTACACATGAACATAAGCCATATTAAGGATTGTAGTGTGTGGGCAGGTTCCAGAAGACTCCTCTTCTAATCCTCTATATTATATTATATTATATTATATTATATTATATTATATTATATTATATTATATTATATTATATTATATTATATAGAATTTTCTTGATCCCTTGGGCAAAGCTCTTGGGAAATTAAGGTTCCAATAGCAGCACAACACTAAATGTACACATATAAGAAATATTACAAGTAGTGCTGTCAAATGATAAACAATTTTAATCAGATTCATCACAATGTTGCTGTGGATTAATTTTGATTAATCATGATTAAATATCATTCATTTTTTATGTATATTAATCATGTTTCATTTTGCATGAGAAAACAGACTCAAGAAAGAAGGGAATATATATTCACTTGTCGTGTCACTTCACTTGACAAGATGGGTGATGCGTTACCTGATATACTAGCAGAATCCCTGACTAATGCATGCTTCGCATTAATGTGGTATTTTAAGCTTTAAGTGCTTCGGTGAAAAGACAACTCCTTCCTGCTGAGTGTGTGTAAGACTTAATGTCAGTCAACTTTTCCATCTTGGGGATTTTTTGTCCTCATATTTCCATGCAGAGGGCCAACATGCTGTTTAGCATCTTTCATCTTTATGGGTTGGTTCTGCTGCCTGTCACTACCAGATCAATTGCCCATCTGCCCATGCGTGACACTACCTGTACTCTGACAAACTGCCCAAAATGCATTGCCAGAGACGTTAAGAGTCATTCTGCACTGCAGATGGGTTAACTGCATTACAATGTTTAATCAGATTAATCACGATGATGGATTAATCTGCCATAACACATTAATTTTGACAGCCCTAATTACTAGACAAAAAGGAAAAAAACCTGCAAAAACATTAGTGAAAACAGGTAGTTGGACATTAGAAGTATGAGTACAAATAAATAATAAAGTAGTAGTAGTAGTAGTAGTAGTAGTAGTAGTAATAATGATAATAACAATAATGATCATCATCATCATCATAATAATAATAAGCAATTATGATAATACTAAGAAATTGTATCTTGGAACAGCTTAGTGGCAAACCATAGACAAAGAATGGAACAACAGCTTAATGTGTGATTGTCTTGTCTGAGATGGTGTTTGAAGAGCTCCAGTGTTAACAAGTGGTGCCAACTTTGTGATTTTCTAATTAGTTTTGGCAACTTTTCAGACAAATGATGACAAATCTAGAGACTTTTTTGGATATTTTAACTCCCAAATGTTTTTCAGTGACTGTGCCATTTCTCAATCTCAAGGATCCTTCCTTGTTAGTTCAAGTCACTCATTTTGTACAACTTCCTTCTGATCAATTCCCACATGAATGGAATGATTGAACAGGAGCAGAGAAGGTCCTGACCTCAGATCAGTGGATCTGTAACATATTAACATGCATTTTTATTTTATTTATTTTTTATTTTACCTTTCTTTAACCAGGAAGTCCCACTGAGATTAGGAATCTCATGAAACTATTGCTCACATGACAGCAATAGTTCATGGAATATAACGTGCTGCACACTTTTAATACCCCTCAGCCAAATATAGTGTAAGATTCTGTTGAAAGTTACTGCCCTACAATTTAGATTAGACAGTCTTTGTGTAAAACTTATAACATACATATTTATATCTGAAAGTACTCAGATATAACTGCACAAGGCTGTTTCAAGCACACACATCACCTCGACAAAGGGGTCATGTCTCCATTTGACGCCATTTATCTTGGAAAAGTTGGTCAAGGTCACATATTTTCAATAGGCTTCTGCTCCATGCCAAGATACATTCACAGTATAAATTTGGAGCAGATATCGCAATGCATTCTTGCTATAATGCAATTTTGTCGTTGAATGGACAGACAGACGACAAAACAATTACTATACCCCTTCGGCCATTTCTGGCCTAAGAAATACCCTTATAATAATAAAGGCGAAGCAGTGTTTGTGTTCTGCTGAAGTATGAAACATGAAGTCTATCTCAAAGGTTAACAGTTTTAATTCCAACAAAAACCTTTCACTTATCATGTGTCTATGATTTACCTCTTCATTAATTCTTATTTCACCACATGACTTCCTGTTAGTAAAGTCAGGAGTATTGTTCTGTCTATTGGTCATTTTAAACATTCTTTTGTTATATGGACTTTATCTACTCTGTGTTTTCTTTTCTCAGTATACTGCTCTTTTTTATTTATTGCATTTTCCTGTATTTCTCTGGATATTTTATTTATTAATTTCTAAGCACAATGAACTGCCTCTGTGCATAAATTGCTCTCTATAATGTAAATAAACCTGTGCCATCTCGCTTAAGAAGACTACATTTTAAACTGATAAAATGAAAGGCTCTTTATTTTTCTTGTTGGAGAATTTATTTAAGGTCAGTAACCAGTTCAGTTTTGGCTGATGCCTTTTTCATTTAGCAGCATTTTGAAAAGAATCATGCCAAGGATTAAAGGTATTTTAACAGCACAGACAGAAGATGCAACTGATCCATAGATGCATAAAAATCCAAATGATGTAGCTTTATGTAAATGAATCCTTGAAGGATCCTTCCTTGAGATTGAGAAACAGCCTGTCTCTCTGACTCATAGTATTGACTGTGCTGAGCAGGCTATAGTTAACCAATCAGTAGCCAGATGGACCTCTGAATGAGTTATGAATGGGTGTGGCTAACAACCAATCAATTAACCTCTGTTACCTAGGAGCTCCTCCTCCTTTGTCACAGATTAAAGAGACATCAGTAAGTTCTCTGTATTTGTTCTGAATTAATAATAACCATTTATATTCAATTATTTTTTTTTGGAAAATGAATGCATGAATAAATAAATGAATGAATTATACATGTGATATGTGTCAAAAAGCAGAAAAACAAAGTACCTTTTCTCTAACAAACTCACACTTGAGCTTGTAGGAATCCTTGAAACCTTGGCCATAGATCTGGATGGTGGAACAGTCCCTTTGTCGGATGTCACAAAGACCCTCTTTCTCCAACTCAGTGATCTCTGGGATCTGGTCTTCACATGACACCATAACACAATATATTCACAAAAGAAGATAACAGAGTAACAGTTGTTGTTGGATATCTGAATCCTATATCTATTACTCAGAACAGCAAACTGGCTGCAAAGTTGACAGAAGACATACAGTATTGCAAATGAATATTTAGTTGAATGAATTCAGAAACACAACTAGCTAACTCAGATCCTCAACTACTGAAAGCTGTGCCCTACATGTGCATTAGTGTGTGTTTAGCATGTTACCAGACAGAATGCTGCAGTCATAGGACCCGAATCCTGGGAAGCACACACAACCCCACTCTGAGCACTGGCCGTTGCCATTACAGAGATCGGGACACCTGAGCGTGGACAGAACATCCTGGTATTCTTCTTCTCTTCTCCTCTGCTCCAGCATCCTCCTCTCACATTCATTCTCCAGCAGGGGTACTGTTGCATTCAGCCATGACAGCTCATCCTTCAGCTGCAGGTCGTAAACACACATGCTCACTGCGCGGCTAACTAAAGACTCTTTTAGCAGTTGGGCACAACCTAATGCAATGCTGGAGTTGGCCACGGCCTGCTGGCACTGAGCCCTGGCCTGCTCCTCAGTCAGACCAGAGGGTGTGGGCCATGAAGGTGAAGAGTCCGGCTGAGCAGCTGGTTCATGGTCCTCTGGGAAGAAGTAGGCAAATCCCTCCAAATCCGCCTGACTGAGGCTTTGGTAGTTAGAAACAGATCTATGTGGCTGGCGTCTGCCCCTGCTCTGGTGCTGACTTTGGTCTTGTGAGTTTTGTTGTGGAAGTTTCTGTTTTTCACTGCTGTCACCAGTGAGCAATTCCACTGAGCCAATGTACTCTGCTGTGACATCCAGAGTGGGGATGACAGTGGAGACATGTACATTACCATAATGGGAGCAGGTGGACTCGGAGGTTGAGACCAGTTGAGATCTGGCTCTGGACGACATGAGACGAGGTTTTGCCTGACAGTTACAGAACTTGCTGGGTGTAAATGTACTTGAAGACGACGGTACAGTGTCAAACAGACTACCACCTGGAGGAAGCCTGAGAGAAGAAAGCAAGAACCATGAGTTCATTCAGTTCTGTAAATTTCTACCTTCATTTAACTAACTTTATTTAATTAGTAACCTTGGCCTTTGACTTTTGAAAGTTCTAATCAGTTTATCCTTCAGTCAAAGTGAATGTTTATGTTTAAAAAAAAAAAAAAAAAAGTGTCACATGAACCTGAGATAACACTTTGATCATAAAGGACTGGCATTAGGTCCCAGTGACCTTGACCTTTGACCTCTGCAAAGTTTCAGCCCATCCTTGAGTCCAAGTGAACATTGTGTTTTTCAAGCCATTCTATCAAGCTATGTTTTAAAAACATGATGGTGACCAGATAACATCTACTTATAGAGATGTGACATAAACACATCTAAAAAATATGTGTAGGCTACACAAAAAATAAACACAATCTACGTGAAAATGGAGGGAGAGTCTTAGTAAAACTGCCCAAAACAGGCACATTTGGTTATCTCTTTTTTCATATAATAGTCAAGTTATACTAACTTTTGAAATCTCATGAAAATGGGAAAAAAAATCATTTCCAATTAGGCCGGTTTCTATTAAGGGGTTTGGAGTGAATAAACTAACCTGTGCAGTATCTTCAGAAGGTAGTGCCATACACCATGTTTTAGCCTAACTGCAATAAATATTACATTCACAGCACTGTGTCATATTTTTACCGGCAACATTATCTTCTGAGATGAGACCAAGAAATACTTTGTTCCTCTGATCAGTGCATAGTTATGGGTATGACTGCTACGTCACTAAAATATGCATCCATCTCCCATTTAAGGGTTCAATGTGCCCATTTTAGAGACACTAAGGAGTATTAATTATTAATAATTATCTTTTTTTCATAAAAAGTAAGAACTGTATTTATTTTACCTTACAATGAGCCATTTTAATCTAGTTACTGCAACTTCACCATCTTGTTGTTACTTTTTTCATTTGTGCATCGTTCACCTGTTATGATTGTGTTAATATCAGCTAAAAAAACAAAACCCAGGATGACACTGCCTGTTTTTTTTTTGCATAATTAAGGATGTTCTTTTGATTTCTTTCTGTTTCTAACAACCTTTTCTGACATGAAGTCCGTCTTAAAATATGTTATGGAAATGTGGTATCTAACCTCCATTCTGAAATAAAGGTGTGCAGATCAGACAGTGCGGTGCCTCCTGCTGAATGGAATTCGTTATTTAATTGGCCATCGTACGTCCCACAGAGGCCCTCAGTGTGGCCCCAGTCTGAACCTGGGGCCCTCACTGTCAGACTCATTCCCCAGTCAGAGACATCAGCCCGGACAAACGCTCCAGAAGAGAAGCTCAACTGTGAAAAGTCAAAGAAACACAACTGTGACATGGAGACAACAATTTATAAATATATATATATAGATATATATATATATAAATATATATATATATATAAATATATATATATATATATATATATACACACATATATATATATATATATATATATATATATATATATATATATATATATATATATATATATATATATATATATATATATATATTAATTGATTTGATATCATATACTAAAGTACATGTAAAGAAGTACATGTAAAGAAGATTCAGTTTCATTCCTTATTCACGCTCACTCACAGTGACTTTGCGTCCCTGGTAGGACTCAGTGATGCGGATGCCACTCTTGTTTAGGTCCCTGTTCTTGATTGACAGCTGAGGCTTGGCTTCACCCAGTTCCCCATTGCACATGTCAAAAGCAACAATATCACCGCCATCCCTCGCCACAAAGCCACACACACAGGAGGCGGCATGTTCCACGCTGCCACACTCCCACTGACGAACGTGGACCTCAAATGGCCACAGACTGCTCTTATACAGAACAAAGGTGCCTATCTGGTAGTTCTCATACTGCCTGTATGGGAGGAAAAGCAAATGTTTTACTGAGTTCCATTCATGTTATCTTATATTTTTAGATTTTTCCTAATATAGCGTTCGAGCAAGAACATTGGACGTACCGTCCTCATGCTGCTGGACAATGATACATAACATATTCGTAATTTCATAACATTATATTTTGGCCAATTTCAGTAAAAAAAAAAAAAAAAAAAAAAAAAAAAACAAGAAAAGCACTTGGAGAGCGCAGACCTCCGCCAAGATAGATCTGCCCCCCCCCAGATCACCACCAAAATTTAATCATTTCTTCCTTGTGCCAGTATCAACATTTCCTGAAAATTTCATGAAAATCCGTCCATAACTTTTTGAGTTATCTAGCTAACAAACAAACATGTACGCAAACACACAAAGCAAAGTGATCACAATACCTCCTGGCAGAGGTAACAAAGAAACACAGGGAATGCAATATTTTCAGCATGGTTTTCAGCAGCATAGTTTGAGAGGAAGCAAAAATTCTAGTACCTAGCACAGCATTTAGGATGCAGACTTTAGTAGGAGACACAATCAGTGTTTAGTCTTTAGCTTCATTTTTTTCAGTTTGGTTTGGTTTTTACCCCTTGGCCAACTTTGGGCAGAAGGAGAATTGTAATAGTTTTGTCATCTGTCTGTCTGTCCATCTGTCTGTCCATTCAACAATGTAATTGCATTATCTGAAGATGCTTTGAGATATCTGCACCAAATTTATACTGTGGATGCATCTTAGCATGGAGCAGAAGCCTATTGAAAATAGGTCACCTTGACTTACTTTTTCAAGGTCAAATGGCGACATGTCCTTTAAACAATGTAATCATACTATCTGAAGAATGCATTGAGATTTCTGCATCAAATTTACAAAAAGAAAATCTAATGTAAATTACAGGGCAGTAACTTTCAACAGAGTGTTACACTATATTTGGCCGAGGGGTATTAAAAGTGCGCAGCACGTTATGTTTAGCCTTACAGTCCACTTAGGAGCCTACAACAAGTCATGGTAAAACATGAACATTTTGGACCATAACATTTTTAATTTTCAGTCTACATTAACAATCTAAATGGACCAAAAAGAGGAAATAGAGAAAACTGTCAATGTCAAAGGAGTGATTTATATTCAGTGCAGTGATTTGTTTTAGACAAATGATACGTGCTTTCACATCGGAGTCTACAAAAGTTTCCAATAACACCAGAAAAAGTTGATAGATTTGTTGCTTGTCGCTTTTTTGATAAAGAGTCTGTAGAGGGGTCTGAAAAACCACTAAATATACCTACAAAGTGGATAAGTTGGAAACAGTGACTTTTACAGCAGGCAGACAGACCATGTGTTTTTCTGACTGTGACAGAGACAATCATTTTGTGTAATTTACAGGGAAAATGCGTGTTTTAATTTTTCCAAACAAATTCTAAAAGTAGCTAAATGTGCTGCTTGGTGCTTTTTGCGAAAAAAAAGTTGCTAGGGTAGCCAGAAAAGTTGCTAAATCTAGCAACAGAAGTTGGCATCAATGAATAAAATATGTGACAGCTGTAAATACAAATAGTTGTTTATAGTTAGCCAAATGTGACTCAATGTCTCTACACCAAGGCTATACATAGAAGCTTCGAAAAGTGTCATGTTCCACACTGTTCCACAGTATCATCAAACACCACAAGGTTCATCTATATTTATATGTAATCTTTTGATCTGGACCAGGAGGAGAGAACTACAGAGGGAAGGTGTATATTTTCAATCTTTCCCCTGATTTCTGTTCCTTTAGTCATAAATTTGTACACACTACATACAGTATTTCAGGCAGGTCCTTTGTCTTTGTGTGGTTGGATAAGTTTTACTGCCTCATCCAGTCATCTAGTGTGAGAGAAAGATCACTTGCAAGAGCAGGATGAACATAAAACAGATGAGGAACCTACTTTAGTGTAGTCTGTTCAGCCCTTTATACCTTTTTTTTAGTTGCTTCCATTTCTGTGACTTGGTTTTAAATGGGGTATGATGCAAACAGGCATACAGTTACTCAACTATTTAACATACACAAAAACAATACATCAATCTTCTAGGTCATGTGAGGTATCAGTAGGACAATTAGGCAGGAAGTGAATGGATTTATTGCAGGGCTATCAACTAGGAAAATGGGACAATTCTCACAAAGGACATTAGATGATATATCAGAAATCTGGCTCTGCATACAGATTTATAACATGTTCATATTCTCTTGCTTTGTTGCTCTGTGTACCTCAACTGATTATCGACTTCCTAATTTTGAGTTTTTGCAAGCATATTCAAGACTGTAGTCTATGACAACATTTACATTTTTTCTCATACATTTCTTAACCCCCCCTGCATCTCCTTATTTTTTAAAAACTCCTTAATGCCTGAACTTATATACTAGTACTGTATATTAAAAGATCATTTATTGGTGTTTTTGCTTTCAAGCAGATGCTAAATTAAGTGAAGATGATTAATTTGACTACAACAAATAAAACAGATAGAAAGTTTGGGTATGATGCAAATTTGTGACAACTGGCATAATGGTCAATAGTAATCAAAAAGTACTAAAACAAAGTTTCTCGTCTCAGGAGTTGGTTTTATTGATGCCACAGTTTATTGTCACTGTCCTAAGTAGGTATGTTAGGCATATGCCTGAACCAGCATTGGAGAAATACATATGTACCTGGACTGATTCTGAAATGGAAACAGTTTTGATGCAAACTTGCAATAGTTGACGTTGAGGGGGTAATTTAAAATTGCCATGGAACACTGTCATATTTAGTATACTGAAATAGTATTACATGTAAACTGTAAATAAAGTATACTTTAAGGCTGACAGACTGGATTACCTTCCATCAAAGGTGATTATGTGAGGATCTGTGAAGGAGTAGCAGTAAGCAGGCAGGATGTCCTTCACTACTATCTGAAAGTGACAAAAGACCCAGCCCTATGGATTCAACACAGTCTTCACAGTATAGTTGTATAGAGTAAATATGCTATAGGTTTTAATAGTTTACCTGAACTGGCTCTGGTGAGTATCCATTCCACAGAAAGTTGTCTGTGACAATGGGTTTGACTGAAATGTGTGTCGTCCTGTTTCCATCCAAAATAAAGTCAGTAACAGGACTGAAGTGGACCAGAGCCGAGCTACAGACCCCGTACCTACAGCGAGCTTGGGTCAGGTCCACCACACAGGAGGAAAGAGACAGATCTGCACCCAACACATCATCCTCTGAAACACAAAAAAGAATTCATATTTTTTATCTGCAAAAAATTGTCACGCATTCTATTCAGTTATTGTGTTCTGGCTGTATTGTTCTAGTCACTCACCTAGACTGTCTGTACTGAGTTGCAGGCTCAGAGTGCACTGCCCTATAGAGGAGAATGGTCCCAAACATGGGACAGGAACTGTGCTCTCAAGCACCAGCTCATACAGCCTCCCATCCTCAGACACACTTCTCACCTCTGGTCTTAACTGCAATTAACAGAAGGGAAAGTCCATCTTGTACACTGCTGCAGTCAGTCCAACCACCCACATGGCTATAAAACTTTAAATGACTGTAACATACCCTAATCCCAGCAAAGAACTCCTGACTTTCCACTGCAGCACTACGAGTAGCTGGTGAGTCCAAGAAGAAACTGGAGCCGGCACAATAAATCTGACAGGAAGGACTAATATTAGATGTATGATATCCTGTACTTTCAATGATCAATATTATTATTGTACACTGTATCGTAATAGCAACTTTCTTCTCTTTTCTTAAAAATGTGTGAATAATTGCAGCTGCAATAATAACATTTTCAACTGCAATCTGCTTTGGCAACGCAATTACAGTAAAGGAAGTTACATTCAACAAGCAAAAGAAAGCTCCACACAGTCAATAAAAGATAAAAAAAAATGTGAAAGTCTATTTCATTAAGGCCCAGTGTGTAGGACTTAGAGGATGTAACTGCAGAAATGGAATAAAGGATTCAAAATGGTGTCTTCTTTAGTGCGCATTTACCTCTGTTACCTTCAAAACACAACTCCCAGAACTCAGTAACAGCTTTAGTCACTGTTGGCTGTGGTTTAATTATGAGTCAAGAGCACCAGATTTCTTTAATTTGATTTTAATTTCCTAAACAACAGGACAAGACTGTATTAGAGTCAGACTTGAATTACTCTCCTGTTCAGTTTAGTTTTCTTGACATGTCCGGGGGCTAAACTATGTTTCTTTTGCTACAATATTTTTAGCCCTGGATGTATTTTTTATGGCTCAAAGTTACCAAATGAATTAATTTCCACTCTTATGGATGATTTTGCCTAAGGTTACTATAGATGGTACAGATACAGTGACTCTGGCTGATTGTGACATCATGAGTATACCATCTATTAGCCAACAGTTAATACAGTCCAGCGCTAACTTGAACCTATAGGCTCAAAATCAACCCTGCTTCTGACCTTGTCCCCCAGACGGAGGTTAAAACCATCAAGCTCGATGAGGGCTGAAGTCTGGATGGTGGTCTCCTGTTTGAGCTCCTCCTTCCTACCCTGAAGCGAGAGGCGGGACCAGGTCACCACGTAACCCAGGGAACTATTGGAGCTGCTCTCAAAGCTGCACTTCAGCTGGACTGTGTTTCTTGTCACCTCTGACACAATCACTGGTACAGATGGAGGAGGGGGCTTCCTTGCTGGCATGAACGAAAAAATAGGCAGATCAATAAAAGAAATTTTGAGATAATAGTTGAACTGGCTGTCAAAGTAGCCTTTCTGGCTGGTCGAAAAAGGGCTATATGCTCACTTTTGTACATTGGAACCATCATTTACTCCTTTAAACTTTTAAGCTTTAAGACAAACATTACAAATACTTGCCTCTATTTTTTTTAAGTTTTCTTTTATAGATTTTTTTAATATATACTTTAACTTTTATACTTTTTGTGGTTGTTATTTCAGCTGATTGTTTAATAAAGAACAAGTTGTCATTTTCAGACATCAGGTTTTTCACATTTTTACGATTTTTTTGCCCATTCAAAAATCTTTCAATCGAACTGAATTGAAGAAAATAATCAATGGTTTAATCGATTACACAAATAATCCATAACTAAGGCTCAGTGCTACATTATTAAAAATAACTGAATGAACAATGTTTCTTCTGTAATCCCTCCACCTCTGCCAGCTTCCTCAAACTGTCATTGGTATAACTCAGGTCCTAACTAAGGGATGTTGCCATGGAGACGAGGCCCAGCAGACACCGGGACACATGCTCAACTCATTAAGAGGAGCAGTGAGGGGGCGAGCAGTGCATTCCTGACCAAATGGCAACTCCCTGACCTCCTAATTGTTTTGGTGTTTGACCTAACAAGAGGAGACAAGGGTATGCCATAAACACAGCAACAGGGTACTCACTTTGACAGCTTCCATCGATGTTCACTTCATCAGGGTCACAGGTCACAAACAGAGTGCTTGACATCTCTGTTAGATACAGAGAAAAGCATTAAGTTCTTTATACATCAATGAAAAGCCTAAAAAATTACTAAATAATAGATAGATTATAAATGACAGCGATGCAGGGACACATTTCTGCCACTCTGATTTAACCCATGAAGACCAAAACATCCACCACCGAGCACAAGCATCTACTGATCTAATATGTCTAATACCTGCTGAACCACTAATCCTATCAATGCATATAAATAATTGGTGTAAAGTGCAGTTTGTCATTTTTTCATGGTCATCAGATATGATCCATGTTCAGAGGCTCTATAGTGAACATGGAAACACTGTCATCTTCTGCAACATTGATTCGCCAGTAAAACCCATGGAGTTTGCTAACTGACAGTGGATGTAGATGTTTTTTTATGTTTTATATTTGCTCAATGATACATTTCACTGAAAAAGCCACTTTTTCCTCAGTTTTCTCTCTTCTGATATAATAACCTTTGAATTTACACTGAGCTTTTATGAACATCTACATAATCAGTAAATTAAATATAGGACAATCCCTGATTTTCACAGAAACATGTAAAATTCAGAGGATAATATGATAATAAATGGTGATAAATCACTTGGGAAAGACAAAAAATCATTTGGAAGTAGTCACAAAATAGCTGTGGGTCTTTAAGAGTTAAAAAGACTGTGAGGGACAATAATGAGTTAGTATCCATCTTTGTCTGAATATAAGGGTTCCATTTTAGAAATATGCATTTATTTGTAATTACAGTACCCTGAGCGCAGTAACCCATGCATCCCTGTGTGGGCTGCAGCAGGTAAACATAGAAGTCTCCACAGTTGCGGACAGTGACTGGGATGTGGAACATGCAGCACTCTTTGGTGCTGCTTGGAAAGAACTGCCACACAGCACAGGCCGTCAGTTGCCGAACCTCTAGTGACCCTGGAAGAGATTCATCCTCACCCAGCGACAGCCACACCGGGGCCTGAGTACCACAGTGGTTCACCTGGAGGTTTGCAAACAAGAGAACAGTCATCACAGAAAAAGAGTTTTTAAATACTTTAAGGGCAGCTCAAGAAACTCCAAAGATCTAACCAAAAACATGATTTTGCTGCAGTTTATTCCTCAGGGTGGAAAAACCCTTGGCTTGACAAATCAATCCATTTATCCGCCATCTTCAAAGGGACATTGTCTTATTATGTAACACATGTTCACAGCAATGCTCTCTTCCTTCCTCCACCCACTCCTGTGGATGTCCATCACCCGGGGAGAGCATTGAACTCTGGGAAGGCAGAAGGAGGCTGACACTTCAGATGGATCCCACAGGCTCGTCTCAGCAGGCTGCCCGCAGGAAATGAGACACATTCCAGCTCTCCTTGCACTCTCCTTCATAAATATGGACGCACACAGTAACAACTGTGTGTACAAGTATATATTATGCACACAAACACACCAGGAACCTATAACGATAATGTAACAAAGGACTAAGAGGTTATCTTACACTTGCTCAGACATTTTGAAGGGATAATGCGCAAACAAAATATATATATATATACATATATATATATATATATATATATACACACACACATACACACACACACATATATATATATATATATATATAATTTAATTTGCATTAAGAAAGCATTGTAAGAACAATACTTTGTCACTAAATGTAATGTCAAACTCTATTAAAGCCAGCACTGCATTAGCTACATCCCTCAATATATGCAAACTAAATTAGTTTGTGCAACAACTTCAGTGAATTGTAAGCAACTTAAACTGAAGCTCTGAGACACACAGTATATACTTTGGAGCTACTGTGTATAGCTTATATTTACTAAATCTCTTTATATGAGATACCTGGTGAGTTTTGGTATAAAGACAATTACTAATTGTGAAATTTCTAGTTTTAAACATCAATTTACTCAATATTAGTAATAAAATGTCAGTGCCAAGTCGTAATCCTTTATCTATAAATGAAAAAGTTTGAAATAAGTGTCCTGCTCTAACATAGAACGTACCTTGTGAGAAGGAACATCTTGTCAGACAAAAACACAAAGATACTGTAGTGTTGTAAGATACTTAATCTTGATTAGATTCCACTTTAGAACTAACAGTGGCCCAGTGTTTGTTCTATCTGTCTGGTTTAAATTCCTATGTCTTTTAGAAAAGTCCTTTACCTCCACACACTGGGTTGGCATGCTGGCAGGCTTGTCAAAAAGCTGAAACTGGTACCACCCTGGAGTGAGGGAGTGGTCACAGATGTAGTCCTGCAGGGCTGACTGCTGCAGCCAGCTGGAGCTGAAGGTGGTGCTGCGGTAGGGGTTCTGGAGGACCGAATGGCCTCCCGGTGCACACTCTGGAGGGAGCACTGCATATAGAGCCAGAAAGACCGCATAAGCACTGGACATGTACCAATACTGTCAATACCAATGTCCAATGTATAGAGGGTTTCTCTTCAGAGCCAAATAGTAAGTTATGGACTACACAGATGCTCAGCAGTCAAGCCAAACATTTTATATATATATAAAACAGCATTGTTTGGGTTTAGTTAATTTTTCAGGGGATACAATGGTCAGTATGTCTGTCTGTCGCTGTCATTTTGTTTCCTATTCTGTTGAAAATCATTCAGTATTTTTCTACCAAATTACAATCTATCATTTACGGACTGAAATAATGACCTTTGTTTTTCTTTCTGTTTTCTATCCATCTTGTATTATGTGTTCACAGAGGTAAGGAAGTAGAATTTAATCCTTTATCAGTTTCAGTCAGATATATTTTTACATCATTGTGTAGTTGCTGCAGCTCCTAAACGCCTCATTATATTGGCGTTCAGGTTTATTGTGTGTTGTTGTAAATAATTCTAAAGTTATTGTAAAATGTTAAAAAGCATTCGAGACATAAATGTTCACTTGCCTCACAATTGAATTTGATAGCAGTTCACCTGTAAACTATCTGAGTTCACAAATCTTGATGCATCTCAATGTATCACATGCTTTTCTACTCACTGCATGTGGTTTTTTCCTCAGTTCAAGCCAGATAAATGTGAACCCCCTTTGATTTAGAAAGTGCTGCATCAGGCTACAGTGATAGAGCTGCAGTTTCCATGTGACCCACCTCAGCACACATTCCAAAAACAAAAATTAAAATGCTTAACAAGTACTGCAGTGAATATCTACGCAATGTCTCTTTGAACTGGGAAATGTCCTTACCTCTAGTGAATTTTAAATATAATCATCCTGGCCATTTCTATTTCCATGCAAACATGACAGTCATACCACAATTCTAAGACTTCAGAAAAGACTAGAGAAGCAAAGAGGTACATTTTTGACAACAGTTTTCAGGTCAGCAATGTAGAGATGATGAAATGCATGCTGATGATGCCACTAAAAAAATTGAGTTGCATATCTTGTTATGGTATCACTTATTATGTGTCACTTATATTATTCTGTTTGGTGGTAGCCAGAGAATAGACGAACATGACTAAACTGTGGTCTGCTGATTGAAAACTACTTTTAGTCCATAGAAGTAGTTCTGTTGTTGAGAAATTCTATTGAAATGGAATGTTCATGTTGACTTTCAGCTCTTGTTCTTCTTCGCAAGTTCTTTGTGTCCAGTGTCCTTGGATCCGGAAGTTGTGACAGGTGGCAAAAAGACCTCATACGATGGAGAGGCTTTGAGTTTATGGTGCATGACCACAGAGGTTGAAATAAGACCATGAAGACACACGTGTAGACACACAACCAAAAAAGTTAGAGCAGTGTGTGCTATACTGGAAAGGAAAGGTGTCAGGTCCTGACCACAGAGGTCAGGAGAAAGGTGATACAGCAGACTCAGTGGTGAGGAGATGACGGGAGCTGTCAGAGCTGAGCACACAGACAGACAGACAGACAGGCAGACAGTGAGATGGCCTTCATCCTCAGCACCTGGTCACTTCACTCCTCATCCCAGAGAGGCAGAGGGGGCAGCCAAGAGCCATGCAGTCATGTGTGGGGAAAAGGAGGCAATGCAATGCTTCTTCTGTCTGATTTACATGACACTACAGTAGATTAAAACTCTGACTATAGCCTTGACAGGTTGACAGTGATAGGGACAGAAAACTGCAAACTGAGAGACATCTTATGAGTATATCTGGCTTGACCTTGCATTAGATTGTACCGGTTTGAAAATAGCATGTTTTCAATAAGGAAACAGCGCTCATCATTAGCTTTCCAGGACGTTTTGTCTGATAAAAATGTTAGGGCAGTGCGTCGGCATTTCACACAGAATCTGTAAGGTCCTTACATTTCTTTAAAGTGGACTTACCTGTTTGTGCGCACACTGCATGTGGAAGGAAAAATACAATGAACTGCAGAAGTTTCCTAACACTTTGACGTCTCATCGTCCCGCAGCTTCACCAAACACACACCGCGAGTTCTGGCACCGTTTCACCCGAGTCCTGCCTGCTGGTCTCAGACGGAGCCGTCTGTTCTGTTGTGTTCTGTCCGATCCAAACTGAATGATGCTGAAAAGTTTTCGAGGGTGGTTTCTACAAAGACACTGCTAGGCTGTGGGCAGATCTGCAGCGGCTGTCCGAAAAATGTGTGAGGTTGCAGCAGCATCTCAGTGCGTTAGGAGGGGCACGAGGGGGACCGCGTCTGGAGGTATGACCCCCAGCTCTGCACACAACTGCACACAACTCCATACACAGATGAGCACAAATAGGCTACTTAATAGATTATAATAAATAAATAACAAAATACAAGAGGGAGAAGTGCGTTTAATAAAAATGCAGGGAATAAATGGTATAATGTAATGACAAATCAGAACAATAGGGTTAATTCAAGGTACTTTTGCACAGAGTACACACATTATAGTACAGCCATGTCAGATTCAACAGCATCTGAACACTAACAACTTTAGAACTAGTGATGCCAACTCCTTAGTAGTGAAAGTATCAATTGTCTGTCCTAAAAAGTTGCGGGAAGTTGCCAAATGACGTCATCGCCGAATTTGCATAGATGGAAATGTGCATGTAATGAACGATGTAGGAGAGAGGAATAGCATTGTGGAGACAAAAAGTGAGTATAAAATAGGGTGACCATATTTTGATTTCCAAAAAGAGGACACCTAGCTCCACCTTGAGATAGTTAAATGATGTCTTATGGTGTCATAACAAGGTGGAATAACAGACTAAAGCAAAAAAAAAAAAAAAAAGGATTGAATTGAATGTTTCCAGTATCTGAATTGTGGCCTGGTAGTTTTTAGCTTACTGGCCGACAGGCCATAAGCTATTGTCGGCAGCGTCTGTCAACGTCTGTCGTCCGTTACCAAAATTTCAGTCGCCTTCTTCTCCAAAACTACAATTCCGATTGACTTCAAATTTGGTATACAGCTTCTTTATGATGATGTCAACAAAAGTTAGTGAAAGTATTTGGATTCAGATCTGATTCTGGATTTGGTGCGACTTTGAAAAATTTTCCCATTATAACAGATAGGAAGTGGACTGATCCGATAAATCAGTAAATATAAATGATATCAAGTTGGAATTAGAATTTTTTTACAGATCTGATTGGAATAGGACCAAAACATGGGCTATTTCTGTAATATAATAAATACACATAACTGGGTGATAATAAATGGCATCTGGATACATTTCCCAAAGCTTTTAATTTGGCCGGTAAGCTACAGGGCCATTGGTCCTATTTTTCTTTTAGGTCTCTAGTTTCTAAATCCCTCCAACTGTTTTTTGGCACCTGGTTGAACTTCATCCCTTCCAGCTGTAAAACAGAGGCCTCCATTGCACTGCAGACACTTCCAAGGAGAACTTCTCTTGCAGACAGTGTACTGTTGCCGTCCCATGCTGGCCTTTTGTCTCTTTTCCATTTTTACAGCACTTGTACACTTGCAGATGTGCCATCCAAGTGAACACACAAACCTGCATTACTGTCAATGGCTCTTCATCAGAAGACATCCTAAAAATTGAAGATCACATCAGATTCATCTCAAAGGGTTCTTGACAACAGCAGAAGAATAGAAAATATAATAAATATAACAGTAATTGTCTAGAATCACAATACAAGCAACGCTACTTCAGTAAAAAAAAAAAAAAATATATATATATATATATATATATACACATACATATATATATATATATATATATATATATATATATATATATATATATATATATATAAAAAAGAATATATAATAATAAATGAAATTAATTGCCATTTGCACTCCTGTGTTGCCACATACCCCTCCCTCAGACTCATTATCTTCTTCATCCGCTGGGACCACACCTGGAGTAGAGCTTCATTAGGAGCCTATTTAAGCGGCTCCTCTGCTCAGGTGCGGTCCCAGATCATTGCTGCTACTGCTACACAGATCACCACTTCTCTGTAGCCTCTGATATCCTTCCTCACTGCCATAACCTGGACATTCATCATCCACTTAATCTTGCCATGCTGCGGACTCTGCCATTTCTTTCACCATCAGGTTTTTGGTTACCCATGTTCACATTTCTTTTCTTAAACAGAAAAGAAATAATAAGAAGATTAAGAAATAAAGCACCTTTACTCCCTTCAGCGTTGTGCATTTGAGTCCGTTCATTCTCTCTGTCCTAACAGATTGATCCAGCCATACATGGAGTCAGCCGGTGCTGAAGGGACCTGTTTCTTAATTTTTCCACATTAAGAATTTTGTTTCCTGTGCCGGGTTTCCAGCATTTTTTTTCCCTTTCTGGTGGCTTGGGGTCCTCCGAACTGGGTGGCAGCACATTCCTGACGGGAGTTTTTTCCATTGTATCTGTTCCTCAGAGTTTCATGACATTTTCCCTGTTGAGCCTCTATTCCCCTCGTGTGTCCATTGGTTTCAGTTAGGCAGACTTGAAGTAATAGGCTTGTCTGCCTTCACATCAGCCTGTCTGTGCGTCTTATCAATCCCTCATGTCCACTTCTTTCCTGGGTTTTTTATTGTTTCATGGCTTTTTCATTTGTCCATGACTTTTGTCATTCCTTCATGTCTTTCTCTGTCCCTGTTGTCTGTGTCTCTCTCCCTATGTTTCCCCGCCCTCATGTTTTCTATTCTGCAGTCCCTCTGTGCTTATGTTCATTCGATCCCTTAGTTCTTCATTTGTACTCCTGTCTTATGCTGCATTCCAGAGTGCTGGGAGGTAGAATATATCTCACTTGGAGTCAACTACATTTCACCTCAAAGCATTCCAGGTGATCCATGTTAAACATAAACAACAAATATGGAGATCACAGATCTAAGCTCCTATTTGCTTTGATACTGAAGAGGTATTTTGATGACAGTACAGTGTTCTTAAAAAAGCAAATGAGATGGAAGAGGCAAAATGATAGATGAGCTAATTATACACTGTGAAGTTTTTTTTCAGTGTGAACTTGAACACTGTGCACGGCCATTGTTGTGTTGATGTCACATTGCACTTTGCGGTGAGGTCGGGGGTACTTTATCCAGCCCCACTTTGCAACAAGGACCTCCAGCTTGGACAGGTGTTCTAATGCATTTTACCGAGTTTACCGACATTGGAAACGTCCCATTTCCCTGCACTCTGGAATGCAGCATTAGTCTCATCCCTGTGTTGTGTCCTAGTCTCATCCCTCATTTGTGTCAGTCTCATCCCAGCCTCGCTCCTTAGTTTTGTCACAGTCCTGTCCCAGTCATGTCAGTGTCAGGGAGGTCCTACAGTCCTGGGGGTCCACAGTATAGTAGTCCACAGTCCAGGAAGACACTGGGTTGTGTCTACCCCCTCCCACCCATGATCTGGCACCCGGATTGAAGGGAGGGGGAGGAGTATTCCATTTTTATTAGCTTACCGGCCGACAGGCCGTAAGCTATTGTCGTCATGCAGTGTCTGTTGTCGTCGTCTGTCGTCGTCATCTGTCATCGTCGTCTGTCGTCATTGTCTGTTGTCGTCGTCTGTCGTCCGTTACAAAAATTTCAATCGTCTTCTTCTCCAAAACTACAATTCCGATTGACTTCAAACTTGGTATACATTTTTTATTTTAATTTTTTTTTTTTTTTTTCTTTTTCTTGAGACCTTCCTCGCTTTGTAGTTTTTTTGTTTTTTTTTATACTTTTCATGTATGTACAGAAACCCTCAATGTTATTATTAAGCAACATTGTATGAATGTCATGATCCAAGTGAAAACTCTAATAAAAACTTGAATTATAAACTTGATATACAGCTTCTTTATGATGATGTCAACAAAAGTTAGTGAAATTATTTGGATCCAGATCTGATTCTGGATTTGGTACGACTTTGAAAAATTTCCCCATTATAAGAGATAGGAAGTGGATCGATGCAATAATGCAGTAAATATAAATGATACCCAGTGTAAATTTCTACAGTACAGCCCTGATGGGGAGATGACCAAAACATAATGGTCACATGCTGATCAGGATCTTCTTCTGGATCCGGGAACTTATGGAAAATTTAACATGGGCTCTTATGGGGAAAAACTTTCAAATGTCTTTTTATCCCAAACTACAGTTCTGATTGACTTCAAACTTGGTATACAGCTTCTTTATGACGATGTCAACACTAGGTATTGAAATTATTTCGATCTGGATCTGATTCTGGTTTTGGTGCAACTTTGAAAAATTTTCCCATTATAAGAGATAGGAAGTGGATTGATCCAATAAATCAGTCAGTATCAATGATATCAAGTTGGAATTTGAATTTTTTTACAGATCTGATTGGAATATGACCAAAACATGGGCTATTTCTGTAATATAATAAATACACAGAACTGGGTGATAATAAATGGCATCTGGATATATTTCCCAAAGCTTTTCATTTGGCCGATAAGCTACAGGGCCATTGGTCCTATTTTTAGGGACGTCAGGAGCTGTCCCTTTAGGGGGTGTTCTGTCATGGTGCACTCCTGCATTGCCACAGACCCCTCCCTCAGACTCATTATCTTATTCACCTGCTGGCACCGCACTTGGAGTAGATCTCCATTAGGACCCTATTTAAGTGGCTCCTTTGCTCAGGTGCGGTGCCAGATCTGTGCTTGCGCTAGGAAAATGAAAGCTACAGCCACTGTGGCTACATTAGTAGCAATGAGTGTAGCCACAAAAAGCCACAGCCAGTCTGGGTTCAGTCTGGGTCCCTGCAGCAGGGCGCGTAGTGGACTGTGGCGACGAGCATAGGTCCCCTGGGAAATTTTGGGAAAAATGAAGTCTTTTTCCTGCATTCTGATGCATTTTGAGCTTAAAAATATGTTCAATCTGGCTTCAGTTTCATACAAAAAAAATCATAAAAAATTAACTTAAGTCAACATTTTCATCTATACTATTTTTATTTCTAATCTAATGTATAACAAAACAATAAGTTATAGACTTATAAATAAGACAGGAGACTTTATTGGCTAAAACTATACATACAGCATCTTACCAACTTCTAATGAGTGCTAATTCAAGTAAATGTTTATATGATTTTCTAAATGATCATAATCCATATTGTTCCGTTAATAGTTGTATTCAGTAAAAAAACAGTTTTTTCTAAGCCAGAAAACCTATATATTTTGTAAAATTTCTCCAAAAAATTTATTTCTTTCATTATTAAAAGGTGCAATGATGATGTGAAGGATCATAACTGGGCTAGTGAAGGATCCGATCATAACATTCCAACAAACGAGGATCCGGATCATAAAAAAATTCAAAGTGAAACCTCTGAGTATGATACCATACATGCACCGATACCACTTTTTGAGTACTTACTTTTGAGTACTTGTCGATACCGAGTACTGATACTAGTACTTAATAATCCCATTCTAGTTCTTAGTTCCTTTTGTAAATGTGTTTTATTGTTGTTGTTATTAGTCTGACTGGAACAAAGTGCTGCTACTGACATTTAATGTGTTGGAATGAGCGTTTGTCAATTAATCCACCAGGGGCACCGCTCTGAATTAACCATACTGGACAAATACCTCGAAGAAGAAGAAAATTTAATGAGAGGAAGAAAGTCAGTAATAACAAACATGGAGACGACAGAGGTAACACTAATGTGATACTAATATTGCAGCGTTTTCTCTGGTAAGGTTTAAAAGCTTAGCTTCAGCAGGTAGAGAAAAGAGAAATGAGCCATAAGTTTCATTTTCACTTCCGCTGGCAGCGGTCCGCACCGCTCCGTACCCCTCTGTGTGCAGTGTGAATTCGCAAAAAATCAGAAACGTTTGTGTGAGTTTGATCGCTCTCGGCAGCGCTCTTCAGTAGTGGAGACCGCATTTGTTATTTTCCTTGGTTATTGCTCGGACATTTTCGATCAGAGATGTAAGTTGGTTGATTTTACTAAAAAAATACCTTCGCCATTGTGGTACATGTGTTGAAAACAACTTCACCAACCAGGAAAATGCATCACCAATGGTGATGTGGCGATAGGCTACCGCAAGCCTAGTAGATCATTGCTGCTACTGCTTCACAGACCACCACCTCTCCGTGGCCTCTCTCAGACTTTGATATCCTCCCTCACTGCCATAACTTGGACATTCATTATCCACCTAATCTTGCCATGTTGTGGACTCTGCCGTTTCTTCCACCCACAGGTTTTTTTGTTACCCATGTTCCAATATGATATCATGACTTGTGTAAATATACACACCACATTTAATTGGTATGTTATCTGTACGCATTAAAAGCTTTCCGTGTGTATGTTCACGCCGCATCAAATTCCATGCACTGAGGGTTAGGATTAGGGTTGCGGTCAGTGTTAATTTCATCAGATGAGACAAGAAGAAATATGTTCATCAACACCCCTTTCTCCCATGACAAAGACGAGACAATGACAGGACTCCATCAATGGTCTAAAAATGCAGACTAAGACTGTGTTAATGTGCCTTATCACTGACAAATAAAAATGAGACTAAATGTTTTGCATGACATAAGAACTCGTCTTCTGGGAGGAAACTTCCTCCCAGTCATACCATCCCCCAACCCCTCACCTCCCCACCCCCCTCACACAAAGCACGTAGGGTCTTGGGGAGGGTGCACGTTCTGAGGGGGTACGGCAGGGGGGGTCACTAAAATGGCCCCCCTCTGTGGTACCCTGGGGCGGCTAACTCCTCAGTTTTAATTACACCCACCCATGACGCAACACACAGAAACACTAACACCACACATTCACTGTTGGGGGGCGGGCTGCGTGGCGCCTGGTGGGCGGTGCCGTGCTGGTGGGTGAGGCTGCCGGTATGGCGTCGCCCCCAGTGGTGCACAGTTATGCTCCTCAATTTTAACCGCTTGCATACACACCTCACACTTCAAAACACTGATAGGTGGGGAGGCGAGGGGGGGTGTTGGGACCGGGAAAGATGTGTTTGTGCGGGCATTGGGGGCATGGCGGTTGCTGGCGGGGTGGTGGACCACGGTGGGGTTCCTGGCAGCTGGTGTTGCCGCTCTGGGCTGCGGTTGGTGCTGGGGCTGTGCTTGGGTGCCACGCCTTGGGGGGACTCGCGGCGGTGCTGCTCGCTGCCGGGGGGGTTGGCGGCCAGTGGTGGCTGCTTGTCCTTCAGAGAGGGGAAGCTCATTGTTGGCTTACATCAAAAAAAAATTGTCAAGTTATTTAAACATACATTCGGCCCTCTGTTCCTTTTTAAGAAAATGGTCAGTGACCTTATCGTACCAAGTAGGCGTCTTTTCCAGGGACTTGACCAGTGTCCTCTGAATGGCCAGCAGAGCTAGGCTGCTTAGATGGCCTTGGCCCATTGTGTTGTGGGTGTAAGACTTCAGCCTTTTTAAACAAGAGATGCTCCTTTCACTCTGATCTAGCCGACAGTTTGATTGATTTAACTATCTACAAAACGATATTAAACTCGAACAAGAAATGATTAAATTATGTAACTGAAACAAGAAAACGCTGAAATTATGTTAAATTGAAACAAGGAAGTACAATGAGTGTGTTTTATTTACAGTGCAAGAAATGAGCAAGTAATTTCGTAGTGGTTTCTCTCTCGATTTCACAGCAGAATGCGCAACGGTATTAAACTGAACTCTGTCAAGTGAAGGAGTACATCTCAAAATAGCTGTCAATCAAAAAGGATTCAGCCTTTCGACTGATCCTCCAATCAGCACGTGGAATTCTGTCATCCAGCCCAGCCGAGCTCCACCCACAGCTCCATTCACACCCAGAGACGCCCGGCGTCTGGGGGCGGGACAACATCATGGCATTTATCCAATTACCATCCAGTTTTGAGGCAATGAAAAAAACTGTTGCATGAAGTTCCATTGAAGTCCATTGATGCCGGGCATCTATGGGCAAATGCACTGAGCAGAGATTGTGTGAGAAAACAGTGCAACAGGAATGTATGAGAAGTTAACATCGAGTCCGTTGATTTGTGATAAAGCTGATTCTGAACAAACTCGTCTTTGAGATTAACATGTTCTAACACATTTGTAATTAATGAAATGTCAACACAACCGAACATATTTGACCATTTAATTTTCATAATTTTAGGGGATGCCGCGCTTCCCTTGTAGTCTATGAGAAATCGCCTCTGGTGGCGGCGCTCCGGATACGTGTGTCTGGTGCATCCAGGTGTGTGTGAAGGTGGGTGGAAGGGGCTGTTGATGGGTGTGGGTACATGTGTGGGTATGTGCGTACATGTAGATGTGTGTGTGTGGGCGTGCATGTGGGTAGGTGGGTGTGTGGGCATGGGTGGAGGTGTTTGTGCATGTGGGTGTATGTGTGTGAGTGGTCAAACATGTGGGATGGGTGGTGTGTATGTCTGGGAGTCAGTGGGTGTGTGTGCATATGCTTGTGTGGGTGAGTGGGGGACTGGAGGGTGTGTGGGATTTGGGCTTCGTGGGATGGGGGGTAAGGATGGGGGGGTGGGCCTCTGGGCCCCCGGGGCGCTTGGCTGTGACATCGGGGTGTGCACTGGCCTGCAGCGGGTAGCTGTCTGGACCAGCCTGACCACCCGGTGTGCTGGGTGGGACCCTGCCCGGGGGGACGGGTGGCTCCTGGGCTCGTGGGGCTCGGGGACCGGCGCCTCGCCTCCCCCTGAGTGGCCGGCCCCTGGCGGGAGGGGGGGGGGCGGTGGCTGGTGTCCCTGGCCCCCTGGGGCCTGTGCTCGGCTGCTGTGGGGCCTCTGGTGGGGGCCTCCCTCAACCATCTTCGGGGCGGGCACACTGTCACCTCTCAGGGGGGCGGGCTGGATCCCCCCTCTCTGTGGTGTCGCTGGTTGGCCAGGCCTTGGGGCCCTCTTGGTTGGTCCCTGATCCTTGGAGGGAGTGCGGTTGTGGTTGCATGCCTGTGTTCTTCACCTCAGTCTGTTTGCCTGGTTCACTCTGTCACAGCAGATTAATGTGAACAACTGATGTTGTGTGGATATGTTACTGGTATTATTTGTTACAGGTACTATTTGTGCGAACGTGGTATACGATATTTTGTTCATGCTTTCTTTTCTTATATTCATCATCTCATAGGTCTTATGTATTTCATCGTTTTGTTTTGGGTTTTTTTGTAGTTTTATTTGTTTTGTTTTTTCTCGCTCTCTTCTGCCCAGTTTACTCAGTTCTGGTTGTGGTTGTTGTTGCCATTGTAATTATCACCATGGTTGTTACTGTTTGTATTGTTGATACTTCCTTGTGAGGGTCTTCGCCACCTTCTTCTCTCTTGTTCTCTCCCCTTCTACCCCCACCCCCCATGTCGGGTCCGGCATCGAAATGTGGTTCAGCAAAACTCATAATAAACACAGTAGAATATCAAGGGGCGCTTCATGTACTTTGTGAAGTTGCCCTTGGCAAGGCAGGTTTGTTCAGCGCCAAAAGGCAGCCAGACTATCATTCTGCTGTTAGGACACAGGACAAGACAAGTAGAAAAAAAAAAGAAAGTAGCATGAGATACACCCGGGTAAAATGTCCAAATAAAAGAGGGTACAGAAGCAAAGGTGTCAGAAAAGTGGGCAGTGATGACTGGGAGTACAGTTGGTGTCGGCTGCTGCCTTATCGGTACAGACAGCTGCCTGTCAGCCAGCTGAGCCCGTAAAGAGAGAAAAAATAAAGAGAGTGCTGGACTCCATCGAGGAGGTGGCAGACAGAAGGATGTTGGCAAAGTTGACATCCATCATGGATAACCTCTCCCACCCTCTGCACTACACTGGAGTGGCCCTGTGTAGCTCCGTCAGTACCAGACTTTTACATCCCCTGTGCAAGAGGGAGCAGTTCCGGAGGTCATTCCTCCTCACAGTCATCAGACTTTATAACAGACCACAGTTACCCCCCATATCACTCCATGAACATGTGCAATCACAATGTATGTAAATGCATTTACATTTTAAAAATGTTTAAGTTTGATGTTTAAGTTTAATGGTTAAATGATATTTACTCTATAAATATCAAATTTCCCATTTTCTTTCATTTTTTATTTCTCACTTGTGGTTTTTTCTACCTGTCTTTTTCTTTGCACTTACATGTTGTATGTTGCTGCTAACTGTGAAATTTCCCCATGATGGGATCAATAAAGTCTTATCTTATGTTACTTCTATATATTTGGTCTTAAATATTATCATATAACCTGCATCTGAGCTGATGTGAAAATAATTACAGTGTTTACAATAATAACATGTGTTTGTCTGCTACGAACAAATAGACAACAACTCACCAAACATTTAATATTTGATGATTTTTCTCATTTAAAATGAAGACTGTTTATATCTACAAATAAGACACTACTTTGAAAAAGAGATAAAAACTGACACAACAAATGAAATAATAGGGATATTTCAGGAAGCATACAAGGGGAAGAAATGCAGAACAATCTCAGCTTTATACAAAGGTTTGATGTCATGTAGAAATAGTTCCTCTCTTTAGATCAAAGAGAAATGGGAAAAGGAGCTTGGGGGAAGAAATAACTGAAGAGGAATGGTCTACCATGTGTGAAACACAGTGCACATCCACTAACTCCAGGACGTGGAGAGAGTTCAGTTAGAAAATTTTGATCCGATATTTCAGTACTCCTAAAATTAGGAGGGGAGTGGTAACGATCCAGCAACCATGCTGGAGATCATACGGACTCATGGATGTAGACCATATACATATATTTTAGACTTGCAAAAAGATAAAACCGTAATAGGACAAAATATGGCAGACCTTAAAAAAAATAATAATAGCATATGAAATCCCCAAATCTTGTAAGGTGCTGTACTTGGGACTTTTGACAGGTGAGGTAATAGAAAAAGAGGATCAGTCGCTAATTAAAATATTGTTATCTGCAATTAAAAAGTCCATCACAAGATTGGGGTGCAAACTAACACCCCCGACCATGGACCAGTGGGCATGTACTGTGGAGGAGATCTATGTTATGGAGAGACTGACACACCAACTGAGACTGCAAGAGTCACAATTTGATAACAAGTGGGGAAAAATGGACAAATTATAGAAGGCAGGAAGAGGACGCCACCTCCATTTCTTCTACTACCGGACATCAAGGACATGATGATTCATTGCACCGCTTCCTGAAGAGTAGGCAAGGGGTGTTGTTTTTAGTTCAGTTAGTTTGTTTCTTTGTTTGTTAACACTCTAGCAGCAAAACTATTGCTTCAATTCATACCAAAGTGGGTTTATAGATTGCCAGTGACCCAGAATAGATCTGATTACATTTTGGGAAAAGTAGGTCAAAGTTCAATTTTTTTATGAATTAAAAAAAAAAAAAATTTCCGCCTTTACTTATCAGAAGCGAAATTTCACATGTCTGTAGCAACAAAACTCGTGGTTGAATTCATACCAAATTGGGGTTATAGGTTACCAGTGACCCAGAATACATGTCATTACATTCTGTGAAGAGTAGGTCAAAGTTCAAATTTTTTATTAATTTTTAAAAGCTTTTTTCTTCTCCCATTTACTTATAATGGCGAAAGGGCGAAATTTCAAATGTTTTATAAAAACAACTATTTTGTTTCAATTTACTTCAAATTGGGCACATATATAGAGGCAATTGATATGCTGACATCACCACACGCATAGACATGATGACATCAGATGGATTAATGCCAAAATAAGATATAATACAAGGTGTGGGATTTGTTGTGCCTGGCATGACTTGTTATTTATGTTTTATTGATTATGGTTTGATTGTAATTGTGTGTTTTTAACTTGTCTCTTTTCCATTTTTGCAAAGGACTGTGAATTGCCCTATGTATATGTTTCTATCTGGTTGATATATGATTCTATGAGGTTTACTGCTGGTTGGCTGGTTTATATATGTTTCTATCTGGTTTACTGCTGGTTAACTGGTTTATATCTGTTTCTATCTGGTTTAAATATATTTCTGTTTGGTTTACTGCTGGTTAGCTGGTTTATATATGTTTCTATCTGGTTTATATATCTTTCTGTCTGGTTTATATATGTTTCTATCTGGTTTATTGCTGGTTGGTTGGTTTATATATGTTTCTATCCGGTTTATGCATGTTTCTGTCTGGTTTATACATTTTTCTATCTGGTTTATATATCTTTCTATCTGGTTTACTGCTGGTTAGCTGCTTTATGTATGTTTCTATCTGGTTTACATATGTTTCTATGCAGTTTACTGCTAGTTGGCTGGTTTATATATGTTTCTATCTGGTTTATATATGTTTCTATCTGGTTTATATATGTTTTTATGTGGTTTACTGCTGGTTGGCCAGTTTATACATGTTTCTATCTGGTTTACTGCTGGCTACTTTGTGCATCTCCTGTCATGTTTTGCACATCTTTGCATTGTTTTCACGTAAGTGACGTTGTGTATGGATTGCACCCCCCGCACCCCCAACCTGCTATAGGGAATTTATACATCGTACTGTACAAATGTTTGTGTCTCTGCTCAATGAGCCACCCTAACCCTACCCCCAAATAAAGTGTCCAGGGCAGCCTACTGATCCACACCTCACTAATTTCTTTGAATAGGATGGCAAGGAAGATAAAATCTATGAAATAACTAAAACTAGTACTAAAACTAAGCTTAACTAAAACTAAGCATTCAGAAAAAAACGACAACTAATAAAAACTAGCAAACCTGCTCTAAAAACTAATTAAAACTAACTGAATTAGAGAGAAAAAAAGTCAAAACTAAATAAAACTGAACTATAATTAAAAATCCAAAAATATGGGATTGAAATATGGGATAAATATGGGATGGAAATATTGTCCCACCTTGGGGGGTGGGGCAACATCATGGCATTTATCCAATTACCATCCAGTTTTGAGGCAATGAAAAAAACTGTTCCATGAAGTCCCAGTGAAGTGAGCTTCTGCGGGCAAATGCATTGACCATAGATCGTATGAGAAAACAGCGCAATAGGAATGTATGAGAAGTGAACAATATCGAGTCCGTTGATTTGTGATAAAGCTGATTCTGAACGAACTTGTCTTTGAGATGAACGTGTTCTAACACATTTGTAGTCAATGAAATGTCAACACAACCCCGTACATATTTGACCATTTAATTTTCGTAATTTTAGGGGAAGCTGAGCTTCCCTTGCAGTCTTTGAGAAATCACCTCTGCCCCAAGTATCTGTAGGACTGCACCATCTCCACACAGACACTTTTGATGGTCAGAGGCTCCGGTTGAGGCCTTGGTCTCCTGAAGTCCACCACTATCTCCTTGGTCTTGGCGGTGTTGAGGTGTAGGTGGTTGGAGTCACACCACGCGACAAAGTCCAGGATCAGTTTCCTGTACTCCTCTTCCTGTCCCTTCCTAATACAGCCCACGATCACAGTGTCATAAGAAACAAAGATTCCAAAATGGCAAAGGTGATGCTCTACTACTGTGCAGTGTGCACCAATTGTCATCCAATAATAATTTGGTTTCACTTCTCATAAGTTTTTTGACAGTAGTATCAGTAAAGAGATTAGAGGGGGGAAATGAAAATGAACTTATCATACATTTTGTGAGTCATAATCAATCCATACTGGTGGAAAAATATGCTTTGTTACTGTGCAATACTCTTAGAGAGGAGAGTTAAAGTGCAGTGCACAATGCATTAATTTTACGTTCTTGACATTAGTGGTTGTCATGTAGTAGTGAGTTTAGTGAGCTGCACCAAATACGGGCCTTCCCAAAATAACAAGTTTGTAGTGGGAAAAATGGTAAAGTCAAGGTTTCAAAATGACAAACAAACCAATAGATGATGTTGCGGAGAATGCATCTACTTTTTACCTATTAACACCTGAGATATTTGAAATATGAGCTTACTACACTGTTTTTCAAAGATGTCATGTTAAAAGACAAAAAGTTTAAACCACTGGTGTAAGCAATAACAGTGTGTTGTATTTTATACATTAACTGAACATCAACTGAAGCTCTCAAGGAGCACTGGCCTCTGGATCACAGTGGAGAACAAGTATAAAGTCAGCCAGACATTGGCAGGGTGGCTTTCAGGTCATTTGTAATTTCCACGGGGTGTTATCAACAGGCTCAGACCAGGCTAAAGGCTAATCAAAGCTATGCTCTCTGATAAAATCCAATTGTAGACAGGCAGCTGTCACAGGTGGCCACTCATTACACCAAACCACATTTGACCAGTCCTGTATCAGATAAGTGGTTGTGATTGGTCCAGTGGACATCAGGTTGAATGGATGAACCTGTAGTGTCAGGGAGAGACATCTGGCTCCCAAGCTAGTATAAAGTAGCATACTGATGCATCAGTTTAGCAAAGATGCACCAAATTAAAGTGCAGGTGCTTCACATATGTACTGAAATCTAGTAAAGTCATAGAGAACTGAATTAATTAAAACTATGACTTAATAATTTGATGCCAAATAACAACAGCAACATGCATCTAGATTAATCTAAACTCTGCATAAAATTGTTTTCTTTGATTGTGAGGATTTGGAGAATCAGAATGATGGACTAATCAAGGAAGTTTATCCCTGGCCATCTGGTGATATTTCATTAGCCATTACCCCAAACCACTAAAACAGATGCTGCATTTTTCAGGGAAATTGTCATGGCCACATGATTTGTCTTTTTTTTTTTTTTTTGATAATCCAGATATCACATTCACATCCTTTCCCAAACTACTGGTTTCCATTCTTATGCTTTTAACATCAGCTATGCTCTGTCTGCAGATAGAGAATAACTGGCAGGAGGTGAAGAACTGATTGTTCTGTCAAACACACTCAAGTGGTCTCTGTAGAACTACAAATATGAATCCAAAGAATTGTACAAAAAAAAAAAAAAAAGTACTACAAAGTCTGTTCCATTTACTTCGGAAGTCAGTGCAGAAAGATGTCACACCCAAGCTGATGTTCCAATAGGTATATAACAAATCAATAACAACACCAGTTCCAGTCAGCATTAGCAATACCAGTTAATAAAAACAAAGTATATTGTATTGTAAATATACAAATACTGGTGCAGTATTTCCAAAGAACTCTGGGAACTGAACAAACCAGTCAACACAAATGAGCAAGGAGACAGGCATTACTACATCTTTCACAGCCAGTGATGTGCAAAGTTGGAGATGGAAGTTAGAGTTGGTGAAGTTAGTTTGACTTTTTGAGTTGTAAATCATTCAGGAGATGTTCCAGTTGTATTTTCTAACTGAGAATTGAGAAATGTTGACTTCCCAGATGAAATGGAATGCACAAAGAGAGTGCTGCTGGGTCACTGCCCCAGATTTCTCCATTGGATTTTGGATTATGGTAAAAAGTAAACACTGTGAAAAACAAAGGTTTATAATGTCTAGTTTTCTTTAGCACAATAATTATTACAAATAAAAAACACTTTGATGATTTTTGAAGCATAAATGCAATTGTCAAAGTGAAATGTTAACATTAGGTTAAATGATAACTAATGAGGTACACCATGGTCACATGACTTCAACTTCACCATCATAAGTGTCGATCCTGTCATTTCATTTCAAATAATAACTTGCTCCACAAAAACCTTCCACCTAGCATGACCTGATATCATGCCATAGAACAAAACGAGGGAAATCCCTTAACTTTGTATTAACCACAGTCCTTATTTAGGCATTTAACTAAAACTCCATATTGCTAACTCACGAATAGATGTTAAGACTAATATCTGCAGCACTCCACTAAATGAAAATAAGAAAAACAGGGAATGCAGTTTATCTGCTTTGGCTGTTACTGATACTATTCCAATACTTTGAAAGCATTGTCAACTTTGTGCAATGAGTTATTTTTTTTTAACCCAAGCTCACCACAAAAAAACACAATACTGTTTCAAATTTGACAGGAATTAAAACAACCAGTACATACCTCTTTCACTTGATGGCCTCTTAACCACAGTGTTTTTGTTATTTTAATCTTGACAATGATTATCATATTCTTTTTAGTTCAGGCTGAACCAAAATTTTTGGTAAAAAGGTACCATTGATATTTAAAAAAAAAAAAAAAAAATCTCATCGGTCTTTTCAATGTTTTTTCTCCTCAAATGGTGTTAGATGTATTGTTTTGGTATAACTAGTAATTGGTCCACGCTTCTGTTGAAGACGGATATGATACATTTTATTTTGTGAAACGATAATACATTAATAGCTTCAGTTTGAAGCAGGAGTTTTTCCTCGACATTGGGGGTTGACAGGTTTGGTGTTTTAAAGGGCTTAAGAGTGGTTTTATCCGTTGAAAAGCCCTAAACCCTGCAGGACTCTGGTTTGAATTTGCAATTCAGTTTCAATTAAAACTGCTGACATGAGAACATTTTCAGTGGAACTGGCATAGATGAAGTAAAGTTAAAGCTTCAATAAAGTCAGTACAGTAATTGATTGATAAAGCTATGCATGAGTTTTTCTGCAAATCTGAGCTGAGCTAATGTCAGGCTGACAGCTGTGCAGGTCATATACTACTCTGTTAACACAGCAACATGAAGGTGCCTGAATGTCTTGTTGAACTGTTTGTGTGTTCAACTCTCAGGCAGAGAAGGGATATAACCCCTCCCTCATAAATCTCCTGGACCATCAACCTGCCCCGAGCCTGGAATAGCCATCATGTCCAAACCTAACCCACTTTCTTTCTGTGTGCTCTTATACAATAAGTAATTTAATCTAAATTGGAAAACTGGAGTGTATGTCAAGAGAACAGACATATACAGTACATGAAGTAGTTAAGTTAAAGAGTTAAAGACCACAGAGGTGAAAAGTGGTAAACACATGGGGCTAATTCCCTGATTTCATGGCTTAATCTGCACACAAGCTCATTTTGTATCATTTTCTCTCATTATAATCAGTTATGAGGTGGTTGGAGAAACAGCAGTGTCCCCTGGGAAATGTGATATCAGCTGAGAGATGCAGAGAATGCAGACAGTATATAATTAACTTAACCCCCTCCTGACAGGAAAATGGATTGCAAATTGGAAATGTGTGGGAAAACAAGGGAGTCAAGCGCAGATTAGATAAAAGACAACAGGATGAGATATGGTGTTGATCTGTCATCATACAGAGTCAGGAAATACTTTAGTTTGTATTTTCCTTCTTTCAGTTTCAGTTTTGTTTTCACTAGAGGGAGGTAATTTCACAATTTAGATTTTATTCTATTTGAAATTATTGCCAGGTTTTATAATGAAAGCCTTGATTTGTAGAAATCAAAAAATGCTGGATGAAGGAATGAATAACACCAATATGATTTATTGAACTGTTGTTTATTAAAGTTTCATACTGTGTAAATGTCATTTTCTTGTCATTCATTGTAGTTTCTGTTTAGTTTGGATATTATGAAAGCTCTTTGTGGCTTTGTTGTCATTCTCTTCGTTAGCGATTTCCTCACACATCTTCTGTCAATATAGTTACAATTGAGCTCTGATTGGGAGTCATATATGGACTTTCATTTGGGTCTATGACCTTTGACCTTGAGTGACCTTGAAGGGTCTAACATCTACATTTCAACAATCTTCTTCTCTAAAACTACTGGTTGGATTCATTAAAAAAAAGCTGTGGCTTCCTTAGGACAATGTCTATGAACTCTTCTCAGTTGTCAGACATTCTGATGTTTGAATTTTTGAGGAATTTTTTAAATATTAAAAAATTGTCTTTACTTATAATGGGCCATATTTTGATGGCTTATAATATGGACATGGTTAGAGATATCAATATAGTTACCATTGAGCACTGATGGGAAGTCATATATGGACTTTGATTTAATTTGTTGATTTCTCCTCCAGTGAAAGTACCACCCACTTCTATTGGGAGATTGATCTCCTGCATCAAGACCACAGGACTGTAACAGTGGCAGAACCTGAAAACCTTGCAAATTCAACTTTGTATTGATTCTTGATAGAACATGCGAACATGTGAGATTCATGGATACTGGTCCTATTAAAAAAAAAAAATCTGGATGCAGCAGATGTAGAGGCTTTAGTTTTAGTGTGTCATGATGCATAGCACCAACACCAAATTATCAACTAAGGTAATTTAAAAGTGCTGATTTGGGCTGTTGAACTGGAATGTTTATATTCTACAGAATTCACCACAACACTGATGCACATGTCCATTTCCAAATGTCATTTTGTTTATTGACTTCTGCACCAATAGGACCCATACATCTATCACAGTTGCTGTTTTTTTTCAGACCCAGATATATACAAGTGCATTTCACAAATTAGGTATGTGCAAACTTTTTTTTTTTGGACTTCATTGTGGGCAGCACTTTTTCTTAGTATTTTCAGGGAGAGGTAGCAATAATGTACATGATCAGTATGATCAGTGGGATAAATTAGGAAAGGGCTGAAAGATGGATAGAAAAATGGAAAAATGCAGGTATTACTTATAGAATGAAATCATGGGTTCCGTTCTAATCATGGTTACAATCTCTACTAAACAGACACTTTGAAACTGTTTGTTCAAGAGATAAGGACTGAATTAGGAAAAAAATCTTTTAGATTTTCATCTCTTGAGGCTTGCAACAAGCTTCAGTCTGCATCTCCATCCAACACTGATTTCTTTGACTGATTTTAAAGAGAGTGAAATCTATGGAATCAAGGCTGTTGGCCCGTAATTGAGTTTTTACCTCCTTTTTTTCTGTGTTTGCCAATGCTTTTATCATTGTAAACTGTAATTATGTGACTGTATCGCTACTGTCTTGGCCAGGTTTCTGTTGAAAAAGAGATTCCCCATCTCAGTGAGACCAACCTGGTTAAATAAAAGTCCAGTAAAAAATAAATAAGATAATGTTTGCTTCAGGGTAGTGTTTAAGTGCCAGTAAATGCACGAAGTGATTGTACTTTCTACCTCTGTGTGTAAATCCAGTGCAGTGACTGACAACATAATAATGTGTTTAGTTACTGAAGAGGACAAATGAGACATCAGAACAGCTGGGTCATGACATGAGCTATTCCTGCCTCCACCAGTGTATACTGTAGCTCCTCATCACACACCATCTAATCAACACTATCTGCTACACAGCACACAATGAACACACTGTCAGCTGATCCAAAAATGGCCAGACAACATGGAACACTATCAAACATGTCACTTTCTACACCAACAGTAGGCTTTGTTTCTTGAAAGACCAGTGAGGACCTAGTTCATGACTTTTATTTATCTAATACAAATACTACATATTGTATATATTATTGCTAGCATGATGAATTATAGAGTTAGCGGACAATCCATATAATCCAATGCCAAATTAATGCTAATAATGTAGCTAAATTACACTGACAGGATGAGTATTGTAATAAAGTACTGATAAATTTCATAAGCCTTTGATGATATAATCTAGAGCTGTAGTTATCAATTATTTTTGTAATAGATGAATCCATTGATTATTTTCTGCGATGCAATTTGATTAAATGATTATTTGAGGAGGTAATAAAGTAGTACAAATATGAAAAATACATGTCTGAAAATGAACAACTTGTCCTTTACTCCAGAACCACAAAAACTATAAAAGTAAAAGCATATATAAAAAAATGTATGTGTAGAAATAACAACAACAGTATAAAACCATATATAGCAATATCTATAAATATAAACAACAACAAATAAGTCAAATGACATGAATAAACAATATGTGCACTGCAGTCTTCAACACATTTGTATCCAACTTAGGCTACTAATAACTTAAAATGAAACTAACATTCAACAGAAAAAAATAAAGACAAAGGTTTGTAATGTTTGTGTGAAAGCTTAGAAATTTAAAGGAGAAAGTGATGGTTCCTATGTATAGAAGTGAGCACATAGACATTTTCTGCCTTTTTGGCCTCATCTCTTCTGAGCTACGCTCCATGTTGTTTGTGTTGATCCTGGCATCATGTGCATCACAACAAGCGTCTGTGTGAAACACAACTATGTTTTAATGACAACGAAATGATTCTGGGAAACTTCAGTCTATAAGAATTAAACTGAACAAGCTATTCCCTAAACTGTAGATTATTAGAGAATTTCTTTGTCTTAGATTCACTAAACAATAATATCAGGATGAGATAAGACTTGGGTCTTATATGGGTCATATCTGATGACCATGAAAAGATGACAAACTGCATGTTACTCCAATTATTTACATGTATTAATAGGATTAGTCGATCAACAAGTATTAAACAGTTTAGATCAGTAGATGGTTTAGGTCGATAGTGGATGTTTGGGTCTTTATGAGTTAAATGACAGCCTTCTGTGTCTCGCAGCTTGATTTATGTTTCTTCAAACAACAACGCACTTAGGCCCCATTCCGTTTGTCCTGTTCTACACTTTGCACAGACATCACTGAGGCCTCTGAAAGGCAGGGTCAACACCAGCCTCTCTTGGTGCCACAACTAACAAAGGTCCCCTATAATTGTTTCAGTGTAGTCACTGATTGCGCTGCGGCTGTAAATGTCACTGGGTACAATGCAGGCCTTTTTCAGACACAGAGCTGACATGCCACAGGGCAAGAGGAGCCTCTGGAGGTGGAGGCTCCTGGTTTTTTACAGGCCCAGAGGGGTCAGGTCCTTCACAGGAGCTGTTTGGTCCCAGCTCGGGTTTCCTGACGCTGTTGCTCCAATGTGTCAGCTGTCTGAGTCAGTATAGAGTGATTGGCATAACAACTACGACAATGCAGTGTTTACACTGAGTCAACTATGAATCACAGTTCAGACATTTTGATGCTACTGTTCCCTCGAGTAGTCACATATTTGGCTCAGCACAGTAAAGGTTACATTTCTTCCTTCTCTCTATTGAATTCTGATGAAAGATTGGAAAACCCACCTTAGAGTCATTTGAATAATAATCCAATCTGGAGTAATATTGACAACTTAATGATCTATTGATCTTTTTCATACTGTGAATCCCTCTGTGCTACCTTTACAAACATGAAGCAATGAACAAAGAAATGTGAAACCTGGCCCAAAAACCAGAGTGGATGTTTGTGAAAGGTTTCTTCGAAAACATAATCTCAATCAACTAATATATGCCCAGAAATGTTGCTTTTTAACCCTTTCATGCATGAATTGTTAATAAACTAGTGGTACTTTTGACATAAAACACATCTAATTGGATCTCTTCAATTTCTTATTCCTTTACCATATTACCCACCTATTCACTGCAGTGGATTCCATGCATCAACAGTTTGACATGTAGAGATATAAATTCTTAAGAATAAACACATTCAGAAAGCTCTTTACATTGCTGATTTAAGAAAACACATTATTTCAGTGAAAAATGTAACTGTCCACTGTGTTAATGTCATGAATCAGTGATTATATTCTGAGAAACTTCAGTCCATAAGGATTAAACTGAACAACCTATTTCCTAAACTGTAGATCATCAGAGAATTTCTTTGTAACCACATGATTTGGATTTATTAAACAATATAACAGGATGAGATAAGATTTTATTAAAACCCACAGTGGCAGCATTTACAGTAAAGTTAACCTTACAGTGATTAGAAAATGCACACCAATTAAGACTTGATGTCATTACTGCAAACAAAGTAGATTGAATAACTTAAGATGGACATAAGATAAACAAAGTATTTTGAGCTCAACCCATATGGGCTAAATGCAAAAAACAAGCAAACAAACAAACAAACAAACAAACAAACAAACAAACAAACAAACAAACAAACAAACTAAAAAAAACCCAAAACAGGCAACTCTAAAAAAAAAAAAATCTTACTCTTCAATGTTCTTTTATAGCTGGAACTACTGTACCTTGAGACATGAAACTTAGCATCACAATTACAAATGATGTGTAAATGCTAAAAACATAAAAATGTGAAAACCCAGCTGCCCTACACCACAAGTATTATTGACTTCAAATATCACTCATGTACTGTTCAACATACTCTGCAAAAAGGACAATAAAGGGTACCAAAATCATTTTTTTCCACTACATGATACTGTTTGCAGTTTTAATTTTGGCCAATTCAGCAGCTGAAAAAACTGTTTACTGGTAAATATTTGAACTGATAATTGCCTCTTGCAGCTATATTTATTCATGTAGCTTATTTTCTACTGTATTTTAACTGTTTGTTGGTTTACATGTAATACTTTTTCCACTAGATCATGGGTGTAAAGCTCATTTTAGTTCAGGTTCCACATATAACCCAATATATAGGCTAATAATCCAATGTGGGCTGAACCAGTAAAATAATAACAAATTAACCTATAATTAATGACAGCTCTAAAATGTTCTCTATATTTGAGTCAAAAAAGTAAAATTACGTGATAAAAATGTTTACATCAAAAAACTATTCTTTAAAAAAATGTGAATAACATGAACAACCATGAACAACCTGAAATTTCTCAAGAAAAATAAGTGCAATTTTAACAGAATTATGCCTTTTAAACATAATTTATCATTTAAACATGCATTACAGAGAGAAGTGGATCTACAAATTTACAAAACATTTAGTAACAGGCAGGATATTATTAAAATTGCACTTATTTGCCTTAAGACATTTCAAGTTGTTCATATTTGTTCTGATTATTCATATTTTTAGTGAAAGGTAGGTTTGTAAATGTAAACACTTTCATAGAGTTTTCCTTTTTTGCACTAAAACAAACTGAAAAATTTAGAGTTGTCATTATTTATAAGTTATTACAATACTGTTTTACAGGTCTTACCCACTTGAGATCGAATTAGTCTATATGTGGCCCCTGAACTAAAATGATTATTAATATCATCAGTGTTATTTTTGCATTTCATAAATTCATCCCATTGGACCCTGATGTGAGCCGGTTTTGGTCCCTGGGCCATATGTTTGACACCCCTGCACTAGATCAAAATGTGTTTTACTGTAGCATACACTTTAATGTATTATACGTTCAGAGCATTTGTTTCTTTTGCTCTACATCTTGACTATATATAATGTGTTCTTGACACTTATGCCAAAAATATATCAGACTAAACTTGGCACAAACCATACACAGCAGCCTTTTTTCTCCAGACAGTTTCCCTTGTGTAGTCTGTAAAAATGTAGCCACTGCAGACTTTAAACAGTTTTCTCATCCATAGAGATTGAAGCACACAGGGCATCTGGAAGAAGCATCATGTGTGCATGCCAAGTCTCAGTCTGCCTCTGGAGAGTCATTCATGATGATACTAAAGTACAGAGCTACTGGTGCTGACTGTCTCACGGCTTCACATATTCTGTTAAATCAACTGACAAGCTCAACTTTTATTCCTCCCAGTCTACAGCCAGTTTACCTAGATCCCATTCCTGTGATATATCTCACCCCCACCGTCGTGATTAAAAAAAAATAAAAAATAAAAAATTTCAGTCATTGTTCTGTTAAAGTTCAGCTCAGCTCTGGTAAATACCTGCTGCTGACGCTGAGATATGCTGCCATCTAGTGGTGATATATAGGCATAACTACAGATATAATAGACGTCATACACATTCTAGAGACAGACAGCGACCATTCTTTCTTTATATATACAGGGTGGGGAAGCAAAATTTACAATATTTTGAGGCAGGGATTGAAAGACAGTGTATGACCAATTAGTTTATTGAAAGTAATGAGAATTTATTTGCCACAAGAAAATTTACATAATAGAAAATGTTTTTATTCTATGTGTCCTCCTTCTTTCTCAATAACTGCCTTCACACGCTTCCTGAAACTTGCGCAAGTGTTCCTCAAATATTCAGGTGACAACTTCTCCCATTCTTCTTTAATAGTATCTTTCAGACTTTCTCGTAATAGTTTTGCTCATAGTCATTCTCTTCTTTCCATTATAAACAGTCTTTATGGACACTCCAACTATTTTTGAAATCTCCTTTGGTGTGACGAGTGCATTCAGCAAATCACACACTCTTTGACGTTTGCTTTCCTGATTACTCATATGGGCAAAAGTTTCTGAAAAGGTATGGATAATAGTGTTAGGTATGATTAGGACATCAATATGTTTGGTTTCAAAACAATTGACGTAGTGCCTGCTGAGAAAAAACAACTAAATGTTCATTGTAAATTTTGCTTCCCCACCCTGTGTATATATATATATATATATATATATATATATATATATATATATATATATGGTAGTATTTCACACCGTCGATTAAGGAACTGATGGGCATAACAGATATTTTGTCTAAACTCCTGAATCTGGCTGAAGCTTTTGCCTCCTGAACTGCCCTGAATCATGTTGTTTCAAGCTCTTCCACAGTTTGTTAAGGCTTTTGCCTCACATTTGTCTCTGCAGCTTTGCACACATAGTAGCCTACTATATTGCTCATTTTCCATCTGTGTTGATTCTGTGAAAGCTGCACTCTCCTTATTGGTCTTCATGTCAACTCCATTGCAATTATTGACATTTATTTACTGTTTATTAATACAACTTTGCATCTTCTCCCAAATGTGGAAAGCATTACTGTGATATTGTAAGTCAAGTTTTTATTTATTTATCTAAATTTATTTAATTTTAAGCATTTCCACACATTGAATAATAATGTAAGACGGTTATAAAATAACCCAAATTATTTAAAGATACAGAAGAATACATCAGCAATAAATCAGTCTCTGGTGGCTTATTAATTTCAATATATTTTATTAATTTTTTATTGTTTGGAACAGCAACACTGTGAAATACTCAGTAAGTTATCAATGATCTGGAGACAGGACATGTTTTAGACTCATGCATTTCACATCAAGTCCATCTTAGATCTTAACATTTGAATTAATTTATTCATTTTTAAAATATAAAGGTCTTTCTTTTTTATTAAGGTTATGTTTTTGTACTAGCTCTACAACAGTTCTTCAGTCAAGGGCTGAGACATTATAATGTTTTCTTTGGGGGTTTTTTTTTGGGCCGAAAATTCCACATACATAATATAATTGTACATGAAAGGAAATGTTTAGTTTCAATAACATCTATATGTTTACTATCTGCTGATACTTTATGATGGAAAAAGGACAATGATTTCAATATGCTGTGATACCATATTACATGCTTGCTGCCACTCCATTAAATGTATTTGTGAGTGCAAAGTGTCTTGCACTCAGTCTGTTGAGGGGACACATTGTTTGCACTGTTGCTAAGAGAGTGTTTTGTGTTTTTGATCTCAGCCCCTTTAACTCTGATTCTTTCTGTTCAGACTACAAGTACTGGTTACCAAGCAGCATTTTTACATGTTGTGTCTGTATCACTGTCTCCTGTGTCCTTCATGGAAAACCACAGCGTTCTTGAATAAAGAAGAAATAGTGCATGAAGCTCCACCTGGATCTAAACCTGTAAGACTGAAGCTGTGGAAGTTCAGTTGATGATTTGTCCATCAAAGAACATGTCTCCATGTGGTCTGTTCAACTCTCTGTCCTCCAATGGCTTTGAAGCAAAAATCCAGTTCTCTGTAAGCCAGGATCTGTCTTTTGCAAGAAACAGATGCAGCGTGCTTCCAGAGACAACGGAGTGTAAAGACAACATATGGAGCATTAAAGCACCGGATTTCTCTCTCAGACTGTACAAGTCAATGTCAGATCCTCCAAAGAAACAAAGGGGAGCTATAAAACAACCCAGTGAAACAAAGAAGAAAACCAAAATATCTCTACCAAGAGTTTTACCTGTATGTCACAAGAGGACAGATGCTCCAAAGTTCGTCACATCCTACAGACCTCCTGATGCTCTGCAGTCAGAGCTGCTGTTTGTGAAGAAAGGGAAGTACCCACCAGAGGCCTACAAGAACCCAAAACCTCATGTATTCAGACCCGTAAGTATCTACAAACACTGCCTGGTTATTCAGGTTTCAAATTCTCCGGTTAAATATAAGAGCTGAAATGATTACTAATCAACTAATCAATGTGAATTGATAAAAAATACAATTAATCAATTCCAATTTTCATTAATCAAACCTTTTTTTCCTTAATTTCACTGCTGCTAAACACTGATTCCATTGTTGTGTTTCACACAGACACTTATTGTGACACACATTGATGCTTGGACCAACACAAACAACATAAAGCGTAACTCACAAGAGATGAGGACAAAAAAGGCAGAAAATGTCTATGCGCTCACTTCTCTACATTGGAGCCATCACTTACTCCTTTAAACTTTGAAACTTTCACACAAACATTAAAAACATTTGTCTTTATTTTTTGAAGTTGTTTGTTATTTTGCCTTCACATGCTATGGGAATTATGGTAAATATTAGTTACAAACTCCAAAATTGTACATGAATGCCCCCTCATGTTGTATTTTGGGAACAAATTTTGATCCACGAACTGCCGAGATGAAAATAATCTTTGAACTTTTCAACATGATGGAGAGCAATGAGGGATTCACTGCAAATGATAAAAATGCTTTTATTAACATCCTGCTGCTGTGAGCTGATGATTTTGCACATTTATAGTCATGATAAATTGTGTTTCAGCCATTTTTTAAAAATTTTGCTATGACAACAAAAGCACTTGAACACTATGCACTCATAATTTTGAATTCACAAGTGGATCAAGGATCATCTTCCTGATAGCACATGAAGGCAGCATGAATTCCATCTTAAGTTGTTAGTAAGATAGTAAGTTGGATGCAAAGGTGTGCACATATTGTTAGTAAATGTCACTTGACTTGCTTTGTTGTTGTTCATATCTATAAATATTTTTTATATATACTTTTATAATGTTATTATTGTTGTTGTTATTTCTATATTGTTATGTTTATTTATACTTTTGCTTTTATACTTTTTGTGGTTGTTGTTTCAGCTGGTTCTGGAATAAAGGATATGTCTTTTTCACATTTTTACTATTTTTTCACCTATTCAAATAATGGTTTAATCGAATTGAATAAAATAATCCATAGACTAATTGATTGCAATAATAATAATAATAATAATAATAATAATAATAATAATAATAATAATAATAATAACTGCAGCTCTACCTGTACCTGCTGGAGTACATTATTCTGTAGACTGTAATACCTAATTTATACACAAGATGGTGATATATAAAAAAGATTGAATTCTGGCAAAAGTAAGTGCACTATTTATTTTTATTTCAGCTTGATGAGGATGTTCCAGATATAATCACTACATATGAAAAAGATCCAAGGAACCTGATTTTTAAGTTGAAGAACCTGGACATCAGTAAGTGGACTGTTTACTGATATTAATGTCATCTTTTGTTCACTGCCTTAAAAGCTGTCTCCTCTTAAATACAGAAATAAAAGAGGAAAAACAAGAATTTTCAGGCACCTGTTCTTTTCTTGACTTTTAACACTTGTTTCTTTTTCTTTCTTTCTTTCTTTCTTTCTTTCTTTCTTTCTTTCTTTCTTTCTTTCTTTCTTTCTTTCTTTCTTTCTTTCTTTCTGTCTTTCTTTCTTTCTTTCTTTCTTTTTTTTTTACTTTTACCACTATTACACACAAATAGCTGTATTTTATTCTTTATTCAAAACAGGACAAAATTACTGTTTCTATTTAGCATTATTGGATGTCGTCTCAAAATAAAGGCAGATTTCAATCTAAAATAATTGAAGAGTAGTACAAAGGATGATATTAAGATGTTCCCTGTATTGTGCACATCACACATAGCCAACACAGCAAAATGAAAATAATGTAAAAAATGTGAATGTTGTTTCTTTTAAGTCTTTTGGTTTTAATTTCAAGTCAGAATGGATAGTAGTCTTCACATTATGTCTATATGAAGTTAAATTCACTTTGTATGAAAACAGTCAGTAGAAGGGTCAGTATCACTATAAGGTGCCTTTCAGACTTCTAAATGTAAAGAAAAAAACAAAAAAAAACCCTTAATTTTCCACTTAACTTTATGTTCAATGTGTTAAATTAACTGTAGACTGTTAGAAATACATGCTGGTCAAGCTCACACATTTTTAATAAATGTTTCGGAAACAGACAAAGTACACAAAATATAAAACAAATATGTCCACCCTATCACCGACAAATAAATGTAAAGTGACAGGGTGGACAGTTTTGACTAAAGTTAGCATTCAATGTCCACATTTTGGACCTTGAGTTGGCAAAGTAAGTCATCTGTGAAGAGGACTGTGCAATGTTCAATAAATACATTTTGAATTTCTGAAAAGTTTTACATTAAACAATATTTTGTGGTGAAAGGGTGGACATACTAAGTTTGACCACATCTAAGTACAAACACGAAATGATAAGAATTTTGAAATGCAAATACTAAATGCTCTTGTAGACTGCGTTTCCACTTCCAATGAAGACACTCAAAATGATGATGATGACATCAGTGATATCACCTGTCTGGATGGACCTCCTCACCCTCACCTGTCTGCATGGACCCCTTCATGTGCACCCACCCCACTGCATTTTAACAGACTGGAACTACATCCGCAAATGGATGTCCATCAGTCCTGGTTTCATCCAGTGGCGGCTGCTCGTCTTTCAGACAGGGAAGCTCATTGTCGGCTTACATTAAAAAAATTGTTTAGTTATTTAAACATACATTCGGCCCTCTGTTCCTTTTTAAGAAAATAGACAGTGACCTTATCATACCAAGTAGGCATCTTTTCCAGGGACTTGCGTCCTCTCAATGTCCAGCAGAGCTAGGCTGCTTAGATTGCCTTGGCCCATTGTGTTGCGAGTGTAAGACTTCAGCCTTTTTAAACAAGAGATGCTCCTTTCACTCTGACCTAGCCGACAGTTTGATTGATTTAACTATCTACAAAACGATATTAAACTCGAACAAGAAATGATTAAATTATGTAACTGAAACAAGAAAATGCTGAAATTATGTTAAATTGAAACAAGGAAGTACAATGAGTGTGTTTTATTTACAGTGCAAGAAATGAACGAGTAATTTTGTACTGGCTTCTCTCTCGATTTCACAGCAGAATGTGCGACGGTATTAAACTGAACTGTCAGTGAAGGAGTAGATCTGAAAACAGCTGTCAATCAAACGGGATTCAGCCTTTTGACTGATCCTCCAATCAGCACGTGGGATTCTGACATCCAGCCCGGCCGAGCTCCGCCCACAGCTCCATTCACCCCGAGAGACGCCTGGCATCTGGGGGCGGGACAACATCATGGTATTTTTCCAATTACCATCTAGTTTTGAGGCAATGAAAAAAACTGTTCCACTCAGTCCCATTGAAGCCCACAGATGCCGGGCGTCTACGAGCAAATGCACTGAGCAGAGATCGAATGAGAAAACAGCGCAACGGGAATGTATGAGAAGTGAACAACATCGCGTCCGCTGATTTGTGATAAAGCTGATTCTGAACGAACTCATCTTTGAAATGAATGTGTTCTAACACATTTGTAGTCAATAAAATGTCAACACAACTGTACATATTTAACCATTTAATTTTCGTAATTTTAGGGGAAGCAAGGTTTCCCTTGCAGTCTATGAGAAATCGCCACTGGTTTCATTGACAGCCTGTCTGTCCATGGGAGTGGATCTCTACTTCACTGGTTCTCCCCGAGGTTTCTCTTTTCCCACTAGGTTATTGGAGTTTTTCTTTGCCGAGAAGGAGGGTCTAAGGACGGTGGATGCCCTGGACATTAACTCATTTCTTTCATCCACTCTTTATTTGACTGTTGTTTATTTTTATATTCAACTAATTCTGTGAGGCCCTGTGAGGCAACCTTGTTATTATATAGGGTTCTACAAATAAAACTGAATTGAAATTGAATCTACCAGATTATTAAAGGGGTGATTCCCCCAAAGTGACAGGATGGACAGCAATTTCAAGGATACGTGTAGCATGTTAAATATTATTTTGAAAATAAAATACAAATGATCAAAATGACTTGTTTTGTCAAAAAACTTTGAAATGTTGTAGCGTGACTCAACTTTATAAAGTTAATAATATGGCTAGTCAGAGAAAAAACAAAAAAATGAAGGTCTTCCTTTTAAGGTTTTTTTTTTTATTCCAGTCTTCCCAAACCCAGTGACAGTTATTTACAGAATATCAACAGGAAAAGAAATAACTAAAAAAAAAAAAAACCTCTTTGCAGACTGACAAAACACCCACAATGTGTCATCAGCTTTAGCAGACTCTCTCAACAAAGCCAAAATGGCCGACATAAATAGGGAAAAGCCCCTCCCACTGGGCATGACCCACATCAATCAATTATACAAACATGATTTCTCCTCAGAAAATCACAAGAAGAAGAAACCTCAAAATAAAGAAAAATACCCTCTTTAACCTTTCCACACTATTTTTATCATAAACCACTCTACCAGACCTTAATAAGTGGAAACCACCAATTAAATGGTCAGGTGACCATTTTCCCACCCGACGCCCCCTTTATTAAACGGCGGCACTAGCTACGAATCTGTTTTGCCGGCTTGGGGTCAGTCTGCAGGAAGCAGAGCGTATGGTGAGTATACAGCATGAATGTCGAATGTGTGCGTATGTTGGTGTGTAGAACGGACAAGTGTGCACCCTCGTACGAACTACTGTATGTGTGTGTGTGTGTGCGCAACGTGTACTTGTGTGGATGTGTGTGGCGTGTACCTGTGTGACACGTATTGTGTAGCGTGTGTGCGTGGTGTGTATTGTGTGTGTGTGTGTGTGTGGCATGTACATGTGCATCATGTAGTCTGTGTGTGGTGTGTACTTGTGCGTCGTGTATTGTGTGTGTGTGCATGCGCGTGTGAGTGCGCACTGTCCGCACTCAATAAAGGGGATGCTCCGTCACAAATGTCATGATAAAATCCCAGAATTTCACAATTTTTCAATGTTTCTGGTGACAGATAGATTCTGTGGGGGACACCAAAGGAACCTTATAGTGATACTGACCCAGAAATGTCCTTAAAATGCCAACTTTAGACTTAACACAGGCTTAAATTCCTGCTGTAGGTTGACAGTGTATTGAGCTGAACTTTTAGAGCCCTGGATGAATTCATGTTTTCTTTTTCTTTCAAGTTCCGAGCACCCAGTCTGACACAGCCTTTGGTTTGACGGGCACCAAAACCAGGATGAACACCTTCAAATCTTCAGAGTCAAAATGGGATTCAAAACTCATCCTTCCTCTGCTGCCTTGGCCTCCTCAGTCAGCATCCTACACAGTCAGTCCACACCAATATTCAGAAATCCAAGTGTTTGATACTTTTGTTTATGTATTTTTAAATTAACCCATAAAGACCCAGTGCTGCTTTTTTTGCAGTTCCCAAATTTTCTCTATACCCTTGATTTATCACTATTTATTATAATATTCTGTATTTTGCATTTTTCACTGTAATTCGTATATTTTATTTTATATTTGATTTTTATGTTCATGAAAACTCAGAGTAAATTTAAAGGTTTTTATATCAGAACAGAGAAAACTAAATAAAAAGTGATTTTTTTCAGTCAAATATGTCATTAACTGATCATAAATCAAGTGGATGTTTGTGACTTTATGGGTTAAAAGTTGCGTTAGTTTAGTAAGATGGGGATGAAAAAGTCTTTATAGTAGGGATGTCCGATATTGGCTTTTTTGCCAAAAACCAATATGCCGATATTGTCCAACGCTTAATTTCCGATTCCGATATCTACCGATATTGCTGCCGATATATGTGGGATATTAAACTAATTTTAGGTAACATCACATATCTCCTGTCAGGGAATTAACTCATCATGCCTAATTTTATTGTGATGCCCCATTGGTTGGATTCTCAAATGCAACAAGGCTTTTAAAATGTAAACACTCTGTGCAAAGAATACATTCTTCAACTTAACTCTTTCCCTGCAGTGAGTTGGTAGCCAGCGCCAGCCTTTTTGGTCATTTTCACTAATCTTTGGAGGCTGACTGAAAATGTTGTGTTAGGAGTATGTGAACACTGAATACATCAAAAGAAAGAGCAGAACTTCAACTTTTAAACACAAGAAACGATTTTATTCTATCTTCATTCGTTCCTGAGATATGAACATTTGAATATTGGTCATTTTCAGGAATAATCTGAATTTTGAGCAAAAAACTGAGAAAACGGCATTTTTTTCCCAAAGATATTGATTTTCAAGATAAAATTGATTTCCTATTTACATTTTTGACTCTTGCTCATTTACTAACAGTAACACTGTATTCCAAATCACAAAATAAAATAATAATAACAACAATAATAATAACAAACAGCTCTAAGATATCCCATCATTCATTCATTCATTCATTCATTCATTATCCTCTGCTTTATCCGGGGCCGGGTCGCGGGGGCAACAGTCTAATCAGGGACGCCCAGACTTCCCTCTCCCCAGACACCTCCTCCAGCTCTTCCAGGGGGACCCCGAGGCATTCCCAGGCCAGCCGAGAGACATAGTCTCTCCAGCGTGTCCTGGGTCTTCCCCGAGGCCTCCTTCCAGTGGGACATGCCCGGAACACCTCCCCAGGGAGGCGTCCAGGAGGCATCCGAAACAGATGCCCGAGCCACCTCAGCTGGCTCCTCTCAACACGGAGGAGCAGCGGCTCTACTCCGAGCTCCTCCCTGGTGACTGAGCTCCTCACCCTATCCCTAAGGGTGCGCCCAGCCACCCGACGGAGGAAGCTATTTTCGACCGCTTGTATCCAGGATCTTGTCCTTTCGGTCATGACCCAAAGCTCATGACCATAGGTGAGGGTAGGAACGTAGATTGACCGGTAAATCGAGAGCTTCGCCTCTCGGCTCAGCTCCTTCTTCACCACGACAGACCGGTACAACAACCGCATCACTGCAGACGCTGCACCGATCCGTCTGTCAATCTCACGCTCCATTCTTCCCTCACTCATGAACAACACTCCAAGATACTTAAACTCCTCCACTTGGGGCAAAGACTCACCACCTACCTGGAGAGGGCAGACCACCTTTTCCCAGTCGAGTACCATGGCCTCGGATTTGGAGGTGCTGATCCTCATCCCGCTCGCTTCACACTCGGCTGCAAACCGCCCCAGGGCACACTGAAGGTCCAGGTTTGATGAGGCCAACAGCATAATGTCATCTGCAAAAAGCAGAGACGAAATCCTGTGGTCCCCAAACCGGACCCCCTCCGGCCCCTGGCTGCGCCTAGAAATTCTGTCCATAAAAATTATGAACAGAACCGGTGACAAAGGGCAGCCCTGCCGGAGTCCAACATGCACCTGGAACAGGTCTGACTTACTGCCGGCGATACGAACCAGGCTCCCGCTTCGGTCGTACAAGGACCGGACTGCCCTTATAACCAAGTGCATCCTGAAAATGCTTCCAAAGTGCTATCCCATCATTACACAAAATATTAGAGGAATCTACACCAAACTTTAGACCAAACATCTTCTAAAGCACCAGGTTCTTTCTAAACTTTTCCTTCTAAACATTTACATACATCAGTTATAAGTCTTCCACATATTAGTCTAGCTTTTTGATATAAACACTTCAATATTCCTCATTTTCAAGAAAAAAAGAAACAAATGCACTGTAGATACAGTGATGTAATACTGTAGATTTCTGGCCTTTCCTGGGCTGTACCACGTCCTCCTGTTGGACCACCTGCTGTGTTTGAGCTGTAAATAATTATATGGACATCTAGTTATTTATCTATGTATGAATTTATTTATTTATTTCATACAAAAGCCAAATCAAACAGTGTCTTACCTGTGTCCCCGCTGACATTATACAGCTGAATCTGTTCTGCGTCCACAGTCTGAATCTGAACTCACTCTAACAGATGAACACTAGCTGTCCTTTGTCTTGTCCCATGTCTGTGTGTCTGTCTTCTCCTTGAATGTCCTCTAGAAATGTTTCTTTTCTCTTCCTCCTGTCTGTCATTTTCTCCGTGTCGCTCCGTGATCCCCCACACACACACACACATACACACACACACACACACACACACACACTTCGTGTCGGACCTGAGCCGATCCGTGTTTCCCGTGTTCCGTGTCCGTCTCCCTCACCTTCTATTTCTCCGTTTCTGTCTCTAAATCAGGCATGTCCAAAGTCCGGCCCGGGGTCCAATCATGGCCCGCGGTCAGATTTTATACGGCCCACAGTTTCAGTTTTAGAATGTACTATTTATGGCCCGCTTGGACTGTTGAACCGAGAACATGAATCATAAAAGGTTCAAAATGCAGTTTCTCCTTTCACCTCATGGTGGCAGCACCACTCTAACTCTATCGGGCTCTGTGACCTTGCCGTGAACCCTTTTCACTAATTTCTAACCGTGGCGCCTGTAAATAAAAAAGGAAAGTTGACAGTGAGGGCCGCCGCTTCCAGGAGAGATGGGAATTACATTTTTTTTTCACTGAAAATCGAGGCAATTGTGTTTGCCTAATTTGTCAAGAGACTGTTGCCTTGTTTAAGAATTCAATGTAAAGAGACACTAGCAGACGAAACATGCTAACGCATACGACAAGCTATCAGGGAGTGAGCGTTCCGAAAAAGTGAAGCAAATTCAAGCTGCTTTAAACTCACAACAGTGACTCTTCATGTGAACCTGTGAGTTCAATGAATTCGCCACCAAGGCAAGCTACCAAGTTGCCAGGTTAGTTGCCTATAACTGCTGGTGTTATGTACTTATAGATGTGACACAAAATATTACTTTCTGAATGAGTTTGTGAAAGACAAGAGTAAGAGTCATATGTTTTCATCTGAAATGTTAACAGACTTTGCATTACGGAGTAATATATGAGTAATGATTACTCATATAAGTTATGTGTAAAATGAATGTGGGGTTAAGATTTTTATCAACTTCTTGGAAGTTTAAGATACTCCACACAGTTTGTTCTATGTTATCTGTCTCCAGATGTGAAAGGAAGGCAGAATTGTTTTTTTTTTTTTTTTTTTTTTTTTTTTTATTTGTTCACACCTGAGTTGCTCAGATTTGGTTACATTGCCATTTAAAAAAATGATATTGTGACAATGAAAATAAAATTGTTGTGGAACAGCGCATTTATATGTAATTTTTACTGTTTAAAAAATGTCCGAAGGGACCACTGGCCCCTGGCAATCTCCACATTAACAGATCTGGCCCTCTTTAAAAAAAGTTTGGACACCCCTGCTCTAAATGGTTCTTCTGTAGCTCCATCACATATTGAATTGTCAGACTCTGTCTCCATAATCATCTTTAAGGCTTTTGAAACTGCGCGCAGTTCCTGCAGTCTGCATTTCCTCATTCAGTGACTGCCGCTGTATGCGTTACCATGGGATACGGAGACTCCAGTGCGAAAACGTTAAACCCGGTCCATCATTTTTCCGAAAAAGCTGCTTAATTGTTTGTTTTTGGACTAAGGAAAGTAATTCACATGATCCGCAACAGCTTCAACTACAGTATAACAGTGAAAACACGGAGTGACGGAAAATCTCGTCATTGGCGAAGAAAGAGTTAAGTTGTGGAAAAAATGTCATATTTATTTATTTTCTCTCCCTCCCTCCATGAGTCTATTACAGTGTGGCAACTCTACTGTACAATTTTGAAAACTGCACATTTCTTTCAGCTACAAACAATGCTTCATTTACGCGTCGGTAAATGCCGGTGAGATCAAGGCATTATTTTATCGGTTTTAATGATAGGCAAAAAAAACGATACTGATATTCACCGATATTACATTTTTATGCCAATATCGGGCTGATAAGATCGGTGGGCCGATATTATCGGACATCCTTACTTTATAGTGTAGTAGACTATGGGAATTGTGTAAACTTTTGTATTGCTTTGATACAAAATGCATTCAGTCTCTACTTCAATAAAAATACATTAAAACCTCTCTGTAGATGGAAAATAATGACATTTTGATGAACATATCAAACTACATGCATAAAGAAGGACCAGTTGTTCTGATTTTTACCTCTGATTTTAGCTTTTTGTTTGCAGTCGTGTTACCATCTACACAAAGCAGTCATGTGTACACTGAAATGTTGATGTATATATTCTTTATATATTTTTCACTACTGCTGACTATGCATTACCACAAGAATTCCAGTTACCTACTGTCTGTATCTTCTGTATATTACTTCTTTGGCTACTTTGCTTCAAATATCTGTAAGTGACTGACACATGGATACAATTTGATGAGCTAACAATTTACTTGTTTACAAGACAAAAGAGAATCTTGGGTAAATGTTTCAGGAAACGTTGTAAATGATCAAATCCTGTAGACAGGATGGATCAGTTTTAAGGCAACAGTACATTTATACATTTTTATATAATGAGTTGAAAATAATATGCACAGTGTAATACGGCAGAACATCCCATTTTCTTACATTAGGTCATGCCAGACATTTTTAACCCGACCCCCAAAAGGGAGGCAAGGGGTATTGTTTTTGGTTCGGTTTGTTTGTTTGTTAACACTTTAGCGCCAAAACTATTGGTTGAATTCATTCCAAACTGAGTTTATAGATTGCCAGTGACCCAGAATAGGAATGGTTACATTTTGGGAAAAGTAGGTCAAAGTTAAAATTTTTTACGGATTTTTAAAGTCTTTTTTGTTCTCCCATTTACTTATGACGGGCAAAATTTCAAATGTCTATAAAAACATCAATTTTGTTTAAATTTACTTCAAACTTGGGACATATATAGAGCCAACTGATAAACTGACATCAGCACACGCATAGGCATGATGACCTCAGCTGGATTGGTGCCAAAATAAGCTACAATACGGGCAAGGGGTGGGGTTTGTTGTGTCTGGCACCACTTGTTTGTGATGTTTTGTAATAGAAAACAAAACTGCAAAACTACATAATACATGTATTGGTATTGTACTCTGCTTCAAGTAGACTGTGTTGGAAAGTGTGAAAAGGGTTGTCCAAAAACTTCAACAGTCAAACTACATCTCTACTAGAGACATAGGTGAACAAATTCTATCAACTAAACAAAACACTATGACTATTCTATTCTATTTTAACTGAATGTTATTGCAGTTACTCTGTTGCTAACATTAAATGTTTGTTTCACAGAGGCACAGACGGAGAAGAGAAGCATATAGTGCGTTCTTGGACCGTGTGGAAGAAAAACTCTCCAGAAAATGGAAAAACAGATGATGACCTCATATTAGTTTTATATTGTACAGTTTATCCGTCTGAAAAACAAAAGCCAATGTGGGTATATCGGAATGTGACAAAAAGTAAGGGCTAACAGTTTTAGTGTTGTTTCATGTATACATCTAATAAATGTTTAATACTTTGATCACCTTCAGTATAATGGTCCTTTAACTCATCTTGTGAAATAGAATAGAATAGAATAGAATAGAATAGAATAGAATAGAATAGAATAGAATAGAATAGAATAGAATAGCCTTTATTACCTCTGCCAGGAGGTACTGTGATCGCTTTGCTTTGTGTGTTTGCGTGTTTGTTTGCGTGTTTGTTAGCAGCATAACTCAAAAAGTTATACATGGATTTTCATGAAATTTTCATGAAATGCTGATACTGGCACAAGGAAGAAATGATTAAATTTTGGTGGTGACTGGGGGGGGGGTCATCAGATCTGTCTTGGCAGAGGTCTGTGCTCTCCGAGTGTTTTTCTTGTCTTCATTGTATATGCAATGGAATTAGGAGTGCTACTCCAGTCAGTGAAATGTATTTCTATGAACTGAAATTTCTATAAAAATAGTGCATTTGTGTTTGGATAAATATTGAATAAATATTGCATTGCTATTGCAAGAACAGAGCATTTTGCATTAACTACAGACGATTATTGCACAACTTATTGCACATAATTTACATATACTGTTTTTTGAGAGTTCTTTGTTTCTGGATTTTTTCCATATCATGAGCTCTTCATTTATCATAAGTGTGATTGGCAAAAGACAAAAAAGCAGGAACATATACAGTGCACCTACTAGGGATGCAACGATACAGGTAGCCCACGGTGCGGTCCATATTGTGGTTTTTGGGCCACGGTTTCGGTTGGGTTTCAGTAGTGTTTTGTGCATAAAGAGAACTGTTTTTTTTCTCCCAAAATTATATTTTTATTTTGCTTGTCAGCAAAAGCTGAATTTCACAGTAAGAACAAATTATATCACTGTACTGAATAAAATAATACTTTCTTATTCCTTGACTACTTGTACACAGTAGTATAAAACAAACATGTGCACACGTAGGGCCCAAAGGGTGCTTGAGCCCCTGCTCTTTTTGCCTCATTGAAAAAAGTTCTGGAGGAGGTGTCTGGGGAGAGGGGAGTCTGGGCATCCCTACTTAGACTGTTGCCCCTGCGACCCGGCCCCGAATAAGCAGCAGATGGATGGATGGATGGATGGATGGATGGAAAAAAGTTGCCTTTTTATTTTTTTCAAATAAATAAATTCCTGTTCTGCATAAGGAGGTAAAGGAAAATGGCGATATAAAAATGCCACTGTTATTGACTGTACGCATTTCCTAGTAATAGCATGTGACGGCATTTTACGTGTGTTGAGTCTAAAGCCCCTTTTACACAGCACTTCTGCTGCGGGAATATTTCACCTTTAATCCAGAACGACGTCTGTGTAAACAAAATGGTGGGATCATTTGGTCTCATCTTTATTACCATCAGGAGTTATTGTGATCGCTTTGCTTTGTGTGGTTTTGTTTTGAGTGTTTAGTTGTTTGTTTGTTAACAAGATAACTCAAAAAGTTGGGGATAGATTTTCATGAAATTTTCAGGAAAAGTTGATACTGGCACGAGGAAGAAATGATTAAATTTTGTTGGTGATTGGGTGTGTGTGTGTGTGTGTGTGTGTGTGTGTGTGGGGGGGGCAGATCTGTCTTGGCGGGGGTCTGCGCTCTCCGAGTGCTTTTCTTGTTGTGACTTTGTAATGCCTCTGGAGGTAGTAACAGAGCTATGATAAAGATGGATCATGATTCCGGAATGCTCTGTAGAAGGAACACCTCTCGTTCTGCAACTAAGGTGTGTTGTTTTGATGGCAGCGACCCCCATCGCAGGAGAGATGGTGGGCCCATATGGAGGCACTGGCAAGATTCTTCATTTTCACCTGGGGCATAAAGCTGGTTGTGGTGTGCACAAAGCCAGGCTGGCATGAAGCCAGTTGTGACGGGCACGACGACGGCCACAATGGGCACAAAGCCAGCCGTGGTGGGTTGCAGAATTCATTCCAGTGCCTCCGTATGCACCCACTGTCTCTCCCACGCCGGAGGGACTTAAAAATGAGTGCTGCGTCACAGCCCCTTTGATTCCGGAACGCAGGTCCGCGGTGTAAAAGTTCTGCCTGTCTCACCTCTGTTACACCTTTGGCTTGGCTGTGTAAATCAGTCAATGGTGGAAAAAAGGTGGGATCACCATCTCACCTTTTCTTCGGGATCTCTGTGTACAAGTGTCTTAAAGCCACTTCTCTGTCCGCTGTCTGTCACTGAGGGGTGGGGCTTCCCCGCACTGCGCACTCACATGCATGTTCAGAGAGAGAGAGAGAGACAGAGAGAGAGAGAGAGAGAGAGAGAGAGAGAGGAGAGAGAGAGAGGAGAGAGAGAGAGAGAGAGGAGAGAGAGAGAGAGAGAGAGAGAGAGAGAGAGAGAGAGAAGAGAGAGAGAGAGGGCTTTCGCCTGCCTGGGCAGGCACACACACTCAGTGGCCTGTGAAGCAATATATAAAGCAACAACACAAAATCAATTCCAAAACCAAAAACTTGCGGTCCATAATGGTGGATTGTCCCATGCAGGGTGGGCTGAACGGTTCGGTATTTTACATTCCCATACAGGACCGTTGCATTTCTACCACATGTCCAAAACCCTTAGAAAACATTAGATAATCTTCTGCAATGATTGCAGGCTCTTTGGTGGAGCTCTGCTTTCATCATGACAAATGAATGGACTACTTGCATGACACTCATGACATGAAGACATGAATCAGAGGCAGCGGTGAGCGGTCATTATGTTTACCAATAACTCCCACTCCCACCCCAAAAAAAAGCAGATTTGCATGATTCACGCAAAGCCTTATTTTCAGGTTGGAAAAGCTGGAAGAATCACACCCCTGATTACCTCCACTAGGAGGTATTGTGATCACTTTGCTTTGGGTGTTTGCGTGCGTGTTTGTTTGTTTGTTAGCAGGATAACTCAAAAAGTTATGGATGGATTTTCATGAAATTTTCAGGAAATGTTGATACTGGCACAAGGAAGAAATGATTAAATTTTGGTGGGGGGCGGGGGGGACAGATCTCTCTTGGCGGCGGTCTGTGCTCTCCGAGTGCTTTTCTTGTTTATGTTATGCTAACATCGTCTGTCACACATTTGTATTAAACTGTTTTACTATGGAATCAGCCCTGATATCATATGTATTCCCCCAACACCAGTTCGGGCATATTAAAAACATACCTTGTTGGGACACTGAAATAATTTTGTGGCATCAATAAAACCATCTTCATCTCCTGAGACGGAAAATCAGTTTTTAATTACTTTTTCATTACTACTGACCATCATGCCTGTTGTTGCAACTGTGCATCATACCCAATTTTTCTATCTACTTTATTTGTTATAGTCAAATTAACCAGCTCCACTTAAATTAGTATCTGTTTAAATGGAAAAACACAAACTATTTATTCAAATTATTTATAATTTTTTAAAAATATATTTTTATATAAATTCAGGTGTTAAAGGGATATTTGTTCTTGGGTAGATTGGGTTTTTGATGCCATTAATTTAAATACAGCTCATGTCTTTATTAAGTGTGGAAAGGAAACATTTAATGTGACATGTAATGTGTGTTGCCTAGTCATTAACCTCACTTTTTTTGATTCCTGGGTCACAGTACTCTAATAAACATTTGAAAAGCCATGCAAATAATCAGATACGTGGTCAGTATTTTGTATGACTGTGCTGTTGTTAGTGATGGGAGTCTAAACACAGTTGTGTGCATGGACATTTGTGGTGGCACACAGTGGAAATGTAGCATGTGCTGAAGGTCATCCTGCCACATGATGAAGCCCACTGGTCCACTGACAGCTGCTCCTTCGATGCCCCAACAATTCTAAACACGTGAAGCCTGCACATGTTCAGAGCATATCTAAAATACTTGCACACATGTGTTTAATGAGTCAACTGTGTCTGTTCATAACTCACACTAAATATAAAATGGACACATATCTAAGGGGAATATCAGTCATACTGTGAGTTTGCATTTAAAGGCTGCCATTTGCTTTTTAAATCCACTGTTATGGGTTTCTAATGCTGAGCTATGAGATACTCCATCTAGTAAAAACAGCAGAGCAAAAATGCTTTGAGTGTGTCTTTTATGTTTGACAAGGAGTCAAAATGTCTAAGCTTATAATAACTGAAATAATATTAATGTACATTCCTTCAAAGGAAATTGTATAAAATAATATACATCACATTTCAAGGGGTTTAAAATTGTACTGATATATGTGTAAGTGTTTGCCCATTCGTAATAAAACCCCAGAATCTCTTTATTTTGCAATGTGTTTATGGTGACAGTTGGATTCTGCTGGGGTGGACACCAAAGGTACTATGTAACAAACACATCATGAATTTGGTCTTAGATTTTCTGTGTTACCTAATTTGTGCTCAGAAACTGCAAGACAAATAAGCCATTAAGAACAAGTCTCCAGACATCAAAATGTTAACCTAAGTGAATGTACAAATAACGTACAATATGATTAATCTTTTATTATATAGTAAAGTATTATAAAATATGTACTTTACAGAATGAAAAATAAATCTACTCAACATACAGAAAGGCAAATATTGTTATAATACTATACCAATTTTATACTATTATGTCTTTCTAGTGAACCCATTTAGGAGCATCTTAATGTTGTGGTTTACCGTTTGTGCAGTAGGTTACATTAGGTTACCTGGGAAGCTTCCTCAAATGATGAGTCATGACACAAGTGGTATGTGTATTTGTTCTGAAGGAGTCAAGAACTATTCCTTTGGAGAGATGTGCCAAGGAAACACAAAAGAAGTTCACATATGGCCCTGATTGTGTTAAGTTTGAATTCAAGGATAATGATGATAGAAAGAAACAAAACCCCAAGTGTTTGCACGTAAGACCATGAAATCATTAATTATTAATCACTCATTAATGAGTGATGTCACTCATTTATTATGCATGTGTTCAAATTATGACAGTATGTTTTATTGGATTTGATGGTATCACATACTTACACAATATGTACAGAAGAACCGAAATAATTAATCGACCCGTGTCGATTAAAAAAATTATATGATTAAAATTTTCCTGAATTGAACCTTTGTTTCCTTAATTTCGTTGTCGCTAAAAATTTATTTCAATCCAACATTACAAATATTTGACTTTATTTTTTTCATTTGTGTTATATTGTTAGTTCCATCTCAATTAGTAAGTTAGTGAGTTGGATCCAAATGTGTTAAAGATTGTACTGCACATATTGTTTGTAGACGTCATTTGACTTGTTTGTTGTTGCTTATATATAACGATTTTTTATAAATACTTTTATGCTTTTGTTCTTGTTGTTATTGATATATAGATATTACTTTTACAGTTACACTTTTTGTGGTTGCTGCTGCTTCTGGAATAAAGGACAAGTTGTTTGTAATTTCAGACATGTCTGTTTCATATTTTTACTATTTTATTTTTTTTCGCCTATTCAAATAATGATTTAATTGAATCACATAAAATAATCAGACAGATTAATCAATTACAAAAAATATCAATAGTTGCAGCTGTAATTTACAGCATGTTTATGAAAACTCTAAAAGTGGGTCTCAACTTAATGACTATGGGAAAATGTGAGTCCAAAAGTGAGACCAGTGAGACGAAGCGAGACATTTTACCACATATATATTGTATGAAAACATTGACTTTGTGATAATTTATGTTACATATTAATTTCAGCACCCTTGATATCAATTGTGTGTTTTAATTGTGACAAAACAGATTATTATCTAACTATGAATGAAAATCAAACAGATTATGTAAGGCAGTAGCTGAGTGAAGGCCAGCTAGTGTTTGCTATCTGTCATGCATGCTGGGCTGCAGTGTGCGTGGAGAGCCTTCCTGCTTCTCTGACCAATCATTTTAAACAAAAACACGCGGTTGGAAGGTCGGGGCGGCGCTGTTTCTGCACAGGAGCGACCAACTTTCCCCCACAGACAGAGAGAGAAAGGGAAAACACGCCAACTAACCCGTCTGAATCAACGGTAAGCTTGAATTTCACTTAATCCTACTGCTAACATTAGTAAGTACAGTATGACCTGCGGCTTATCAATACAGACGTAAGTTTGTGGTGTGGGTTTCGTTTGGGAGCCTTAATCAGAAACTCCTGAATAATAATGATGAAGCCATATGCGCTAACAACTCCCAGCATGCATTTCTGACTCTTAGGATACAGTCACAGCTAAAAGAGAATTGAGGAGACAATTTTTCAAGTGTTCGCATACAGTTATTAAATAACAGGATAATATGTTATCTTTATTTATGCTCCGAGCAAAAGCCACAAATTGATGAGATGGGATCTTTTTTGTCCAGTCAGTTAATATAAATAACAAGCCTTTGCCAATAACATTCTTAACAAGTTAGCTTAATGTGACACAATTGTCTCTATGAAACGTATTAGTTATTTTTTTAAATTATATTTTATGTCATAACGCAACTGCTATTCAGATAAAATAAGAACTGCTACAAATAATCACCTGTAGCCCAACATATATTTACTGTAAAAGTAAAATTGACCAGGCAGTACGTTTTAAGTTAGGTTAAATGCCATAAAAATGCTATTTATAAGTCATTTTAATATAACCTGAAATTAAGTATACCTGTGTTTTTGAAGAAAACTGAGCAGAAATTGCTTCGTTTGGTGTATTTAAAGAGAAAGTACAGGGGTACTAAGTCTAAATAAATGAAACATTGCCGTCTAATATAAAATTGTGTGACAGACAGACCGAGCAACAGGTGATCCAGATTCCCCGGCCGACGCGTAACTGACAGCTTTTACTAGCCAATCAGCTGAGAGAGATCCGTGCTTATACACCAATGAGAGCCGGCAGCAGCGTCGTTGTGGGCGGTGCCCTGGGCTGGGCACACACAGCAGTAACAGCCGCGTCATCAGCGGTAGAACTACACGGGACAGCGCGAGGACGCACTGGGAGTGCTGGAGTGTTTCTGGGAAAATTACCGAAATACGGAAATATACCGAGGGTGACTTTTAGAAGGTGTAGACACAGGAGAGGAGTGTGTTCGAGTTTAGGACTTGTGTTGTGTTTTCTCTACAGATGGCTTTGTCGGGTAGGTAACACACGGGAAATGCAGTGAGGTCTGTGTGGATCTGTTCACCTGTAATGTGAATTAATGTTGGCCTGATTCGAGGTGATGACAGTAATTACAGGCAAAGATATTAAAATAGCAGACAGGTCATGCAATATAATTACCTTGTGTACAATTTAATTACTGTAAACAGTATGGACAACTTATCCAGAAAATCTTGTAATTGTATTTTTATAGAGGGTTTTAATATGTATATTTAGGTGTGTGTGTATAGATATATATACAGGGGATAGATAGATAGATAGATAGATAGATAGATAGATAGATAGATAGATAGATAGATAGATAGATAGATTATACTTGCACTAACACAGTTTCCACTGGAATAATAAAGTATTCTTACTGAGTCTGAAATACTTGTCATGTAATGTACAGTGATGGGTGCTCTTATTAGTCTTATTCAGACACAGTTACACTAAATAAATATGATATTGTGTCACTTTACTTTGAGCTCACTTTAATCTGTAATATCATGTCTTGATACAGTGTGTGTTTCAAATGGTTTCATTTCCTGAAGCACCGCATTCCCATGAATGATAATAAAACTGAATGGCAGTGGTTGTAATCATAATGTCAAATAAAATATATTTAGAGTAACAGAATAGAGTAAATCTCTATTGTCACTGTTACAGGTACAATGAAAAACAGTTTAGCAACTGTGTTGTGTTTAGCAGCAGATTCTTAAAGTGCAAAAAGATAGACTGTATATAAAACTATCACACAAAATTATATTGAGAATATAGACTGAAAAATGCTGACAATATCCACATCTACAAAGAAATATTGAAAATATACAAAAGACAAGTCTATATCACAGATAGAAGAAATATATGAAACATATGAAGGATATATACAACATTTTATAAATAAATAAATAAATATGTATAAACAAGGTGTATATCCTCTATTACTTTCCCTATGTCGGTGTATTTAAATTATATATTAAATTGTTTATTATTAAATACATCTGCCAGTATCAGATGTCAGGCTTTCAGTTGGAGCTTCCTGCACAGAAATGTGGATATTTTCCTTTAACGCAGCTCCAATCAATGGCTTTATTTTAGGATTAATGACTACCCATAGTGTGGAAAGGGTTTTGCATTGGGATGAACCCACTGGGTATTGTCACCTGACTCTGTGGGCCCCTCTGAGTTTTATAGTCTCTCTAAGCCCATTGTTTTGGTTTTGTAGCCTGCAACTTTATAGCCCTGGTTCACTCGCACTATCTGAGCAACAACAAATACCACATATCTGGTGAACACAGAGGAGCATTATTTAGCTGTATTATGCAAATCTTTATGTCAGACATATATTTGTATCTTAATTTTTTTCACTGTTCATTTGAGACTGCATTTAGAATCCAGTTGTAGCTAGGGCTGGCTATCATTTAAAATGTTTGATACAGGTTCCAGATTGATGCTTTTTCATATTAGTGTAACAAAAGTCATATCTTTCTGCATTTTTCTACACTTGTAGCAATTTCATATATAATAATTTACCAATCTGATTTGTCTTAACTGAGTTTCAACTTTTGTGTTAGCATCCCCTTGAGCAGTTTTAAAATATAAAAAGTAGGCTAAACCTATTTAGGGTGACATGAAGTTGTCAGAGTATTATCACTAAATGATAATGAATAAAAGCTGCTCATGTTCACATTGACCGCACAACATAGTTTCTACAGTTCCAAAGTTTCCCCATGAATATTCATTTAAAATGATGCATGATGCAATGTTTTACAATACATTGCATCATGGGTAGTTTTTAGTATTAAGGTTGCTGGGTTAGTGACTACATTTAAGTCCGTTTAGTGATTCTTTGTCTGTTAGTACAAAAACATGTATAATTAGGCCAATTTAAGCTAAAGGAGTTAAACTTGGTACTCTACTACTGAAGAAAGTTATGAAGCCTTAAACTGAAGCAACCATGCCGTTCTCCTGTTTTTACTGAGCAATAGGGATGTTTTATATGATTGTGGGAGGTATATAGCCTAAGTATTTTTTTTTACTCATTATTACACATCTATTATTAAATTAAATTATTAAGAATCCTGCCAAGCTATTGTAAACCTTAGATGCAGCACCCAAGCCCCTTGGGGAACTGCCTAAACCAGAAGAAACTGCATTCTAATAGTTGATCTCCATTGGACATCTTTAGCAATTTTTGTTAGCTTACCGGCCGACAGGCCGTTAGCTATTGTCGTCATGCGGCGTCTGTCGTCATCGTCTGTCGTCGTCTTCTGTCTGTCGTCCGTTACAAAAATTTCAATTGTCTTCTTCTCCGAAACTACAATTCCGATTGACTTCAAACTTGGTATGCAGCTTCTTTATAATGATGTCAACAAAAGTTAGTGAAAATATTTGGATCCGGATCTGATTCTGGATTTGGTACGACTTTGAAAAATTTCCCCATTATAAGAGATAGGAAGTGGATCGATGCAATAACTCAGTAATTATAAATAATATCAAGTTGAAATTTCTACAGTACAGCCCTGATGGGGAGATGACCAAAACATAATGGCCACATGCTGATCAGGATCTTCTTCTGGATCCAGGAACTTACAGAAAATTTAACATGGGCTCTTATGGGGAAAAAAATTTCAATCGTCTTTTTCTCCCTAACTACAGTTCTGATTGACTTCAAACTTGGTATACAGCTTCTTTATGATGATGTCAACACAAGGTATTGCAATTATTTCCATCCAGATCTGATTCTGGATTTGGTGCGACTTTGAAAAATTTTCCCATTATAACAGATGGGAAGGGGACTGATACAATAAATAAGTATCGATGATATCAACTTGGAATTTGAATTTTTTACAGATCTAATTGGAATATGACCAAAACATGGGCTATTTCTGTAATATAGTAAATACACATAACTGGGTGATAATAAATGGCATCTGGATACATTTCCCAAAGCTTTTAATTTGACTGGTAAGCTACAGGACCATTGGTCCTATTTTTTTTTAGCTTTTGTAAGTTGTTTATGCATATTCTTTTTCAGTGTTTCTATATTTATTGTATACACGTATGGCAGTGATGATGGTCTGTAATTATTTGCAACTCTTAGGTAAACTTTGGGTAAACACCTTAACCCTGACAGCATTAAACCCAGGAGTGCATCTGTTGTAAAGTTATGTTAGACAGGTTAATCATCCCCATTACTATTAGGTATTATGTTGCATTCTGCTACCCATTGACACTGACATTGACAGTGTGGAGACTTGCTCCTTAGGTACTGAAATTTGGAACTGAATGACAAAGTACTCTGGTAGTTGATTGTATGTGAGCAAGTCACTTGGTGCCATAAAAGTACCAACCACAAGTATCCAATTTCAGTACCATTCCCTAAATGTAGCTTATCTGCAACTCCACCAAAGCAAACTGTCTGTGTATTTGAGTGACAATATTGTGTTTTCTGCTTTCAGGTAATTGCTGCAGTCTCTTTGGAATATAAACATCTTTGAGGATTATTATAATTATTATTATTGGATTAAGCAATCCTTCCTCATGAGGAAAGATGGGGAATGGATTGTCGGAACAACCTAATTTCCTCTCAAGTGTCCCGTTCTTCCAGTCATTTCACATTGCTATTTTGGGACTGGACTCTGCAGGGAAGACAACAGTCCTGTACAGACTACAGTTCAATGAATTTGTCAACACAGTACCCACAAAAGGTTTCAACTCAGAGAAGGTGAAAGTGTCACTGGGTGCCCACCGGACTGTAACCTTCCATTTCTGGGATGTTGGTGGGCAGGAGAAACTCCGCCCGCTGTGGAAGTCGTACACCCGTTGCACTGATGGCATCATATTTGTGGTGGACTCAGTGGATGCAGAGCGCATGGAGGAGGCAAAGACAGAGCTCCATAAAATAGCAAAGACCTCAGAAAACCAAGGTGTGCCCCTGCTGGTAGTTGCTAACAAACAGGACTTGAGACATTCTCTGGGACTGGATGAAATTGAGAAGTTGCTAGCGCTGAAAGAACTGGGGCCCGCTACACCTTGGCACCTGCAGCCAACCTGTGCTATCATTGGAGATGGACTCAGGGAGGGCCTGGAAAGACTCCATGATATGATCCTGAAAAGGAGAAAGGTGCTTCGCCAGCAGAGGAAGAAGAGATAAGTTCAACAAGAGAAGGACTTTTCTGCTGTTTTATGTGAAGGAAGTGTATAGATTGATGTCCTGGATGGATTCAAGCATCCACATCAGGTCCACAGTCAACCTGCTGAGTTTTATCAGTCCTGAACTGAGCTTTAGGATCCTCCCGGCCTTGGGTTGTGTGTTGAGCTGTTGATCAGGAAGTGACACATAGAGGAATATGGTATGAAGATGAAGATGAAGTGTGGCTATAATGAGTTTATTTGATGGAAAAAGCACAGAGGGTTTGGGGTCCGGAAGGATGATGCAAGTTGTTTTTAGGGCAATGTGTGATTTCATAAATGACTAATGGCTGTTGCAAACTATATTACCAAAAATTAATTTTAAAAGAGATCAAAAACTCTAGGTAAAGGATGGTAAACAATTATTGTTCAACCAGAATGGCAGTGAAATTATCTCCAGTTTTCCCTATTTTATAAAGTATTGTAATTGTTTTCTACACTGGACTTTTTCTGTAAAAGACATGTATTGTATGTTACTGCTTTGCTATTATCCCTAATTAGCTTGCTGTTTTATATCTCTCAGATTTTTTTGTAAAGCACTTTAGATAATTACTTCACTTTGAGTTTACAGTTTTTCAGTAGGGCATACGTTTTGAGAAAAGCTGAGCAGATGCTTTTTTAGTTATTTGTCAGTTGAAAGGTTATGCATTATTGTGTTTCAAATAAAACATTTAGAGCAATATTGACAATAGTATGGAGAGTATTATTATTTTCACTGTTTTAAGACTAGGACTTCTGCTTCATGTGGGGAATAAGATTGAACTTTCCAAAGCACGAATCTTTACACTGAAGGTAACTGAAACAAAGACGGGGTTGCACCAGTAAATATAACTATGTTTCACCAAATTTTAAAGCATAAAATAAAGTTTAGTTTTTACCCTAACCCTAGATTAAAAGTTTACTACGTACATTTCCTTGTGATTGTGTGAAGTTTTTTTTTTTTTTTTTTTTTTTTTTTTTTTTTGGGAGAGTGTGTTGTGCTGGAAGCTAGTTGTAGACTTAAGTCAACTCCATTTCTATGCCAATGGTAACCAAAGTTGTATAGTGTTACTGCTGTAGAAGAGCATGAGCAAAGCATTGAGGCACTTGCGAATGAGCTTATCTTTATCTAAAGCTTCCATCACCAAAGCTGTAAAATAGAGAGTAGTATTAACTTCATACCCATGCTGGTAGCTGTTTAACTTTTTGCATATCAGCAAAGAAATGTATGGGTCAGAATTAAACCAACTGCTTTATATGTCACGGATAAATTTGTTATAGACTATTTCAGCAAGTAAATTGTAATGGTGCTGAACAGGAAGACTGGACCAACAGTGAAAGAAATCCAGCCGTTTCTCCCTAACTTTACTGTTTTTTCTTCTATTATGTGGCCACTTAAAGCCATTATTTCAGCCAAGTTTTACACAGAGAAATTAGCTTTCCTACAAAACCCTACCATGAGAAGGCTTTCTAGCTAATGAGTAAACAATGTAATGAGGACAAATGAGAGTGTTTAGCCATGGTGTGCAGGCTATCCAAATTTTTAGCTAGCTAGTAGACTATATAATACTTTATGTAGTAATTGAGATCAGCCAAACGCCTACTTTTTCCCAGTTGTTGTACACTTAGTAGGCCCCAACAGTACTTTAATTAATGTGCTTAAAATAATTTGGTGAGTGTGTATCTATGTATTGGTTGAACTTCATATCAAAAGAGTTGTACTGAACAGGTTAGTTTTTAACTGTGTGACAGCTCAGTTTATTTTATGTCAGTCATTTAGTCATTTGAAAGTTAGGCTAAAGTGATTAGACCTAATGTTAGATGAAACAAATCTGTCAGTGTAAAACCGTCTTAAGTTTGTTAAAATTTCTCAATGTTGCTAAAGTAGCAGTTTCTCATAGGTTGTTCTGTTGTAAGTACAGGACTAAGTGTACTGTAATGTGCAAGTGATGAAGCAGAGTTAAATGCAGCCTAAGTCAACTAAACCTGTAATTATCGCTTGAAAAAAGTGTTTAACTGACTTCCACAATGATTTTGTCGAAACAGCGGAGGCATGCAACCTGAAACATAAAGTCGAGAGATTAGTAGACATTTACTTTGTAGGCTACCACCTGTACTGAAAACCTTGACACAATACTGAGTTAGCATTTTTCTCTCCAAATAGATTCACTGTGCCTCATTATTTGCATGATGTGGAGGGAACTAAATAAATACAGAGTGGAAAAAGTGCTATGTCTCAGTCTACAACATTATAAACAAATGCATACATGGAAAATCATTCAAAGCACGCTTACTGAAAAGACATCAAGCTGCTGCAGTAAAAAGAGTTAAAGAAAGACAGTGATACATTGTGGGATGGACACATCCTCAGGACTTGAATGAATGCTGTCAGGGCAGTCTGGAGGACTGAATCCAGTCCAACAGGCTGGGGCAGGAGGCTCTAAACAGGGAGGCAAGGGGGTTTTGCTGGGTATTTTTGGGACTGAGATGGACTGATAAGTAGCCTAAAAGCATTTGCTGTCCAATTCCTTTGGAACAATTAGTGAGTGTAAGCCCAACATTTCATGGCAGCAGCTGGGTGACAAAAATATCTGTGTGATGCAGATTGGTAGTTTGCACCATTCACTGACTGACTCACTGCATGACATCGTGCCCATATAAATATCTGTTGGACTTAAATGTGATAATTATGATACAGATGTGGGTTTTGGTGCTGAATCTCAGTGGATCTAAAATAGATGAATACTGTGAATTAACTAAAGTTCTCACACATTCTCACACAAGGTTTAGGATCTGAAAGAAGTGTATATTGGACTCTGTAACTGACTTTATGACTTTATTGACCTCACTGTGGGGAAATTGCAGTGTTTATAGCAGCAAAAATACAAAAAAAAACCCAAAGTGCAGCATCAAAGATACAGTAAATCACCAGGGAAGTTGGCATGTAAGCATTAAATCAGCAAACATTACTGTCATTAGAATGAAATGACATTATGCACTTACTACGACGTGAGTAAAACGTGCAATATGTTACTTCTGTGTGTGGTGCTGTGGTGTTATGAAGTTTGGGTTGGAGTATTTTGTGTTGTGCTGAGAGCCAGTCCTTTTTCTACTAGCTGAGTCTATTTCTGGGCTAAGAGCTAGTGTTGCACTGTTTTAACTAAATGAGCAGAACAGAGACACAGAGTTAGTACATTTTAACAGGTGACTGGCTCCCAGCACAAAATAGACTTCAGCACAAATTTTACATATGCACACAGGCATTCACACATCTTGCATACAGTCTGGTTTAGACCAGCTCAAAATGTTAAGTGTCAAGAGATTTTGTCATGTGAACTTTTGTGATGATATGATGCTATATACATAAAATTTGATTTGATTTGACCTTCAAGTACAGCAGACGATGTTTGAAATGGTATGCAATATTTTTATTTTTTTTCATTAAAATTAAAAACATGGGAACCATGAAGATCCTGGCTGGATCTAAATCCAAAACATCACCAACACACGATTTCAAACGTCTTGACAAGTCCTATTTTTGTTAAATGATATGTTATAAATTGAGAAGCACAGGTGCTTCTTCAGTGAATGTTTGCCAAGGAAGGAAACTCAAAAGGGCAAAGGCACAGGCACACATTTCCTCATTCCACTTCCTGCTCTGAGACGCCTCAGCCTCAACTATGTGTTAATCAGTGTATTTGTTCTGTCCAACTCATGTATGTACTGCAAGCCATTTCCTCTGATCTGCAGAGGGACTCACTGGAGGGTAGGGGGTTTATTAGTTATTAGGAAAAAGTAATTATTTTTTCCTTATTTTTGTTGATTTTGCTAACTAAGACTGTCTAAAACACACTAATGAGACTAATAACTGTTTGCTTCATATGTTCAAAAGCAGGCAGGATTCCCCCTTGTCTGATCCTTTATCCCAGCATATTCTCGTGAAAGTCCTCAGTGAAAGGTGGATTAGGCTGAATAAATCTCTTGACCAGGGGCCATCCATTAGCCCATTAACCTCAGCTGGTGCAGCTTGGCACAGAAAGCACTCCAACCAAGCTGAAATGGAAGAAGCACAGTGGTGAATCATTATCAGCTCCTCTGTATAAAAAAACTCCCACACCCATTTCTGCTTTTATGATTCTGCACTGGAGTAATCTCGGTTGTTCCTGCAGAGAGAATGCCTCAGGCGTGATCTAGTTTGGCAGTTATTTTAAAGGCAGGGCGGTGTGCAGCTGAATAATGCATACTCTGTCTATTTGATTAGAACATGTGTAAAACAATGACATTATGTCAGACACATAATGGTGTGATCAAGTGGGAGGAGTAACTATTTTTCCACATTTAAATTGATACGTCAACAGTCCATCTAACCTTGATTTTTTTTAAATTGTTTTTTTTAGCCATTGTTATTTTTCTGCAAACTAGTTTTCTGTGTTGAAGGAGTTGCTGTGTCTGTCAGTTGAGAGATTAAATATTATTTGATGTTGCTGTGAAGTAGAATCCAGTGAATCAATACTTTTAGCTTGCACCAAAATCCAGCAAAAATACGTGTTATTCTAAAAGGTTCAGCGTGTAATATTTAGTGACCTCCACGCTGCTCTGCCCTCCCCCTGACCCTGACCTACTATGGCCTCCAGAAACACAAAAGTCCCTTGTCAGAGTCAGTGTTTGTTTTGTCTGTTATGGGCTTTTTAGTTAAAGGAATAATAACTCTGCTCCACATTCCAACAGTGTAGGTGACAGTAGTCCATGCAGCTGCAGCAGCAACAAACACAGAAACGGCTTCATTGCTTCTTGCTGCTGCGTGGAATTCTGAAAAGGACCTGAGTGAGGGTTTGGTTTTGGTATGTACACAAACAGACAGCTTGTAATGGAGTCAACTTCAAAGTTGTTCACTGTGAGGGAAGTGATTCAGGTGCGTAATCACGGAAAGTCTAACCGATTTGTGATACTTAGGCGTTCACTTTGGTTTTACAGGTTTGATGAAAAATTGGTGATGGAAGTCATACACAGCTTTAAGGCTTCAAACAAATAGAAATATGAAACTTTGTTTACATACAGTAGTGTAAGATGGGATTATCCCATACATTTTACAATATTGGATAGATAGATAGATAGATAGATAGATAGATAGATAGATAGATAGATAGATAGATAGATAGATAGATAGATAGATAGATAGATAGATAGATAGATAGACAGACTGTAATGATATATTGCAAAATAATATGAAATATATGCACATAAAAGGGCCACATTGAGTGTAACAATATATAAATAATGAATATATAATACAAAAAATGTAACACTTCTCTACTTTGGCTGTAGATAACAAAAAAGTACCATGTTTCTTGATCTCTTTGACAAAAGAAAGTATTGTTTGAGTCTGTTACAGTGGCCAGTTTTTGGCATGCAGAAAGTCTGATTTTCTTGTCCTTTAACTCAACTACACTCTTTGTCTTCATTTCAGCTCTATTCCACATGTGACAGAACCTCGAGTTTAGTGATAGGATGTTTATACAGTGTTCCTTGACTGTATCAGGTGAGTTTTATCCTTTCATTTAGGCTTGTTCCCTTTAATCTTAAAATATACACTATATTCTATATGTGGGTCTGTTTTCTTTACTTAGCTGAGTTTCTTGGTTTCAACTGATGTGTGGTACAATAATGATAAACAAAACCTATATTAAATGGCATTAAGACAAACAGAAAAGAGGGCTGAGATCACATGATAAGTAGAAATATAAAAGCTCTTCATGGGGGAAATAAACCTGAAAACTAAGAGTGGGTCAGCTATAAACTGAATATGTAACTCTGTTTGTGTGGGTGTATGAGAGAGCCTTTTTAATTCTGTAGAGCTTTGACCTTGAATCCCCAGAAGACAATATAAGTCACTTTACACCCAGAACACAAACAGTGTGACACAAAAACTGGCTCACAGAGGATCTTTGAAAATCTGAAGTTGACTGTCGGAATTCTTCATAAGTGCATACACAACATGTATGTCTGCAGTTGTATGATTCCCTATTCATGTATGTGCATGGCCTTAAGACAGCAATGTTCCTGTTGAACCGCACAATTGCACTTTCCCATAAAGTGCCTCCCCCAGAGGCTTCTCTCTCCCCTCCTTGGTATTCTGCTGAGTTTTAAGATTTATCCTGTTGTGTACATAAAAAGGGGACATTGCAATATATGCATATATGCCTAGCGTACTTATTATTATGCAAGGTTATCATGACAGGATTCATTTTTCTTCCCCCAGTCTATTGAGACAGAGTGGCCTATTTACATGTGAATTCCTTTCACAGCCCTGCAGCCTTGCTCAAAGTAGCAAACAGGGCCACCTGCAAGGGGAGAGGAGGAGGAGGAGGAGGAGGAGGAGGAGGCGGAGGCTGTTTGAGGAGAGTACTCCTATTTCTCTTTGTTGCAGACAAGAGAAGCTGGTTTTAATAATCCTCTGGATCCATGGAAACAGAGTCAGAGAACTGTGGCAAAGTGAGCAGAGACAACACACAACGTTCCACTTTTACTACCTGAATATATTTACTAAAACCTGCTTTCAGTTTATAGAATTAAAAATAATGCAACGGAAACAGTTAAAAACAAGTTTAACATACTGTAACCAAACACATCCAATTTTAATTCTTGTAAGACTGGGTACAAGATGAAAGGTGTATTGTGTTTCAGCATGTTTAAATATCTGACTTGAACAGTAGAAATCACCATTTATTACTAAAAATCTGTGTTGAAACCCAACTTAATAGCCTGCCTTTATTTAAATTCTGTATTCAAGTAGAATATATACACACCTGATCAAAATTTTAAGACCAGTTGAAAAATTACATGAATTTACATTTTGCACTGTTGGATCTCAAGAAGGTTCTAAGTAGTTTCAAAATGCAAAAAGAAGAAATGGGAATGATACAAAAAAAAATTGGAGTTAGCAATTTATTGAAAACAAAAATTAAACTGAAATTTGCATCAGCCAGTCAAAAGTTTAACACCACAGCCTTTAAAGGTGCCCTGCTACTTGTATTTCATTACTTTTGTGGTCATGTCTGAAGTTCTACCATAGACTCTGTAACATTTTTTTGTGGAAAAAATGCCTTGGTTACCACGTTTCAAGCCATTCTAATGTGGTATAAAAAGCCTGCTGGAAGACTCAGCTCGATTTGTGCCAGTTCTTATGAATATTCAACATGCTAATCTACTTGACTGTAATTGGCTAACAGCTAGCCAATAAGAGCCTGGGTTTTCAGCATCCTTCACCCTGCGCAACTAGTAGAGGAACTGGCAGAAACTGAAAGTGAAACTTAGCATGGCTTCTATGCCTCTCTTCTACGGTGGTCCTTACACTGAATTTTCACAAATTCTAACCTGTATCTACTGGGCCCCCACCACTGCTCTTTGGGCTCTCCGGGAATGCTGGGCCTATGAATTTGTCATGTTTACCCCCCCCCCCCCCCCCCCCTTACAGTGCCCCAGCTAACTGTATACGAAAACTATCACTGAGCTAGATGAATTCTGTGGGCGTGTTCTCATGCGGGTGAGCTCATGACCGGTAATGAGGTCAGGCATTAACACGTTACACTGACCAGCTTTTCTAATCGACCTGATTTCTCCACTTATTTCTTTTCAGTTGTAATAGCAGACAGGCGGTTCATTTTCAACAACTATGGATCTAACAAATTTCAAAAAACACAAGTAAAAACAGTTTTGTGTGGCAGGGCAGCTTTAAAAGTCAAAATCTGCTCAAAAATGTGGATTCAATGTCATTTTCTGTCAGCTATTTACACTGTCATGACTTCTTGATGGCAAAGGCAAAAAAGCTTTCTCTCTTTGAATGTGGTCAGATTTTTCAGCTGCATAAGCAAGACCTCTTGCAACGCGCTATCGCTGCGAGGTTGGATGCAGTAAGACAGTCATTTTGAATTTCTTGAAAGATCCTGAGGGTTATGGAACAAAAAAGTCAAGTGGTAGACCCAAAGAAATTTCACTGGTGCTGAGCCGGAGGATCCGATCCTTGACAGACAGCCATCTGTCAAGGCATGAGACGATCCTAGACCCAAATTCAGGCTGGTACTGGAGCCGACTGCAGCCCAATAACCATCAGACAGTATCTGTGAGAGAAGGGCTTTAAAAATTGCCTGTTTGGACTTTGCAAGAGAGCACCAAGCATGGGACACTGAAAGGTGGAAGAAAGTTTTATTCTCTGATGAGAAAAAATTTAACACTGATGGTCCTGATGGCTTCCAACATGACTGACATAACAAGGAGATCCCACTGGAGATGTTTTTGATGTAGCGCAGTGGAGGGGGTGCCATCATGACCTGGGGTGCTTTTTCCTTCAATGGAACAATGGAGCTTCAGGTTGTGCAGGTGTGTCAAATGGCGGCTGGTGGAGATCCTACTGGAGATGTTTTCTATGTGGCACAGTGGAGGGGGCGCTGTTTTTATTGTGCTTTTAGTCTTCTGTACAGCACTTTGGTCCACTGTGGTTGTTTTAAAGTCCTTTATAAATAAAGTTGGATTGGATTGGATCATAACCTGGGGTGCTTTTTCCTTAAGTGGAACAGTGGAGCTTCAGGTTGTGCAAGGGTGTCAAACGCCACCTGGCTATGTGGAGATGTTGCAGGGGGCATCCCTCATGACTGAGGGCTCTCGTCTGTGGTAATGAGTGGGTTTGAAAACAGGACAAAACTGCAGTTCACAAGACCCGCCTGACAAAGGACTTCTTCCAGAGGAATAACGTCACTCTTTTGGACCATCCTGTGTGTTCCCCTGATCTAAATCCAATTGAGAACATTTGGGGATGGATGGCAAGGGAAGTTAACAAAAATGGATATCAGTTCCAGACAGTGGATTCAAAATGATTGTCTTACTGTGTCCAACCTCAGCAGCGATGACATGTTGCAAGAGGCCTTGTTTATGCAGCTCAACAATCCGACCACTTTCAAAGAGAGAAAGCTTTTTTGCCTTTGCCATCAGGAGGTCATGACAGTGTGAATACTTGACAGAAGATTACAATGAATCCACATTTTTGCATAGATTTTAGCTTTTAAAGGCTGTCTTAAACTTTTGATCAGCTGATGAACAGCCTATTTCAGTTTAATTGTTGTTTTCAACAAACTGCTTACTCAGTTTTTGTTTTTGTGTCGCACCCCCATGTCTTCTTTTTGTATTTTGAAACTCTACTTAGAACCTTCTTCATTCCTGGAGGTTACCACATGTTTTCCTTCATGCAAGAATAAAATGGATTTGCATGATAGGGATATATACTGTACAGTTGATATTCATTCTGTGATCCGGTCAATTTCAGCTTTTGTAAATGAAGAATTTTTTTTTAGTTTTTTTCATGAAAAACTCTAATGTAAACTAAACCTAGTCAGCTCAGTTTGGTCTATACATGTGTGGACACCTATAAAATGTTTTCAAATTTCTGCAAAAACACCAGAAAACATGAGCATCTTAAGTGATACAGCTTTCCACAGGTCTTTCCACGTCTTTATTTTTCATGATACTATAAAGCTGTGTAGCTGTGTTACTGCCAAAATACTACAAAATCTGCTATCAATTGTGTTTTAGGCAAAGCCAACCATGGTTACATTGGCTACATACAAAAGTAAATGCTACTTTTTTAGCAGAGTACGCAATGATGAGGTTTTATTTCTGTTCTGCTGCATTTACTTTTGTGATGTATGGTTAACAAAGTTCATGTGATGGCATTCCTTACTTCAGCCTGTGTGAAAGCCTCATTGTGGAGGTGATGATTGGTCTTTTTCTACTCAGTCTCTGTCTGTGAGAGAATGGCCATCAACAGCTGGAGAATCTGCATGCGTGGCTCAATGTGTATGATGATGATGATGGGTAAATTACTTCTTCATTCTCTCTACCATTTTGAACTTGAACCCTGTGCTTCAGAGTAACACCCACTCAACATCCATAACACAGCCGTGTCCAGACACAAGCGAGCTCTACAAAGAGCTGTTCCCTCCTCTAGTCTGGGTATTGTGAAGCACAAGCCTGTGAAATATGTCTTGTTTGGGCATGAGGGATTAGAGCAGGTTTAGGCTGTGGTCTCCAAAGCTTTATGTTGGTGCACTGACTGATGGGGGAAATGCACAGAAAGCAGTGGACTGAAAGTTGGTGGATAGAGTTTCAGCATTTGATGTCAGGAGTGGACGCATGTAAATAATAGTGCATGTCATGTGGTTTTCTGACTGTGACATTAAAAAACACAAAAAAGGGAATCGGATGACATAACTGGCAACAAAACAGATGACTAAAAATCAATGTAAACACACTCTTACATAACACAGTGAAAAACTTGATGTATGATTTAAAGTCCCATCAGATAAAATCTGATGTTTATGTGTTTGTACATGATACTGTAAGTCTGAAGTTAGACCTTTCCTTTACACAGAAAAATGGTAAACCCAATCTGTAAATCTAAATCTGAAAGTCAGGTGAAAAGTGTGAAACAGTTTCTGAGATTTACATGCAATTATTGATTGTTTTACTATTTAAGAGATATTAGTTTAGTTTTTAAATGACATGCATTTGCTGTTTAGGGAGAGGACGATATATGCTTACTCCTTTAAGTCAGCTAACATTAGCTGTATATAATATTTATTTGATAAAAACATTAACATAAATGCCCTATTTTGCTATATAGCAGAGAGAAACAAAACAGATTACAACAAAAACTGTTTAATCAAATTCATAATAAAATATTAAAATATAATTGCAAGAATTTCACTCAGAGACCTGCAGAAACATTGATGAAAAATTAATAAAAGTAATTATGAATGATTGGCTTTCATACATTCCTGTTTTTACAGAAAACATGTAAATATGCAAAAGCGAATGTCACTCCAGTGACTGTTTTATGAGGACGTTAAAATAGCAGTAAGAGAATAACAAAACAAAGTAAAAGTTACATATCCAGGTGAAATGTCAAGCAATAATAATAATAAAAAAAAAGAGTTTATTTTTGATTTTTTCCCCCCATATTATGTTATTTATGCCACTAGGGGTCTCAATCATAAAAACAACAAACGTGCTGTTTTCAGCACAATTGCTGATGAAAATCTGTCAGGCAAAATCATGCTTATAGACAAGGTCATGTATTAATTTTTTTATTCCCTTATTGCTTATCACCTATATTCACATCATTCCAATCTAATAAGAACAGTAGCAAGTACTGCTACCTAACAATGTGACTCCATTAACATCCAACTGAATAAAAATGGTTTTACATTGAATAAAATTATGGATTTCTAGTTGTTGCCTAGTTGTTTTTGAATATTTTAGATTCAGAGATGTTACACATTGTGACATAAAGGTAGTTATTATGAAGTTATTCACTGCCTTGTATTACCAAAAATTTCAGGTATTTTTGGATTTGTTGAGGAAGTATAGACAGTAAGGGGAGAAGAAAAAATATAAAGAAGGAAGAAGAAATTAAGAGTTATAGACAATATAAGAGCAAGAGTAAAAAAAATGGACTGGATGCTTATTTATAACATCAGTTTCAATATGGAGCGAAATGATATTTCCTTGAATTTGGATGATAATTAAACAAATTTCCTATTTTCTTTTGGAATATCTCAATGAATATGAGATAAGTGCAGTGAATCCAAGGCCTGGAGCTGCAGTTTTTCACTACATCCTAAATTATTTAATGCATCTGTTGCAGGTTTCTACACTTGTCACAAGCTTTTTTGTGAGTAGACACTGGACAGTTGTTAATCCTAACCCTAACCCAACTCCTCACCGTGTCAGCTTCTGAAATGAATCCCCTAACCTAAAAAGACTTCCCTGGGGTTCACACAGAGGTCATATGCATGTCTTTTCTCTAAAGTAGTTTAACAACATGTCCACTCCATGAGATAGTGGAGGATACAGGAGGAGGAGAAGGAGTGATTTAAATCCACAATATGTAAGTTTTATCATTGAGACAGTTATACTAGTTCTTATAAACATATGACAGTATATCTAAGTATCTACAACAATGTTAAAATTCAGACAAACATTTTATCCAATGCAATGGCTCATTTCATTTGATCTCTTGATAATGATGTCATATCCCTTTACACATACCTAAAATGTCACAGATGGTGGAGTATATTACTACTAAACTATTATTACTATTACTGAAATGTTTCAATATCAATCTTACAGTTATGTGCTGACAGAGGGTTACACCAAGCTCATGTTTACAGAAATGAAAAGGGAAATTCACGCCTTTAACACATGATTCAGTGGAGAAGAGGCCTATTACTATTCCAGGAAAGATGAAACCTTTTGTTAAACCAATCACGACAGATTCAAGTGCCACCTTAGCGGAGACTTTTGGGTGAATTTGCATGTGGGAGAAGAGACCTTGGACTGAAATGACAAAAAAATCAAACAAGAAAATGGCACAAAGATCCAAGCCAGCTTTAATGCATGATCTAAATCTTTGTGTAGGATTTACTTTTTGAATTAAATTTTTCATGTTGTTGTGAGCTCAGAGGTTATTGCTTTTTCAATTGGAGAGAACAGGGGAAGAATGCCTGAAAAAGTCACCCAATGGGATGATTATTCCAACAGACTACTACCTACGATCATACTTATCCTTTAACACTTTGTTGGCAGCTATGTCATTCAATTAAAAAAAAAAAAATCAGCATTAATCATTAAGCATTTATCAGCAGTAATGTAGAAAACAACATCTCCCATGTTCCCATGCTACTTCACAATGTCATCAAAGTACATCTTTTGCTACAGTTTTGATCGGGAGGCTCCAAGTGGCAGAAATTATACGCTGTGTATTAATAGTCAGATAATGTGTTTGCTTTTGCTTAATTTTTCTATATTAAAATTACACAATTCCATAACTTTGCCACAGTACTCTATTGTTGCTCCTTTAAGTCTTACATCATTGGAGTTGAAACATTTGCTTCTTGTGATGATGAGAACCAAAAGATGTACTTATACCAAAACAAAGTCTAGCTGTTCTCCATGACCTAACTCACATTACCTCTAAATCAAATTGCGCTTATTGGAATCACACTGACCCATGATCTAATATGCAGTGAAATTTAAACAACCCACCCTGAAAGAGAGGTGTAGATGTCCCAGTTAGTGTGTTGTTTTCCTTCCCCCCTGGTGTAATGAACCTAGCTACTGTTAACCTCCTGATGAGGAAGCAGCATGATTCCTCTAAAATTAGCAATTAACACTGACCGAGCTATTTAAATAGCCACATGATGAGTCTCTACTAGGAGTTCAGTAACTGCAAAGAATAGAGAGGCTGAATGGGACTGGGTTCTTTTTAGCCAGGATGAGGAAGGGGTCTGAGGGCCAGGGGGTAAGGGAGTTTTATATTGAAGTTCCACAATGATTAACACTCCTGACTTGCTGGCTAAAGCTTCTCAATGTGCCTCAATTTCCATGGCAATCAGAGCCTGCCTCAAGACACTATGAAGGAGCTCTTAGCATTTTAAAACTGAGTCTCCCATGCCTGGCTCCACTGATCACAGATATTTTGGAGGGTGGTTTTTGTGAAGCCATCTGCCTCACAGCCATGCACATGTAGCAGATAAGGCAGGATTGATTGGGTTTTTATGGAGTCTGGGTTTCACGGTTGTCTGGGAGCAGACATGTTTCTTATCTGCAGCAGCATCTCAGGGATGCCTGGGTACACTGGGTCTGAAGGTACTCTCACACTGCACTTTGTCTTGTCACTTGAACGTGTCACTATTTGTCACCGATTAGTTCCATTATCTTAACCCATAAAGACCCAAACCTCCACTGCCGACCAAAACCATCTACTGATCTAAAATGTTTAATAACTGTGGATTCACCAATCACTGCATGTAAATAACTGAGGTAAAATGCCGTTTGTTATCATAGTCATCAGATATGACCCATTTAGACTTTCAGAGGCTCCATAGTTAACATGGAAAGAGTGTTATCATCTACAACACTGATTCATCAGTAACACCCATGGAGTTTCATAAATGACAATAGTTGCAGACACTTGTTTTATGTTCAGTAAATTGTATCTATTGTTGAAAAAGTAACTTTGTCCTATTTTTTTCTGATTTGATCTAATAAGCTTTGAATTTACTCAAAGACTTTGTGAACACCTACATGATCAATGCTGGGATAGATTCCAGCACCCCTGTGACCCTCTCGAGGATAAAACAGTTTCAGAGGATGACTGACTGACATAATTTACACTGAAAAATGCAAAATACAGGTAATAGTGTTACAATAAATAGTAGTAAATAACAAGGGAATGACAAAAATCACTTGGAAGTTGTGACAAAAACAGTTGTGGGTCTTTAAGGATTAAAAAAAACACCCTTTATTTTGACTTCCTCAGAATCTCGTCACCTGTGCCAGGTTGACTGCATGGTGGGGTGATCAGTCAGTTTTTCTATGAGAACCAGACTCTGGCGCAAAACCTCAAATGGGTGCAGGGGGCAGAGGTGAGCTGGGTTCCATCCCCCTCACCCCCAGAGCCATAAATCAAAATAAATTAGTCAGGCCCCCTCAGCACATATGGTGCCCCCCCCCCCCCCCGACACACACACACACACACACACACACACACACACACACACGCACACACACCTACACACACACACACACACACACACACACACACACACACACACACACACACACACACACACACACACACACAAGCCTTTTCTAAACCAGGGCCTGATTTAGCAAACTTTCATTAGTCAGTGGTCAGTCCAGTTAATCTCACTAATTCAATCTGTGACAAAATCCTGGAACTATATAAAGGTTAAATGCTATTTGTCACCCACATATGGTGTCTGTTATAAATAAGCATTACATTTTGTGTTTATGTGCAAAAGTTTTAACACAGATGGTGGTGAGACAACAGGAGTGGCTATGTATATCTGTCTGTCCATTTTTGTAACAGATATTGAATGGACTGGCTTGAAATCTGGACCAGATACCCATAGTGCACAAGACAATAGAGCATTGGATTCAAGTTCCAGCCATGTTAGCAGCCCCATGATTCTAACTACAGTTGAAACACATTATTAGAATTTGTGAATTACAAAAGGGGTACTCCAACTTCCTCCCACCTTCCAAACATATGTACCTTAACCCTTTCATGCATAGTGGTCACTACAGTGGACAGCTATTCTTGAGCTGTTCTCTTGTATATTCATGGGTTTTGTTGTTTTAGTTGCATTTCAGCCAACACAGTGGACACTTATGCACCATCCCATACACTGCATACCATTACTGTAACTTTGCTGTTCTTGATAAACCTGATCTGCAATAACACGTTTGAGTGTAAATCAATTACTAATTGTTATTAGACTGCAATTGACAGTTTTCTTACACAAAAAGTTGTTTGTTTGGTTTTTTTTTGCAAATTATCTCCATGAAGTGAGTAATAACTAGTATTAGAGTATGATAAAATGTGAGAAAACATCAGATTAGCTGCATTAAAAAAAACAAAGAACTCATAGTTTTCACACAGTATATCACTTTCTGATATTGTGTTCTAAATACATGTTTCTTTGCTTAAAAATTAAACACATGGTGTCCAGATGAGTGGACATTTTTGTAACTCCATGAAAAATGGGTTCATTTAAAAAAAATTCAATCACAAAGTTTTTTTCATGCCTAAAGAGGAAAAAAAAGCACTCAGGAAAAAAATCTTTACTATAGTTCTCATATTTCAAGCATGAAAGGGTTAATAGGTTTACTGATCTGTCTAAATCATCTATAGCTGTGAATGTGAGAGTGAATGGTTGTTTGTCTGTATATGTCAACCTTGTGATGAACTGGTGAGCCCCCCCTGGCTGTTGGTTGATAAGCTCTGGCAACCCGACGACCCTTTTGAGGATTAAGTGGTTTGGAAAATGAATGCAGTGTTGCCATCTCCTCAATACACTAGCAAAATGCTAGAAGTTACTAAATGATGCCATCACCTAATTTGCATAAATGTAAATGTGCATGTAATTGTAATGAAAAATGTAGGAGAAAGGACTAACATTTTTCTGACTGTGCGACAGACAAAATCTTTTCATGTTATTTAAAAGAAAAATGTGTAAGTTTTAGCATTTGAGTCACTGTTCAAAAGCTACTAAAGGTTTCCAAATACATTTTAATAGTAGCTAAATTTGTTATTAGGTGCCTTTTGAGAAAATAAAGGTTGCAAGGGTAGTCTGAAAAAGTTGCTAAATCAGCAAAAAAAGTTACTAGATTTAGCATCAATGTTGACATGAATTAATTAATTAATAACTAGAAAGCACTCAGAGAGCGCAGACCTCTGCCAAGGCAGATCAGCCCCCCCCCAAAATTTACTATTTTTTTCCTTGTGCCAGAATCAACATTTCCAGAAAATTTCATCAAAATCTGCCCCCTCCTTCCCCCAATCACCACCAAAATTTTACTTTTTGTTCCTTGTGCCAGTATCAACATTTCCTGAAAATTTCATGAAAATCTGTCCATAACGTTTTGAGTTATCTTGCTAACAGACAAACAAACAGACAGACAGAGAAAGCCCGATGAAAACATAACCTCCACCGTTTCACTTGGCGGAGGTAACAAGGACTGGATTGATTACATTTGATGATTTTAAAAGAAACATAAAAACTCCCTGTTGCAGCACTATCTTCCTACTCTCTCATATGACTGTAATTCATCGCACATACTGTAGCATACATAGCATGCAGAGCCAGTGAGCTGACGTTAAGCCTCTTATTACTGTCGTTCCCTTTGTCTCTGTTGTTGCTGTTGTTCTTGTAACTTTCAGTGTAATGCCTCGTGTGACCTCTGGAATAACTTCCCTGCTTAAAGAGAACTCACTGTGAGACCCATCAACATTTTTATCAGTTTGTTGCTGAAGTAAAACAACAGCAAAGACATCTTGTCTTTGTTGTGCCTCCTTCACCTTCCGTGACCCCGGGCCGCTCAGTGATCTTCATAAGTTCCTGTGATCCCCTTGGAAGTGTCTGACAAGCCAGTTAAAGCAGAGTAATCTTCTCTCCTTCACATGTAATTAGCTCTGTCCTTCATACTGAGCGACCCACATATATGTGTTGAATCCTTCAGTCAGCTCCAACTATTTATGAGTTCATTTACACTTAAAATGCTTCGTCTGTAGGTGCTCTGTGATGGAACGATTATGTCTAGTGTTCCGCCTCAAAATATCCAATGGTTGTACTGAAATGATGTTTAATTCACATCATCTTTCATGTTTCATCACTTGTTTTTGACCAAAAAATATATCTCAAAATGTGGACTAAACTGAGATGCCACATTGCTGTTCATTTTTTGGACATCAGAAATTATGATTTGGATATTGCTGCACATTTGTTTGCCTGCAAAATTACTTCCATATATTTAAGAAAGGATTTTAATTATAACAAACATTTAACAAAGCCAAAATACTCTGTTAAAATAAGCCTTTTTTTACTTTGAAAATTAATACTGTACATGAAAGATTTTACCTAAAAACAGACAGTAAAGTGAGACAGTACAGTAAGTTTTAACAAATATTACAGTTTAATGACACAGTTGTTGTCAAAAATGTCTATCACATGGTTTCAATACATTGCATTTGTTTATTCATGACGCATGCACCTTGTTTTTTAATTTTACCTTGTATGTATCCTTTACTAGCCTAGTATCCTTTACATGCCATATATATTTCTTATGTTTGTGGTATAGAGTGGGCCTTTTGTTCATTTTCAGTATTTCTTTGTAGTTTTGTATATTGTCAGTATTTTTCAGTATATATTTTTAGTAGAATTTTGTGTGATAGTTTTTATATACAGTCTTTCTTTTTGCACTTTAAGAATCTGCTACTAAACAGATTTTAATCGTTCCTCTGACAGTGACAATAAAGATTTATTTGTCTTTATTCATTTGAGAAACTTAGTATTTTTGTGCCTTATATGCATTTTTACTTAAAGGTCCCATATTATGCAAATCTCACTTTGTGAAAGTTTTCTTATAGTAGTGTGTGTTGCAGTAGCCTCATTGTGAGGTTCGAATTTGAAAACTGTCTGTTTCCTCCCTGCCTTGCTACACCATATTTTGTGAAAATGCCTGCTCAAACGGCCGAGTTTGAGTTGGGTCCGCTCATGACGACATAAGCGGATTTAGCTCCTCCCCCTGACTGTGACCCCACCCTGCATGAAAAGGTAAGCCCCACCCTGGCAAAGCGAGCCCCACCCTGGCAAAGTACCTCTTGGACAACAAACATGGTGAAGGCGAGACACGCAAGTTGTGGTGTTGTTGGCTGCACACACCAACACCATAGTTTATTTTTGCTCCCCACTTCCGAGCCTCTCCGTAAAAAGTGGCTGGATTATATCTTTGATGATGTACCAAACAACATTCCCAAACGCTTGTATGTGTGTGCCCGGCATTTCACGGACAAGTGTTTTTTTTAACATGGGCCCATACAGCTCCGGCTAAGCACAAAGACTCCGAATCAAGAAGGACGCAGTACCAACGCTTCGTGACCCAAGTACAAGTGTGGGAGATGTAAGTTCTTATCATTTTTTTGTATCTTTACTGCATAACCCTACATTACGGATAAGGTGGTGGTTGTTGATATGTACGTCTAACGTTAGCATGGCAGCTAACATAGCTCGGTTACTGCTGCTAACGTTTGCGTCCCCATTAACATGCAAGAGCTGATAATATCAAGAGACATTCAACATAACTACTTTGAACACGGGCCTTTTGTGGTTGGCATCAGTATAGTTAGCATCAAGCTTGTTAGTAGCTGCCTGCATTCGTGGCGGCAGGCGTCTTTCTGTGTCAGGTCCACGAACCCGACACAACACCGCCGTTTTCCATCGGGGCTCAATCACGCCTCAAGGCAAAGAAAGCCAGTGTTTGGAAAGACGTTCTGTCTGAGATGTGTATTGAATTGGTATGGCTGAACTACTGGGTCCCGACGAGCCATGGCTTCACAGTCAACATTAGCGCGTAATACCGCTAGCGTAAGCCGCGTCCTCTCCCAGAGAGGGGAGGGGGAGTGGGCGTGGACAGATGCGTTCATTTGCATACCCGGAAGCAGGTCCAGAAACAGCCTGTTCTGAGGAGGGCTGGTGAGAGTGACTTTTTCGACCGCTGAAACTCCAAACAAAGGATGATTTTGGGGCGAACAAACTTAAATACTATGTTTTTGGGCTTCTGAGACCTATATGACGTGACTGAAAAATAGCCTAATATGGGACCTTTAAGACTATATTAAACTTAAGTATATGATCAGATATAACTGGAGATGTAATAAAATATATAATACCTACTACAAAATGTAAATAAATAAATAAATAACAATGTTGAAGAAAAGTCTGTCCTGAGCTGCTGCAGAGACATGAAATTTCTTATTTTAATGTGAATATAAACTAAGGAAAATATAATGTAACAAGAAAAGCACTCGCAGAGTGCAGACCTCCACCAAGACAGATCCTGTCATGTCGGCTTCCAGACAGTGTCTGGATTTTGTCTTTCTTTTCTGTTTTGTCCGTCATTTCCTGTTTTATTTTGTTAAGTTTCCCTCGTGTGTCATGTCTGGTGTCTTTACTTCCTTTCCCTAATTGTTGCCACCTGTGCCTGATTACCTGCCTCCGCCCTGATGTGTTTCACTTGTGTCTAATTGTCTTCCCGCCCTCTTGTGTATTTAAACCCTGTGTCTTGCCCTCTGTCTTTGCCAGTTTGTTTGCTACACTTGTGTGCTTACTTACCAGCATTCCTTGGATCCTGTCAGTCTGTCTGCCCGTTTTGATCCGTTTTGTCTACCGACCACCGATTCTGCCTGTTCCGGTTCTGCCTGCTCGTCTGTTGTGACCTGGTTCGTTTATCTGACTTCTGATTCTGCCTACTCCCTGCGATACCTCAGCCTCCATCGTTTACCTGTGTGTTCGACCCTTCTCCTGGATTACTGACTGTGAGTTAAGCCTGTTCCTCATGTCCCGTTGCCTTCTGTGTAGCCTACCCGTGTATGTCCTGGTCTGTTTTCTGACATCCCTCTGTTTCATCCTAGTCGGGCTGCCATTGGGATTTCTCTGGCTCGGCCACGCTGGCCGCCCGCTGACCCCACTCACGGGCCAGAAGACTAGCCTGGAACCCAGCGTCTTCACAGACTTGTTTATTATTCTGTGTTGTGCTCTAACCTTTGTGATTGTGTTTAATAAACACTCTTGACTTCACATCAGTCTACTGGTCTTGCATTTGGGTTCAGCCTCTGTACTAACCCTGTTACAGACACCCCCCCCACAATCACCACCAAAATTTAATCATTTGTTTCGTGTGCCAATATCAACATTTCATGAAAATTTCATGAAAATCCATCTGTAACTTTTTGAGTTATCTTGCTAACAAACAAACACTCAAACACACAAGGCAAACTGATCACAATACTTCCTGGTGGAGGTAATTGGGTCCACCTAAATGTTACACATTGGGCCTCCATTATCCAACACATCAGAGAATGAAAAACCCTTTACTCACATTGGTTTCTTGTAATTAGTTGTGTTGTGAAAGAAAGTGAAACATGTTTGATGTGGTATGGAGTAGCTCCATACAAATGTGTTATGTAACTGCGCAACAAGGGTCTCACAAGAGTGGTCTCTGTGTCTAGACAGGCTCTGTTTATTTGGCAGTAAGTGCAGACATTTTGACTGTCGTCTTCGGCTTATTTGCATACACATCTCTCATCAGTGCATGAAGAAACCTGAGTCTGCCATCACTATTCTAACAATGTGGTTTACATGTTATTGGACAAGAATTCTGAAATGTTATTGTAAAATGCAAAGCTTGTTGACCACTGATGAAAATGCAGTCAACATCAACGATACTGTAAGTCTTACAGGAGTGTTTTGTGCCAGCATATAGGTGGTAGCAAACAAGACTGTTCTGGCAAAAAGGTAAAACCCAAACCTACACCTGATACAGATTTTGTGTATAAAGAAAACATTTGTCACACCACATGACACATTCAGACACCTCCGTAAACCTGTTTATTGTACCTGCCTGCACACGCATGTTCTAGAGTAATCCATGTGTTTTGTTTTCTGACACCTATGATGCATTCCATTTCTTTGAAAGTGAACTGGTTTTACCAGTCACAGGTTTTCTGTGTCTCAAATAGTCCATACACCACATCATCCAAAATGGAATTAATATTAAATTCATATTGTGAGAGTAGTTCTGTGTAATAGGCATACATTAATTTCCATGAATAAGATAGAAAACAGAAATCCTAATAAATAAAATTGAAGGTTAATTCACTTTATTGTCCCTGTGGGAAAGGTGAGTTTTACCAATCCGAGTTAGAGCTGAAACGATTAATCAACTCGAATCAGTTAAAAAAATTATTCAACAACAATTTTCCTGAATCAAAGCTTTGTTTCCTTAATTTTGCTGCTGCTAAACATTGGTGTATGATAACACTGAAAAGGTTGAAAAAGAAAAGTATCTGTCTCTTTAGATGGAGTACTGTGGAACCATGAACCAAAATCTGATTTTAAAAATGCTTTGAAAAAGTCCTTTTTTTTCCATTTGTGCTGAAACCTGAGTCTGAAAGCCACATCTGAGCACTGAGACCAGAGTCTCATTAGCAATCTATCTATGCAGCCATGAGCAAAACACAAAGTAGCTTTGTCTTAGGGCAGTGTTTGATATGCTGCAGTGGGGCCCCTCAGCTCTGAGATACAGCAACCACTGAAAGCAGAGACTTCAAAAGTAGTCACTGTCCACCTTCACCTGCCTCTCAAATCACACAACACATAATCACTGCCTTGTTTGTACGGGGCAATCAGTGCTTTTCAGTTCCTTCCCAAAATTGCAGCACCGTTCAACTTCAGTGCCCAGAATTTTTTAGAAAAGGCAACTCATGAACCCTGCTTTACTATGGTTAGCTTTATGCATGAAGATGCATATTTTTGCTCCATGCTCAAGGAAATTCATTCTGGCGATTCAAGGGGAAGTTTTTCTTTCTTCAAGCAGTGGTTTTCAGCATTTGTCATGCCTGCTGACAGTGTAACAGTGTGAATGGAAGGAAAAGTGAATGACGCATAAACAGGGAAGTGAATGAGGAGGTACAAAGAGAATACTCAGCAACTGGAGTAAATAACATACCTTCATGGTGAGTAACACCTCTGATTTAAAGGCACAACAACCACAGCAAACATGGGTTTTCTTTGGTGTCACATTGACACCAGCTGCCAAGCCTCTTCATGATGATGATAATGATGGTGGAGAGGTGACAGTTGAAGTGAATACAATGCAGAAATGTAATAATAACAAATGCAATATCACTAATTACCACTACATCCATCCATCCATTATCTTCCGCTTCTTCTGGGGCTGAGTCGCGGGGGTAACAGTCTAAGCAGGGACGCCCAGACTTCCCTCTCCCCAGACACCTCCTCCAGCTTTTCTGGGGGGACCCCGAGGCGTTCCCAGGCCAGCCGAGAGACATAGTCTCTCCAACGTGTCCTGGGTCTTCCCCGAGGTCTCCTTCCGGTGGGACATGCCTCCTGAACCCCTCCCCAGGGAGGCGTCCAGGAGGCATCCGAAACAGATGCCCAAGCCACCTCAGCTGGCCCCTCTCGATGTGGAGGAGCAGCGGCTCTACTCCGAGCTCCTCCCTGGTGACTGAGCTCCTCACCCTATCTCTAAGGGTGCACCCAGCCACCTTACGGAGGAAGCTCATTTCGATCGCTTGTATCTGGGATCTTGTCCTTTCGGTCGTGACCCAAAGCACATGACCATAGGTGAGGGTAGGAACATAGATTGACCGGTAAATCGAGAGCTTCGCCTCTCAGCTCAGCTTCTTCTTCACCACGACAGACCGATACAACGACCGCATCACTGCAGACGCTGCACCGATCTGTCTGTCAATCTCACGCTCCATCTTTCCCTCACTCGTGAACAAGACCCCAAGATACTTAAACTCCTCCACTTGGGGCAAAGACTCCTCACCGACCCGGAGAGGGCAAACCACCTTTTTCCGGTCGAGAACCATGGCCTCGGATTTGGAGGTGCTGATCCTCATCCAGCTCGCTTCACACTCGGCTGCAGACCACCCCAGGGCATGCTGAAGGTCCAGGTTCAATGAGGCCAACAGGACAACGTTATCTGCAAAAAGCAGAGATGAAATCCTGTGGTCCCCAAGCTGGACCCCCTCCGGCCCCTGGCTGCACTTAGAAATTCTGTCCATAAAAATTATGAACAGAACCGGTGACAAAGGGCAGCCCTGCCGGAGTCCAACATGCACCTGGAACAGGTCTGACTTACTGCCGGCAATACGAACCAGGCTCCTGCTTCGGTTATACAAGGACCAGACTGCCCTTAGCAAAGGGCCCCGGACCCCATACTCCTGAAGCACCCCCCAAAGGATACCACAAGGGACACGGTCGAACACCTTCTTCAGATCCACAAAACACATGTGGACTGGTTGGGCGAACTCCCATGAACCCTCGAGCACCCGATGGAGAGTATAGAGCTGGTCCAGTGTTCCGCAACTGGGACGAAAACCGCATTGTTCCTCCTGGATCCGAGATTCGACTATCGGTCGAATCCTCCTCTCCAGTACCCTGGAACAGACTTTCCCCAGGAGGCTGAGGAGTGTGATCCCTCTGTAGTTAGAGCACATCCTCCGGTCCCCCTTCTTAAAAAGGGGGACCACCACCCTGGTCTGCCAATCCAGAGGTACTGTCCCCGACTGCCACGCGATATTACAGAGACGTGTCAACCAAGACAGTCCCTGCACATCCAGAGACTTAAGGTACTCAGGGCGAATCTCATCCACCCCCGGAGCCCTGCCACCGAGGAGCTTGCCAACCACCTCAGTGACTTCAGCTTAGGTGATGGACGAGTCCACCCCTGAGACTTCCGCCTCTGCTTCCTCCATGGAAGACATGACGGTGGGATTGAGGAGATCCTTGAAGTATTCCTTCCACTGTCTGACAACATCCCCAGTCGAGGTCAGCAGCTCTCCACTTCCACTGTAAACAGTGTTGGTGGCGCACTGCTTTCCTCTCCTGAGGCGCCGGACAGTTTGCCAGAATTTCCTCGAGGCCGACCGATAGTCCTTCTCCATGGCCTCCCCAAACTCCACCCAGACCCGAGTTTTTGCCTCCACAACCACTTGGGCTGGTGCACACCTGGCCTGCCAGTACCCATCAGCTGCCTCGGGTGTCCCATGGGCCAACAAGGCCCGATAAGACTCCTTCTTCAATTTGACAGCATCCCTTACTTCCGGGGTCCACCACCGGGTTCGGGGATTGCCGCCACGACAGGCACTGGAGACCCAGTGACCACAGCTCTGAGCAGCCGCTTCGACAATGGAGGTGGAGAACATGGTCCCCTCGGACTCAATGTCCCCAGCCTCCCCCGGGATCTGGGAGAAACTCTCCCGGAGGTGGGAGTTGAAGACTGCGCTGACATCGGGCTCTGCCAGACGTTCCCAACAGACCCTCACAACACGTTTGGGCCTGCCGAGTCGGTCCGGCTTCCTCCTTCGCCAGCGGATCCAACTCACCACCAGGTAGTGATTGGTTGACAGCTCCGCCCCTCTCTTCACCTGAGTGTCCAAAACACGTGGCCGGAGGTCTGATGACACGACAACGAAGTCGATCATCGACCTCCGGCCAAGGGTGTCCTGGTACCAAGTGCACTTATGGACATCCCTGTGTTCGAACATGGTGTTTGTTATGGACAAACTGTGACTAGCACAGAAGTCCAATAACAGAACACCACTCGGGTTCAGATTGGGGAGGCTGTTCCTCCCCATCATCCCCCTCCAGGTCTCACTGTCGTTGCCCACGTGGGCATTGAAGTCACCCAGGAGAACAATGGAGTCCCCAGTCAGAGCACCATCCAGCACCCCTCCCAGGGACTCCAAGAAGGCCAGGTACTCTGCACTGCTGTTTGGCCCATAAGCCGAAACAACAGTGAGGCACCTGTCCCCGACCCAAAGGCGATGGGATGCAACCCTCTCGTTCACCGGGGTGAACTCCAACACATGGCGGCTGAGCTGAGGGGCTATGAGCAAGCCCACACCAGCCCGCTGCCTCTAACCGCAGGCAATGCCAGAGAAGTGGAGAGTCCAGCCCCTTTCAAGGGATTGGGTTCCAGAGCCCAAGCTGTGTGTGGAGGTGAGCCCGACTATATCTTGATGGTAACTCTCAACCTCCCTCACAAGCGAAGTGACATTCCATGTCCCAAGAGCCAGACTGTGTCTGGGGATCAGGTCATCGGGCCCCCTGCTGTCGACTGCCACCCAATCCACATAGCACCAAGCCTCTACGATTCCCTCGGTGGGTGGTGAGTCCACCGGAGGGAGGGCCCTTGTCGCTCCTTTGGGCTGGGCCCGGCTGGACCCCGTGGGCATAAGCCCGGCCACCAGGCACTCGCATTTGAGCCCCAACCCCAGGCCTGGCTCCAGGGTGGGGCCCCAGCAGCGTCATACTGGGCGACTTCATGTTCTTTTGGTGTTTGTCTTTCATAAGGGCTTCTGAACTGCTCTTAGTCTGGCCCGTCACCCAGGACCTGTTTGCCTTGGGAGACCCTACCAGGCACATGAAGCCCCCGACAACATGCTACCACTACATGTTGGATCAAAAAAACCAAACCCTGGCTTCAGCAGACATCCATGCAGTAGTGTAGTGGTCCCTGGAGAAGTGGGTATACTCTCAATTTCTGGCTTTGTTTTTTTTCTCTTTTTTTTTTTTTTAAGTAAAACAAACAAACAAACAAACAAACAAACAAACAAACAAACACCATTTTAGAAACAGTGACATGTAAGACTACGCTATTTAGTTTACCCAAAAATCTGTCAGTAGTTTTTGCTTGATCAGTTAATTATCATGACTTGATCAGGAGCAGTTTGTAGGTTTTACTGGTCACAAAAACAGCTGTATGAATGGAAATGTATTCAACATGAGGCAAACATAGGATAACTATTGGTGACTAAATCTCTGGTTCTCTAAATGTGCAGTCATATGCCCAGTAGTTTAAAACAGTGACTCACTCTTAAACCACCTTAAAATTTACCTCAGAATTTTGTATTCCATGAAAGTTGGTTCTCTCGATATAACACTTAAAAGACATTTATTCTGCCTTTCTTGGTTGCATTTCCAATAATCACATGTCCTTGACAGAGATGTGCAGTGACCTGTCAATCAAGTGAGGTGGCACTGGCCTCTGAGGTGTCCAATCAAGTTCCAGAGATGGCCAGCACTAGTCAGCAATATTTTCCTTGGCAAAACCTGCCCTACTCTACCTCTGATTGGCTCATCAGTCCTCATGCCTAAAGTTAACTAATCTAGTCAGTGAAGGCAGCGAGTACTAGCCAATTAGAGGCAGAGTAGGGTGGGTCACAGCGTCACCATCCTAAGGGAAAAAAATGGGCAGTTTGGCTCAGATACTGCTGAATGGTGCACATGTGGGTATACAAGTGCAGACAGCACTTGTATACCCAATACTGACTGAAAAATAAGTAGGTATACTCCGTATACCCCCATATACCCTGGACTACACCTCTACGTCCATGGAATAGAGGATATGCATGTGACGTCACCGCTAGTGGTTACGCCCACTGAGTGGCAGAAAAAGGGAGATGAGTAGCAGCGTTGGCTTCAATACTGTCTAAACTTAAGAACAATATTTAATTAAAAAAATGGGGAAGAGCTGTTGTGCGATTGATTGTATGAACAGGTTTGAAAAGCAGTTGGAGCTATCATTTTACAGGCACCGAAAGCTAAAGTAAAGAGAAGTAGATGGATCCACAAATCCAGGAAACCAAACCTAAATTTGTCGACCCCGTTTCGTGTCAGGTAACATTACGTTATGCTGTATTTTTTGGGTAAAATCATACCTTAAATTACGTATTGTTTTGGCTAATGTTACTACTTCGTAAAGCTCTTGGTTTCACGATCAGATCTTTCATGGTTTTTGTCTTCATTTTGTGATTATGAACCTTGTGCTCCTACATGATTAGTAAACTAAATTAAACTGAGGCTAACCCAGTTTTTCAAATTTGTGGGTACTCCAGCACAAAGCTACGACAGCGTATTAAGGCCACATGAGAAAATCAAAACGCTTGTCACTACGAGTATAAAGTCATAAGATATCGATATAAAACCTGTAATTTTATGATAATAAAGTCAAATACAAAATGAATCACAATGTTATGAGAATAAAGTTGTAGTTAAACCTCATAATTTAACAAAAACGTCATTCATTTATGAGATTAAAGTTGTCACTTTCTGACAATAAAGCCATAATATTACAAGAATAATATCTTAATTTAAAAACAGGTGGGAAAAATATTATAATATACAAGAATAAAGTTGTACCCTGCTCGTACAAAGTAGTAGTATCTGTGTTGTATAAAGTACTTGATATTAACTAGACGTAAATATCAGAAGTACCAGCAGATTATGCATATATTCACTGGGGTCAGTACACGGTCTACTGTAAATGCACTTTGGATCAGTTGGCTCTCTGCCTAGTTTTGGACCCTGGTTATCAGTAATGATGAAACCATGTATATTTGTTTCAGGTAAAAATGGTGATGATCCCCTACACCCTGGATGTCCGGATACGCGATTTCGGGCCACATGCCAATGTTCATGGACCACTTGTTCTTTGGTAGTTCATACGGATCAATGTCACGTCCAGTTATCCTTAATTTAATTTCATATTTCACATTTTCCCGGTCTCGCTGTGTTTACTGCTATACGCCGTCATATTGAGCAGGTTGGTTTCTGCCACTCAGTCTGACTTCGAGGGGCATGGCCTGGGGGGGAAGTGACGTATATGCATACCCTCTATTGTCTCTCTAACAATACTGACACAGTATGTTTTTTTTCCTCTAACCTTAATAGTTCCAGAAATTCTTGGACATCTATGGACCATCAAATTAATGTACTGGTCTATCTTTACAAAAGATTTTAGGGCTAGTAATAGTCACACTTTGTAAACATTACACCGACAAGACAGCCGAAGGAGTTTTGTCAGACAAATGTTTTATTAATTTTACCATTACCTATGTAAAATACCCAGCCTGGTAGCAAGGCTGTCCTAACCAATGAATTAACCATTAATTCCTTTTATGGTCTGACTGCTAACGTGCTAAATTAGTGTGTTTCCATAAAGTGGGCATTATTGTTATTACAAGCAAATGTATGCAGTAACCTTTAGCAAGTACAGTGTTCTTGGTAGTATTTATTACTATTTATTGCATTACAGCTCACAGTATGGTTTTTTCAATATGTGAGCAGCAGTGTTAGCTTAAAAAGGTTCACCGCTTTTTATTCTCCAACTCCACTCTGTTATCCAAACATGGTCACTTCTGGCTCCGAAGATTCAACATAGCAACAACACAATGTCAAACTGGAGACTTCAAAACCACAATCCAGAAAATAACAGATGAAATCACACAGGCCATGTCCATTTCTTTTTTATATAGTCTACAGATATTTACAAATTTTACAATTTACAAATAATGTTAATGCAATGTTTAATAGAAAATCACTAATACAATCTAAGATCAAAGAATTTCAATGATGTGTTTACAGATGAATATACCATGAAGGTGCATAATGGAAAAAGAAGAGAATAGGACATTTTGGACTTTGATTATTTAGCAGATGACTTGATTTTGACATCATACACTAGGACTACAGAAAAGGGCCATGAAACTTAATTCAGATGAAAATAAAACTACAGGATCTTGATGCTTGTGTATTCTGCAGGACTAAACTTCACCTCGTGAACTTACTGTATCTTTCACAAAAAGAAAAATAAACATTGCACAAAAAAGAACAGGCCGTCTTTGAGTCATGTGGATAATGTTCTACAAGTTCAGCAGCTTTCAGTACAATGGGCTCTCTCATGGGGAAGAGGTTGACGTATTTGGCTCAGTCAGGACCTGTCGGACTAGCAGGTGTATCCTCGTCCTGTAGGAAGTCTTTGCTGCAGGCCGTGCACACTGCCTGGCAGACAAACATGTGGGCAAAAATGTTTCTGGGAAGAAAATCTGTGTTGTTAACAATCCCTCATCAGCTATTGTCAACATCTGCATTTCAGTCAAGTTTTTTTTCTTCCCCTGAGCTCAGTTATTCTGCCTAGAACACCGACCACTGTGTGCTGTGACATGACACAGAAGGTGACATTTTGAGGACTTTATGTGTTTCAGCACTTTAACTTCCAATCTGGGGATGCTGATAACTTTATCTGCTACACTCTGATTCCCTTTGTCCTGTGACAAGTTGCCATTTTTATGACTGTTCAGGTTGATAAGACTATTTTAAATTCTGAATACAGTCACATTTGACATGCACATTTGACATGACATGACATGATGACACATTTTGCTCAGATACCCTGAAGACAAGTGGTGGACTGGAATGATAGTCTCACATTTGGATTGCCAGGAGGAAATCTGGTCATTAAAAAAGTGTAATAAAGTTTGTAAATGCTTGTTCCATGTAAACATATTTCTTCCTGATGGCTACAGGAATAACTAACCCTGACGGATATGTAAGAAATATAATATATTTCCAGTTAGCAGCCTACTGAGTAGAAGTCACTGAGAACATTTACATGACCATAAATATCAGATAATTGGGAGCAATCAAATAATTGTAAGAATCAGATTTGACACATTTACACTTTTACATTTTCATGCACTTCAGAAATGTGATAATTGAAAAACCCTGGTTTAGACATTTCAGTTTGTTGTCAGATTTCTTACATACGTATGTAGTGATGATAGACTCAAACTTCCTATAATTGTCTTTCTATGTCACTTCTGTTTTCTACAATTTCTTTCTTTTTTTTTTTTTTTTTTTTTTTTTTTTTTACAGATGCACTGATGTAGAAAAACCCAAAATAAATCAGATTAGCAGGCATACATGCATGGGGTTATTGGAGTATTGAAGTGTGTTAATCCAATTTCTCATAATCAGAATACTATTGTTATCTGATATGGCATATCAGATTACACTATTTACATGATCACTAATGATATGACAACACTAGAAATGGGATAACGTTCGGAGTATTAGTGTGAATATAAACAGGCTCACTGTGAATCATTAAATGTGGGAAACTGCTGACATGGGCCAGGTGATGATGAGTAGCAAGGACTTTACCAACCAACCCTTTTTTTCTAACAATGATCCATCCCAAGTTGAAGTGTTAATTGGCTGAACTAGAGCTGTGCAATTTGGTGAAAAATCCTGTGATTATTACAGACAGTATAGTTGTTTTGATTAGAATCTACTAGTTTGGTTATCAAAGAAAATATTTGTTGAAAAGCTGGTCTGTTTATACACTTATCTTATGGCCACATAGTAATCAAAACATGGAAATAAATGAATAAATCAAGGGAGCAAATTAATCAAAACATGGCCTCGATGCAAATATTTTTTCCTCTCCATGGCCACTGTATGATGCAGTGACTTTTAAAGTGTCATTGCCTGCAATGTGAGACATATTGCAGCAGCATCTTGCCTGGTATCTTCAGTTGCTGCACATGCCTTCATGGATGCTGCCATTCTATTTCTGCACTGAGAGCAGTGAGAATTTGTGGGTTTGTTCTACTACCAAACATTTGCCCTCAGCTGTCCCATCACTCAGCAGGAGGGGTGGAGGCATTACCCCAGTTCTTATCCTTTTCCCCTCATTCCCTTGTCTTTCTTTTTCACACTGAAACACTCACAGAGACGAGTGCAGACTAGACAAGGCAACTAGGTCAACCTTCAGCCATTAAACCCCTGTGTCTCTGTTGAGACAGTGGGACAAATGGGTCCCACTTCAGCCCAGACGCAAACAAAGACCCTGTCATCCATCGGGAACCTCAGCCCCACATGCATCCTAATGAGGCAAGAATGGAGGGAAATACACCAGCTCTTAGTTAGTATGCTCGCTGACCAGGAAACACAATGGGTTCACAATTATATAATGGTATCCTGTTGTGATAGTGATGGACCGACATTTTAATCAGGGACGCTCTGTTGGAATGGGCTCGTTCTCTGAATATGAACCTGTTCATAACATCAGCACACACACTGTACAATCAAATGAAGTTTCTCAGAATTTGCATTTGATAAAAGGGATGTCCCCTCTCGTCTGGTGGTGATTGATTGATTGCAAGTGGTCGCCTCAAATGAAAGCCTGAATTATTCAGGAACAATTTGGAAGGTCAGACTGTATTCATTTCCTGTTCAATCATACGGTTTGATGGGTATTTAAGAACCTACTAGTAAAGACTGATGGGAAACTGTCTTTGAGAGCCATTTCACTAAAAATAGACATATATCTTTGCAAGGAAAAAGGCGAGATTTAGTATCCAGTATTTGAATTGAGCCTGCATGATATGGAGAAAGTCTGCAGTGAGGAACAACATTGTTAAGTATTGTTACAAAAAATATGACATGAGATAAATAAAGCAATGTAAAGAAACAAAATCTATGCTTTTTTAGCATAAGGCAATAGGCTCAAAGATTCAGCATTTAGGCAACAAAAAGTATCATGTAACCTGAACAAAGTAGTTGATAAAAATCCTCCAATTTCATATAAAATAAGGCAATGGCTACTGCCACAGTACTGTGGCACGAAACACTGGTTTGTCTATTGCCACAGAGCCAATCAAATGATCCAAATTTTGCACTCTGAACATTGTCCCAGTGGCTGATTTATACTCATCAAAAACCCGGGTGAATTCTCCATATGAGGCAAAACAGTCGCATCATTTCATGTTGTTAGCCTGCATGCTGAAACTGAAAGTGTGAATAGGTGCACAAACCAGCTTACGGTAACTGGTACCCTAGCCTTTTCCTGTAACTGGATAGGCACATGGCATGTGTGATGATTATTGACACAGTACTGTGGCAGCAGGGTGACAGGTTGCAGATTACCAGTCCACACATGATATAATGAGACTGCTGATTGGTTCTGTGGTAATAGACAAATGAAAGTAGTCCCACAGTACTGTAACAATAGACATGATTAAAATAAAGCATGTAGCATAATTTCATCTATATGTCTGGTCATAATTGTTAGCAGAATACCATGTACTTATCCTGCAATTAGCTTTCACTTATAATCAATATAAGTTGTTTGACCATAACAAATAGTAAAGACAGTGACTCTGTGGCTGTGATAATATTGCAATGGAACAATATACAATGTTCTTATCAATATATATAAGGTTATTTAGCTGGTTAACCACACGCAACTGACCAGTATGTTTAACTACACTTCATGTAAATTTAGCCAACAATTATGCTTGTGCAGAGTTTTATGGAAAATGCTAAAGGCTTTGACATCTATTGAACCAACCACAGTGAAGTAAACAGTCACATCAGAGGCCAGGTCTCAACTGGCAAATGTATTTCAGCATGAACCATTCTAAGTTTGAATGCAAGGTGACTGTTTTTCCACAATGTTTCTTACAATAGGTTTTTATTATGCATGCTTACATGGCATCAACAATGTATTGAAAGTTAGGATACAGTTTATCAATTTACTTGGTATGTATTAATCAAACTGATTTATATTTATTGAGTAACTTCATTTTTTAGATGCATCCATGCGTTTCCACAAAATGTTTATTAGACGGTTCAGCTCCCATTAGGTTTAAAATGGTAATATCTCAGTAATATTTGCCAAATGATTTCTACTTGCCAGAACTATTCATTTTGATTAAAATTTTTATAGCTGTAACTACAGGTGATTGAGAGAAATGTAGTAAAGAGATGATGGTGCAAGGACAGGAGATGTATCTGCTTGAACTTCTTTTTCTTGTGATTCGTTGTATTTCTGTATCCTTTCTGGTGTTTTTAGTTTAACAAACAAGAGAGAGTCAAGTATGCTAAAAACACATAAACGCCCTTTGTCTCTTGGTACACCTATGGCAAACAAACCTCCATTAGTCACTTGATGACCTGCTATGAAGTCACTGTGCAAACACAGTAACAAAAGCAGCACCAGGCTAATAATAAAGCACTTCCTGCACTGCTGTTGGTTGATGGTCACCCAAGCAGGTGCAGTGATCTCACTGTGTGGTAAAAGTGTAATGCAACACCCAAAATTATGCTCTGTGAAGTGGAGCAACAACAGGCATTATGCTGCGTTTGTCCGCTTGCCTGTTGTGTGGATACAACCTCTGTTAAAATGAGTAAAGTGCAATTAATACATTTTATGAGTTTTGTCTCAGTCTCACATCAATATATGTAATAGCTACATTTGTCCACTTTGGAAAATGTCAGTTTCACAGTTCTTAAATTCTGAGGTGTTCATGTTTTTATAAGCCATTCTTTTCTAGTGGCCTGTATGGCCCAGTAGAAAACAGCTCGCATCGCAAAAAATGCTTTTTTTTTTTTTTTTTTACATTAGTGAGCTACACTTTGTGCTTTTGTCTGTTATATACTGATATCTAACAACTGTACCTGTTTGTCTCATCTGTCTTCATCAAGCAGCTGAAATTACTTGGTGATGTTGAATAATAACAGTGTTAGTTACCACTGTGATAGCCTGGTTGAAGTTAGAGCTAGTCTGGTGAATTTTGGCCTTCACTCTTCCCCTGCTCCACTCTTGTCCAAGTATAGTTACTTCTGCCTCAGAAAATCCAAAATGTCGAGGGCCAAAATGTCAAACTCAAACAGCAGACCACAAACCAATAGGCAGGCCTGGCCCTGTTCATGTGGGGGCCCTAAGCAAGACAAGTTGGGGGGCCCCCCCACCGCACTATATATCCATAAACACTAAATAATTTCACTCTGAATCATGACACTAATTCATGTCACTGGCTATACATGCCAATGTGTTTTATTTTAACACTGACAGTAAAACAATAAAGACTGTAATAATTATTGACTGACTTTGGTGCAGGAGGCTGGGGTTTGTATCCTGGTTAGGGTGTTCCCAGTTTTTGATGCACTCACAACCTGTCAGAAAGGCCATAAGGGACTGGTGCACTGCAGCTTGTGAAGTGGCAGTAGGTAGGCACATCTAAGATGATTCATCTTAAAAAGGTTAAGATCCCACTAAAATAAAATCCCCCCTTGCTGTGACAATCATGGGACTTTAATTTCTCAGGTGTAATTTCTCATTGCTCACTGTGTGTATGAGTGACAGAGACAGAGTGGAGCTGAATGACAGTCAGACAGGTGTTGAACTAAACATCCAAGTAAGGGGTGGAGAGTTTATAACCATGAAAAGGCCTTCCAAGGCCTTAACTGCACAGTTTAGAAGAGGAGAGAAGAGGAGGCAGAAAAATAATCCAATTATAGAGGGATGTAACCTTTTATAATGTTAAAAAATGTTTTATGTCACTAGCAACAGCTAGCTGAACTGAAATGAAGCTTAGTTGGCTAATAATGGAACTGTAGATGATTAAGATATGTGATATCTGCTAAGGTGTGTGGTTTACTGCTGCTGAACTGGGTTATATATGTTTCTATGTGGTTTATATGTATTTCTGTCTGGTTTACTGCTGGTTGGCTGGTTTATAAATGTTTCTATCTGATTTATTTATGTTTATACATTGTTTACTGCTAGTTGGCTGTTTGATATATTTTTCTATGTGGTTTATATATGTTTCTATCTGATTTATTTATGTTTCTAGATGGTTTACTGATGGTTGGTTGTTTGATATATGTTTCTATGTGGTGTATATATGTTTCTATCTGATTTATTTATGTTTCTATATGGTTTGCTGATGGTTGGCTGTTTGATATATTTTTCTATTTTGTTTACTGCTGACTACCTTGTGCATTTCCTGTCATGCTTCATGTTTCTCCTCTTTGTGCTCCCCCATTTGTGTGTGTTTGTGTGCATGTGTGTGGTTTTTTTTTTGGGGGGGGCGGGGGGGGCACCAAATTCATATCTCGCCTGGGGTGCCAAAATGAGTAGAACCGACTGTCTATGATTGTTTGCGTGTCTGATCAGCTCTACATGATGTGAAATTATGATCACTAATGCAAAAAAACATCAACTTTCAGGAGAGCTGCCTTGGAGCACTTTTGTGTACCCACCAATGTCAGAATCAAACCTACTCCCTTGGGTGGAGGTGATACCAAAAAACTAGTACCGGGTACAAGATTCCAGGTCCTTTTTCATAATGGAAACGCAAAATGGCTGAGTCGAGTTGAGTCGAGCCATGTAGTACCATGTAGTGGAAACGTGGCATTAGTTCACTTCTAGGGCAAGCTGGGTCTGCCAATAGGTCCACAGCTCTGTCCATATCTGCCCTACAATCTTTGTGTTGTTCTGGCTAGAATGGACTCTTCTCCTCTTTCTTTGTATTACTTTTATTTTACTTTTTCCTTCTTTCTGTATGACTCATTGATCTGTTTGGCCGAGCAAAGCCTGATTTACTCAGTTTATCGGTGATCAGTCAAACGTGAGGACTTCCCATGACCTCATGAGTAATTGGTTTAACTGTAAATCCGTAACAGTGGCAGCTCCTGCCTAATGACATTCCCCACATTCACTGAGTGAAAGACACAGAGAGGGTGGGGGAGGGCAGATGGTAACACACTGTGGCTGGTACAGTACAGAGTGCAGTCAGGTGGGTCTGGAAGCACAGTGTTTAAAGGAAACTGTAAAGTATCAGAGGGGGAGGGACTTCAGAATGTTGGTTTACTAGGCATTATAAGGTTATACCACTGTGTATGCATGATGTTGTGGGTTAGGGGTTTCACAGTCATGTTATGATACAAACTTTGTCTTGCTTGTTAAAATGAGGTTGAATTTATAGATAGCTCTAAAAATTACCATAAATCTGATGTCATGTGTTGAATTGATATAAACCTGAGAAACACAAACAAGATAAGGTAAGATAAGATAAGATAAGGTAAGATAAGAAATTGCACTGTTTAGAAGACAGGCAATATAGGAGTAAAACAGGAAATATAAGAGTATCTGCTATTTAACCCTTAAAGACCCAAATTACTGCTGGCAAACAAAATCATCTACTGATCTAAAACAGTTAATACCTGTTGATCCACTAATCCTATCAATACATGCAAATAATTGGTGTAAAATGTTGTTTGTCATCTTTTCCTGGTCATCAGATATGACCCATTTGGATGTTCATAGGCTCTGTGGTGAATGTGGAAACACATCTTTTACAACATTAATTCACCAGTAAAACCCACGTAGTTGGATAAATGACAGTGGATATAGATGCTTGTTTTTACATTCAGTTATCCTGCTGAAAGAAGATAGGTTTTTTCAGTTTTCTCTGTACTGATATAATAACCTTTGAGTTTTGTCTGAGCTTTATGAACATTGTCACAATCAGCAAATTAAATATAGGAAAATACACGATTAACACTGAAAATTGTAAACTATAGAGGATAATATTATAAGAAATGGTGCTAAATCACTTAAGAATGATTAAATACGGAGAAAAATTAATTTGGGAGCTGCCGTAAAAGAAACACTGGGTCTTTATGGATTAAATTACTTTTTCTGTACATACTTACATATTATTTACATATTTACACTGCCCCCCAAAGGGGAGGCAAAGGGTATTGTTTTTGGTTCGGTTTGTTTGGTTGTTAACACTCTAGCAGTGTAAACTATTGGTTGAATTCATACCAAATTGGGTTATAGATTGCCAGTGACCCAGAATATATGTGATAACATTTTGGGACAAGTAGGTCAAAGTTAAAACTTTTTATGAATTTTTTAAATCTTTTTTGTTCTTCCCATTTACTTATGATGACTGAAATTTGTCTATGCTGTCTATGTCTATGCTGATATCAGCACATGCACAGACATGATGACATCAGCTGGATCGATGCCAGAATGAGCTATAATAAGTGTGAGGAACGGGGTTTGTTGTGCCTGGCACCACTTGTTACAATATAGTTGCACCCACCCTATTTCCTCAAAAACAGAGGTCAAGAGATAATATTAGTTTCATGCAAATCAACATCTCTGTTATTTGAAACTTTTTTGTTTCTCCTGTGCATTTATTCAGCCTTCTTACTGATGGAGGACCATTGGGACTGAATGGTGGTTTAAGGCTGGTATGATGTTGACTGAATGATCAATCTTAAATCCTTCAGAGAAGATATTTCAAAAGATAGTGAGATTGATGAGAGCCACATTTTTCTGTCTTTCAACAGCTCTTTGGTGTACCTACACTTGACATTAGAACTGGGGAATAATGTCAGTAAATTCAAGTAAAATATGGTCATTTCTTATCTTGTCTAAAAGTGGTAAATAAAATACAGATTTTGTGAAGCGTGTGTGTGTGTGTGTGTGTGTGCGGGGGGTCTGTCCACTGATCCCAACATGACCAATATCGTACAGGTACTAAATAAGTTGGTAAGAAATCAGTGAGTGCTGTATGTCATCATCCTGATTAAATATGCCTTTGTCTAGTTATTCTTCAAGTCTGGACATGTCAAGCCTAGTGCCAGCCACAGTTACATAACATGACGTGATGTTTTAAATGACTTCTTTCTGCCACATACTGTAACCTTTCTCTCCATAGTTTGGGCCCTAAAATGTTCATGATAGACCTGTCATTATAGGGCAGGAAACTGACTATTTTTCCTCATCAGCATCAGATGATTGATTTCAAATTGCAGCTTCACTTTTAACAGCCAAATATAATTTTTACAGTCAAATAGACTTCCACATAATCATTAGTTTGCTGCCAATGTGGCTGGTAAAGCACCCTGCCTGTGGTATTTAAACTATATATTAAAAGTGTGTAAATGTGTGTGTGTGTGTGTGTGTGTGTGTGTGAGTGTGTGAGTGAGTGTGTGTGTGTGTGTGTGTATGCGTGTATCTCCTTAGACCATTCAGATTCCTTTAATGGCTTTAACTTGCATCTGTATTCCTTTATGCTGTACAGCATCAGCTCTGTAACTGCTGACTTTCTGGATGAAGCGCTGTCGTTTTTCTCCTTACATAAACTAGTGATTGAAAGTCTGTCATCTATAATCAGAAGCAGCGTGACTTCATTTGCAAAGTCGAGTAAATGTGTAAAAATTGGGCACATGGGAAGGAACACATGAACTTTTAAACACATGCTGACTCGTAAAAGTGGAAAAGAAAATGTCATACTGCTTATTTCTCTTCTAATGATCGTCAGGATGCAGTGAAGTAACCGCATATGATTTTAATGATTACTGGAGCACTTACAGGTTGTATTTCTTTTGCTGATTCCCTGCAGAGTTTTTCAAACCCTTGCATTTTCTGTATCAGCAGGGGCCACAAACCCCGACCATTAGGTTCCTGCATAATTTAATACTATGTAAAAGGACCCAATTATAATGTGTGTGTATTTTCAGCGGGCGGGGGCTGCAGGACTCACATTAAACTGTGGTTTTCACCAAAAGGCTACAAATAGAGAGGCCCTTTGAAAGTAAATGCACTGGGGGATCAGAGATGGCAAAGTCAACAGTGCCACAGTGTGTAGGAATTTATAATCTGCCAATTACAGCCCATGCATACATTCAACTCCCATGGTTGTTTAATACATGAGTGTCTGGAGGGAATTCTCTTAATGTGAGGAACTGGTAGAAACAGAGCTGTGCATGTCTCTGTGAGGGTGTTTAAATGGGAGTGGGAGCTGATCCACGGGGGGTTAACAGCAGCGTCATGCACCAAGGGGGTGGGGTTGAGTTTGTTTTGGTGAGCGCTGCAGCTAAAAAGCAGCTCCACTCCAATGCACTTGTCCTCTAAAGGCTCTGAGAGAGGAGTGAGCTGGATAATTTATGTAAAGTTAGCATGTGGGACTGGGTTCAACCTGAAGAATAACAAATAACAAACAGTCTGTTTGTCTGGGCCTGTGCAATATTGTGGTGTTTCTGTGGTGGTATCTTAAATATGAGCTAAGCTAGTTTTATTCTAATTAATATACATCTGTAAATAGTATTTCTGTATTTTATTATATTACATTTTGTGGTACAATATCTATTTGAACCGTATCCTCATATAAAAAGTGTATGTAGCCCCTGTGACATCTGTTTTGAAGCGTTGAGTTTGACTTCTGCTATCACCATGTGGGCTTTTGGTGGACCCAATGTTTAACAGTAACAAAATTAAAGAAGCAATGCTTCAATTCATTAAAATTGTTATAGAATATTTTTTAAATCAGTTCAAGTTGATTAATTAATTAATCATTCATCTCAAGTTGTCATGAATGGGGGAATTCACTACACATACCAAAACAGTTCTTTGTTCTTGGCTGAAATGTGTTATTTGTGCTATAAATAAAGTTATTTTAACCATGACTTTCTTTTGGATCCAGCCTTAAGTGGACTATTGAGGAACTGCAGGTCATCCTCCTGTGTCACCTGACTGATTAGTGACAGTTAAGGACTGACATACTTATACCTACTTATACTTATACTTACTCTGGGCACCCAGATATTAAAACTTACAGGATTCTTATTCAAGCAGCAGAATGTGATGACTTGGTAGTGACGCTATGTGCAACCACTTAGTTTAGCTTAGCTCTCTATCAACAAATTTTGTCCTTCTTAAACATCCTTCTCTGAAACCCTGAATTTCTATTTTCTACCATGCACTAAAGTATACATCTGATCCTTTTGTGAAGTTGAGCACTTGGGATTTTAGTGGTTCTTTTTTCCAGGTATATAAAATATCACTCTTCCTTTGAGTTTCAGAAGAGACAGTCACAGAAGGTGATATCAACAACACTTTTCTGTCAAATTGGACACTGTGCGTAACTGATGTCAGTAAAACCCAATGGGCAAAGTGAGGTACAGTTTCATTTTGCATTATGTAAGAATTAAAAAAGAAAAAAAAGTCTAGTGATCTGAGGTCTGGTGGGTATTCAACGAAACCCCTCCGCCCAATCCACCTGTTTGGCAATTTCACCAGACCTCACACCACTAGACTTTTTTTTATGGAGAGACCTAAAAGACAAAGTCTACACTATGAGACCTGCAACAGTCGCTGAATTGAGAACTGCCACTGAACGTGAATGCACGCAAATACCAAGGGAATTGTTTCGGGATGTGTGTGATTCCACTGCTTTGCGTTGTCAGTAGTTCTGGACCAGAACGGATGTCAGTTTCAGAACAGGCGGGGACAAAACAATAAAATGATGTTTGTAAAATCTATTACATTTTGAAAATTAAGTCAATTTTAATAAACATCTACTTTACAATTATTTGAAATGTGTATATGTTTTTTTTGGGACACCCTGTGTGTGTGTGTGTGTGTGTGTGTGTATACACATATATAGAGAGAGGAGAGAGATGTATATATACATATATGTATGTATGTATGTATATATGTATGTGTGTGTATATATATATATATATATATATATATATATATATATATATATATATATATATATATATATGTATATATATATATATATATATATATATATATATATATATATATATATATATATATATATATATATATATATATGGTATAGTTCATTTGTAGTTCTAAATGTATTTAGGGTGTTTTTATACTCACTTATACTCACTGTCTCTCCTACCTCACTCATCACAATTACATGCATATTTCCAATTATGCAAAAACTTGTAGCTACTTTTAGAACAGACAAGAGATACTTTCCTTACTGAAGAGTTGGAAACACTGATTCTCAGCAGCAGCAGTGAAAATAGTATCTGTAGTGACAGTAGCAGCAATGATAGTAAAAGTAATATGTGTGCTGTTGTTGAAGTATTAAAAAGCAGCACAAATGGTCATACAGTAGTAGCTGATTGTGGTTGTTGTCAGATGTGTCAAGTAACGAAGTACAAATACTTTGTTACCTTACTTAAGTAGAAATTTTGGTTATGTATAATTTTACTGGAGTAGCCTAATTATTTTTCAGCCAACTTTTTACTTCAACTCCTTACATTTTCATGCATTTGTCTGTACTTTCTACTCCTTACATTTTAAAAATAGCCTCGTTACTCCTATTTCATTTCGGCTTGTTTTCATTCTGGCTTGTCATTGTTCAAATAAAAAAAAAAAAAAAAAATCCAGATAAATCACACCATCCGGATAGAGAGAATTTGATTGTGGTTAGATGGGAAGTATAAACATATGTCATTCCGACACCCTATTGGTTAGTACGCGATCCATCACTCATGCACATAACACAAATCGTGATATTCTAGCAAGTACATAGCAGACGTATGCAGGGTACAATTTGTCAAAAAAAACAAAGGGGGGGAATGTTTTTTTGTTTTTTTTTTATCACAAAAAAACAGGCAATGAACAGCCCTAATTCTTTTTTAAGTTAATGGTAGGTCTTACTACATGTTGAATAGTTGGACATTCATCTTTAATGAACAGTAAACAAACATGAAACATTTAATTTTCTGCGACAGCCACACCTGTAATGTGGGAGATGGCCTAATTAAGTTTCAGGACCATGGATAAAGATTGATCACACCAACATGGTAGAAGATTTATGGTGAATGGGTAACTCAGACTGTAAAACGTAACATAAAACCTTATCAATTAAGATTTCACATCATGTCAAAAAAATTCAGTTAATTAAACTAAGTAAACAGTTTGCTCTGATTTCAGACTTCATGTGGCCTTTTTGGCTTTCCTGTTGGCGCGTCATCTGCAGCATTTCGCCCTTCTTTTATCCACATCTCTGTGAACTTCTGAGCAGGTAATGAATGCACATCTGGCCCATTAACAGTGATGAAGACTGTTAAGCGTGGACACATTCATTCTGTTGTGCTCATCAGTGACGATGTGATTCATGGCTGTAAATCCATGTTCACAGTCTGCTGCTGACACGGGGAGTGTGGAGATGGCAGAAAACAAATTGCAGAGATTGTCTCCTTGGACTCCATAGCATTTATATTCTCAAAACTCTTTCAGAAGCAGAGGGATGTCTGAGACCTCAGCAGCAAGAGTTTTTTGAAGTATTGATTTGAGAGAGACAGAGAGAGAGAGAGAGAGAGCGAGAGAGACAGACACAGAGAGAGAGAGAGAGACACTGATATATACAAAGAGAGAGATAGGTAAGGTATACAATGTATATATGTGCATGGGAACTTTCACGAATTCTGAGACTGCCGACAGTTTGGTTCATGTGAAAGTGCCAGCAATATAGGCTATAGGTGTAAGAAAACTCAGTCATTACCTCCCTGTTATTACCTCCACCAGGAGGTATTGTGATCACTTTGCTTTGTGTGTTTGTTTGTTTGTTAGCAAGATAAGTCAAAAAGTTTTTTCAGGAATTTTCAGGAAATGTTGATACTGGCACAAGGAAGAAATTATTAAATTTTGGTGGTGATTGGGGGGGGGGGCAGCAGATCTGTCTTGGTGGAGGTCTGCGCTCTCCAAGTGCTTTTCTTGTTTCAATTTCTATTTAATCATTGACGGGGTTGTCCCCCTGAGGATGAATTTAGTAGGGATGTAAAAACCAGAGGTGGTGGTGGTGGGGTGGCGTGGTTGATCCCCCCCCATCCCCCCAACAAATTGCACCCTGGATGCATGTAGCCTAGTATGAAGATTTCCGTGGCAGGGACTCAAGAGAACTCGAGCAAAATGTCCCAACCACTCTACTGTATATAGACAACCATATAATTGTTACTAAGTCTGCCCTGGGTACACCAATTTTCTTGTCCAGTTTTTACCCTCGGCCACACTCGCTGCAAGGTATTGTCATCAGTTGGTTGTCCGTCCGTCTGTCCAAAAACTTCAGCATGCATTAATAAGTCAGGCCACTGGGTGGCAGTAGTGCAGCTGATAAGTCAGGCTGAGGGTTTTCAAATGCATGCACATTACGTTGTTATCTTATATCCATTGCCCTCACAAATTCCTGCAGCTAAGCTTGGATGTACATTTACATTCCAACAAGGGTTATTGATACCATGCCTCTGAAGTTTGACTTTTTGCACCATTACAATACTTATAGGCAGTCATCATATCTTTCGCTCCACGAAACACATGGTAATGCTCAGTAGTAGACACATATATAGTTGTTTAATACATTTGCATTGTATTGAAATGGGTTCATCTTCAGGGTTTCCCCTACATATAAATGATCGTGGCGCATCGCTATGCCAAAATGTAAGCCGCCATGCCTTCAGAATTATGATCTTTTTTCCAGATGTCACAGATGTAAATTATATTGTGTGAATAGATCCATACAAACATAAAGTTTATATTTGCGCACATTTACGGAGTGTGAAATTGTACTCATGAAATGTGACACTGCTCTGCATATAATTACATTTTGAAAAACAAACACTGGAGTCTCAACTTCCTGTCCAGCTCAATTGTGGCTCACTAGAGAGTGGCAGCAAAGAGGCGACAGAGCGGTGTAAAGGGAGAGAGAAAAGGGTGAGAGAAATGTACCTTAGCAAGAATAAGTTTAACAAAAATATTGCTCAAGCCTGTGAAAATGACCCTAATGTTAACGTCAATGTTAATAAGGCAACGTTAGCGACAGTAACGTTTTAACATTTATGATAAAAAGTTTTGCCTTCACATGTTGTATCAGATGACATTACAGTTATGTTTTGAAAAACAGAATGATGTCATGTAGTTTTCTGTAATGACCCATTCTTAGTTTAATTTTCAGATGAATAAGCCAATATTAAAATATTTTCAAGGAAGGAACCCGAGGGAGAGAGTCAGGTGACGTAAGATAACGGAGAGGTTCAGTGTTCTTTATTTATCGTGACTTCATGTCCTCAAGTTCGAAGGAATAGACCCTTGCCACATGACTTCAGGGGTCACATGATTTATGTTTACGCTGCCATATTGGAAGACAAGCAACAAGGTAGAAAGAGGAGTGCCAGCCTTGTTAGACAGATAATTGTACTTAATAACTGTAGTCATGGTTAAGTTTTGTGCAGTAATAGGCTGCTCAAACAGAGTGGGACATGGTGAAAAGAAGTTTTTCTACAGGATCCCCTCTGTTTCGACCAACCAGGGAGAAAAATATGAGGAACTCAGTGCCCAGAGACAGAGTACTGAGTATGGTAGTGGACCTACGGTCACCTGTTGGCTGTTAATTACGTATAACCATTAAAAGTGGTGAACAATAGGGTTGCAACGGTGCAGGCTATCGGACGCATTGCAATTCTTGGGTTGTGATTTGGGTGCAAGGGCCGGCTGGGGCTGGATGTGGAGCCTAAGCTGTGCACTGAGCCCTGGGGCTCAAACGGGGCTGGGTGTGGCATGCAGCTCTGGCCGGTGTCCGATGTTCTGGCTTGACAGGACTGGCCGGCCTGTGCGTCCAGGTAGTGCCAGAACCATGACTAAAGAGCTGCAACACGTGACCATTGGTCTACTGTGTGTAGTGGTAGTGATATGAAGAAAGGTCAAAAAAGATGTGTGTTTATGCATTTAAAATAATGATTGTTTTGGTAATATATCTGAAAAATGTTAATGTTATCGATTTTAGGTGTTCCTTCTCCCACTCAGCACACATCTTTTTAAGGGTCAAACCTATCAATCACAGCCAGTTTCTCAGCATACCGTTACTTTTCAGTAGGGTTCAGAGTTTGAAAATCGTCTACCATACATAAACATTAAATTGACACTCTCTTACCTCCACTCTTGTCTTCCAATATGGCAGCGTACCTGTTTACTTCCGGTATTGATGATGTACGTGGCAAGGGTCTATAGATGTGATACTGGTGTTTACCATGACAAGTGTAATATTTAAATGTTCCCAATGTTAACTGCATAATAGTAGTATACAGTATAGTAATATAACACTTGTAGCCTGTTTACTAAACAGTCAGAAGTAGTGGAGGAGACTAGTGGAGTAGAGAAAAGTGGAGGGGCAGAGCAGGAGAGTGTAGCAAGAGAAGGCGGCAGGGAAGAAGAAAGAGCAGAAGAAAAGAGGGCAAAAAAACCCCCCAACAACGAAGAAAACACAAAAAATCAAGTGCTCTGAGCCTGGCTGCAAACTGTGCCATTAGATGAGGCTACATTGAGTTTGTCTTAAAAAAATGATTCATTTATAAAAGTTTTAAGGCACGGCAAGTTTATTTGTATAGCACATTTCAGCAACAAGGCAATTCAAGGTGCTTCACACAGGACATTGAAATAAAAGAAACAAAAAGAAACACATTTAAAACATTATAAAAGAAACATATAAAAGGTGATTAAAAACAGCAAGTAAGAAGACAACACATAAAATCAAAATAAAATAAAATAAAATAGAATAAAATAAAATAAAAATAAAAGCACACATATTAAAGTAAAAGTTACAGTGCAGAGTTTCAAAGAGAATATAAAATTTAAAAAGTCAAAAGCCTTTTAAGTCAAAGGCAGCAGTGAACAGGTGAGTCTTTAACCTGGACTTAAAAGAACTCAGACTCTCAGCAGACCTGATATTTTCTGGTAGTTTGTTCCAGATATATGGAGCATAGAAACTGAATGCTGATTCTCCATGTTTAGTTCTGACTTTGGGAACACAGAGCAGACCTGTACCAGATGACCTGAGTGGTCTGGATGGTGGTGATAATGTGTTTTTTTCTGGGTTGGGGGGGGCCAAAAAAACACAGTTTCAAAAAACCCTGGAGGAAACCCTGCATTTTCAGTTGGCATATGCGGCTGAAACAGGTAGCCTAGTGCGTCCCAAATTTTTCAACATTAACATTTTAATATAACATTATAGTCATTATGGCCTTTAGAAAAATGTTTTTTGGGGAGGTGGGGTAATGCATTATATGCCCCTGTGACCTGGCCTAAGCTTTGTCCCAATGGGATTTTTTTTTCACCTTACACTTACTTTTATACTATAAGTAGTTTTGAAACTAGTACTTTTACTCTTTTAATTGAGTAAAAAGCTTGAGTTGATACTTCAACTTCTACAGAAGTCTTTTAAAACCCTAGTATCTATACTTGAGTTATGAATGTGAATACTTTTGACACCTCTGGTTGTTGTATCTTGTGTTCTTGTATCGACTCAAACTGACATGTCTGCTGCCCTCTGGTGTACAAATAAAGATGACCTGCTGTCTGGTGTCACCCAGCCTCAACTCAAAGCATGACACTGTTTGTCCTCCTTTTTTATGTTGTGGAAACACCTGCAGACTCAGCTTCATAAATATTTATATCACTACCATATTTATTTCATACATGGTGTGTCACACATGCGTTATGAACACACACATAGCCTACCTCCCCCACTGATTCAACCCAGTTATTATCATTTGATCCACAACGCTGATATTCAGTCAAAAATACTGGAGTGTTAATGAGGGCACCAGGGACACAGAAAGCTGTTGTTGTGTTCTCTAGTCCTATGGTGTTAGGTACATGGTGGCCTCAAGATTCTACAGTAAAGACTGATTATACAAATGTGTCCTTAAACTTACATGAACAGCAAGGCATATGCACACATCTTTTTGTCAAAGCATCATTTTTCAAAAAAGAACTGAAAAATGTTGTATTTAGTTTGCTAGATAACAACACATGCACACAACACGTATTTCATTTAACAAAGAATCATATACAATATTTTGCAACCAATAAGACCAAAGGTAACTTCATCTTCTAACATCCTCAACATTTGAACTCTGCACTGAAATTATGGCAATGTGGAATAACATTTATTCATTAACTTATAACTTATTAACTTTGATATGCAAGTTTTTTTTAGAGTATCATTTTGGTGGTGCACCCAAATTTCATTGAATGGAAATTCAATGAAATTTGAATTACATAAACAGTAAAATCTATTGTATCTTATCTTATTTTATTACATTGAAACTACCTAGAAACTATAGTATGGAAAATACAAATTGTAAAAGAATGCAGTGATATTAAAATGCAGTGTGACTTGTATTTCATTGCAGACAGTTTTACAGTTTTTCTCAACTGCTAAAAAACATTTCACAAAATTTTCCTCCATTTTTCCAAAATTCTAAACACAGCAGACTTTTCTAAAGCTACATAAACAAAACTACACCTTCTCTCTTCAAAATTCAAACTTTCACTCCAAAACAGCTGCTCAAAACCTGCAAAAATTTAAACACTATACACACTCATTACACACTACAAAAAACTACTGAAAACAGTGTTCAGTGTGTGAGAATGTATTTTTTTTTTTTTTTTCACAACTGCCAAAGCATATTTTTAGAAACCTTACAGCATCTGTTCGAAGAATATATCACTGTAAAGTAGTGGGCTTTCATAGATGTGTGTTTCATATGAACAGTATGGAAATCTACAGAAAATACAGTATGTACACTACTGTACTGTATCACAACTCTACTCAAACACTACAGAGGATACAGTACACACAAAAATACTCATTGAAAACAATGTTCAGGGTGTGATATTTTTACAGAAAATTGTGATTGCTTTGCTTTGTGTGCGTGCGTGTTTGTTTGTTTGTTAGCAAGATAACTCAAATGATAAAATTTTGGTGGTGATCAGGGGTGGGGGGTGGGGGGTCCACGGGGGGGCCCCACTGATCGGCCTTGGCGGAAGTCTGAATGCAGACCTCCGCCAAGGCCGATCAGTGGGGCCCCCCGTGGACCCCCCCACCCCCCAACCCTGATGACCCACCAAAATTTATCATTTCTTCCTTGTGCCAGTATCAACATTTCCTGAAAATTTCATGAAAATCCGTCCATAACTTTTTGAGTTATCTTGCTAACAAACAAACAAACAAATGGGGGGAGGGGGCAAATCTGTCTTGGCGGAGGTCTGCGCTCTCCGAGTGCTTTTCTTGCTTATTTACAGTATTCATCCCACACACACATGTATTGTGCGGCATCACGTTGTTGCACTCCTCTTCCTCTGCCTCTGCCTCTGTCTATTGTGTTTGTTTGAACCTTCAGCACACTGCGCACTCTGAACTGGCTTTTACAGGTGTAATCACATCATTTGCAACAAGTGTCTTCAATTTTGAGTCGTTGTGTTTAATGAATGAAGCCAGATGTGTTCATTGTGTTCAAATTTTGCTGACTGTGGCAAGTATTTTGCATCATATGAGCTTTAATTTGAGAAGAGTTTTTTTGCAACTTGTGTTTTAGCAAGACAAAATGTGTTTAGATTTATGAAAAAAGGAGGATGTGTTTTGTGAATTGTGTCTTCATGTAAAATGTGTTTATGGTTTGTGGCAAACGGGGGCTACTTTTATTAAATGTGTTTATAGGATTGGTCATTTGGTTTAGAGAATTGGCTTTTGTGTTTTAGCAATTGGGAAAAACTGTAACATAACATATTTCTTGTTTTGTGTGGTCGACTTAACTTCATTTATATACATCCATTCCTCACATTTAGGCTGCCACACCAAAAAAGAAACTAGGACTCAGAAGAAGATGGAAGACAAAACATCTTTACCAACTTCTATTTTTTTTTTTTTCATCCCACTTAATAGACATTTAGAGACTGAAAATACTAATTTTATTATTACTGTTAATAATATTTGGTGTCACATGGTCAGATCATTTGACCCTGAACCTTAATCACACAACCAACCATACAGAAAAACATTTTCTCAGATTTTAAGAGAGCACCTTCCAAACTTCCCCATGCATAAGTCAGGGTCTCCACGATAACACTGTCTTTTCCAGGGTTTTCATGTTCTGTTTCAACAAACTGGTTTCTTAAATGGTTGTTACAGCACTTCAGGAAATTTACCTCAATTAAGTCAGTTACACAAATTAATTGCACAAATTTAACAAGAATGCAAAGGTGTGGGTCTATTATTTAATAGTACAAATAATTTTCACTAGTTTTAAAGGGTACCTGTAGTGAATTTTCGTTGTCGGCTAGCTCAAAAGATCACACATAATACTAGTGGTTCAGTCAGGTATGTTACGTTGTAGCCCGTTGTCAAGTATGCACAAGTATTAAGTCACTGCTCCATCATTCAGACATGGTCAGTGACATGTTGCTTCCTGTTCCAGCACCAGTAGTGACGCAGAGTCATTGTATTGTCTGAATAACTGGGCTGCAATGGACTGGTCACTGGCCCCGTGCAGCAGGCACCAGTCTAAGGTGACACATTATCGGCCAGTGCTGGGTCACATCCCTTGGACAATGGCAGAGTGCGCGAATAGGTGCTTTCCAGTCAGTCTCACTCACTGACTGCTGCTTGTTTACTTGCACTCAATCACTCAGAATCAACGAGGGCACGTCACTTCAGAGGTTCTGGCCTCACTTGTAATAAAAAGGTCCAGTGTGATCCATTTATGGTGATTTTTTATTGAACTTACACAAAGCACAATTAATGTCGTAAGCATGACCAGTACAGGTCAATACATTTCATGAAAACTGCTTTTTAGACTAGGTCATAAAGATGATGTATGTATGCAATTAGGTTACACATGTGCTTTAATCCTTTACAAATTAAATAAACCATAAGGGCATTAAAAATAATTTGTGCCACATCATTGATGTGACATCCATATGTCTTGCACCTTATTCCAGACATGAATGGGACATTATTCTCCCAAAACTCCAACAACCAGAATATTGGGGGAAAAAAAGAGCAACTGTGAAATAACAAATATTTATTTCTTAAAGAAATTAAATGGCTTAATTCTGTTTTGCACTCGTAAGTAAACAGCAGAAATCACATGGAATTGTATCTTTTCAGCTGTGATCTAGTCACATTTTATTTTAGTTATAAAGTAAAATCCTAAAAGCAAACCGCACGTCAATGAATCAAAGAGTCCAGAGGTCCAGAGTGTCACTTTCTTAAAGTACAAGGTGACTACACTCCACCGTGTAGATCAATAACAAGGAGGAATTCAAATCATAGTCTTCATTCATTGTGTAAAAGTTGAAATACTTATAAAGGATGCTGTGATGATGATGATGATGATGATGATAGAAGCTCTTCTATCTGTCTGTCTTGTATCTAAACTTCCCAGTAGAGGGAGCCATTGCAGCTCAGATGAACCCTCCATTGGCCACGTCTCACTCACAATCTTTAAAGTTTATGTTTTAAGACAAACTCAGAGTTGAAAGAATCAAATACAGTTGATAATTTAGTTTAGTTTAGACTAGTTTAGATACACTGTTCAAATTCTCCAACCTGCATTGAGTCTGGGTCTTTAAATATGTAACTGCTACTGTTATGGATATTGTCCTAGTCTTTTACATGTTTACATGAATAGTCATTTCTCTGTTTTTCACTGTGGGAGTACTTAAAAGAAAAGTAAACGTGACAGAGTCGACATACAGTATTTGGTATGGTGAGACAATACAACATTAAGTAGTGATTTTAAACACAATTGTTGTCTAACATTCTGAACTGTTATAATGAAATCCTCTGCTTTGATCATTTAAAACTTTTTAACTGTCATTGTTTTCAGTCTGATTATTGAAGAACTGTGCCACGGTTAACATAACTGACTGTGTTTTCTGGATAGAAGCATTTTAACACAGAAAAAAACAACTTACCTGAAAACCTAAAAAGAAAATCTGCATTTACCAGCAGCAGTGGTCTGTCTTGCCAACTTCTTCTTTGTGAATTACTGTGATAGTGTGTGATGGTGTGATAGTGTCTTGTGAAACCATCTCAATCTGTCTACAGTAATCCTCTTGTCACCCACAAACTTGAAAACAACACCTACATATCAGCGGCAGTGTTCACGACTACTTTGTATGCAGTTACATGCCAGGCCTTTTCTGTTTCTGATTAATTAGCATTAGTTTATAACCCCACCCCTCCCACCCTGAATTAGTGGCAGAGCACTCGGGCTAATGAGCTGACTATGAACCTGGAGGTTACAGTAACCAGTACAAGTCATCTGTCAAGAACCTGCCGACCGGTGTGGACTCACACTGGATCCACTTAGACCAAGAAATGTCAGCAACTACTGCCTGGAGTGTCCAGATCTCAATGCATCAAATTTGGCACAGAGTATATTGTAGGCATTGTTACCAATGTAGAGATGTGTACTTATATCTTGATAAGTGAATTAAGTAAAGTCATAAAGGATAAAAAGGCATGAAGCATGAAGAGCTGGAGAAAACAAACGTCGAACTAAAGCTTTGACAAAGTGTTGAAAAGAGAAAATGCATTTTGAGTGAGGAGCGTCAGTTGTCAACCAGCAGGAAACCTAATGTCAGCTTCAGGGTTTTGGACTAAATGCATCAAATTGTGTTTAAGAGACCTCTGGTTCAGCTCCTCCATCAACGACTCAAGTGGAACGTCAAGGCATGAATTATTTTATCTAACTGGGAAACTTTGAAAATCCTCTGAACACTGAAATTGTGTCATGATAAGTTAATTTAAAATGATGAATCACAGGAACTTGACAACTTATAATTATTGTTTCAATTTTAGCCTCAATCTTTTAACTCAGTATTAATTAGAAGCGTAAAACATTTTAATATAAATTAACATTTAGTTTTGTTTTCTTAAACTGGTGTTAAAATTTTGAGATGTATGAGTCAAGAGATTCTGAACTCATACATTCCCTTCAAAATCAAAATGGGGTGTATTCTATTATTAAGAAGGGATAAAAACTTGGTGACAGGGTAAGGCACAGGGGTTACATTATAGAACAGCTCCATAAAAATTAGTGGACCCCTGATCCCCCCCCCCCATTTCTGGGTTTTCAGCTGCTAAATGTTGTGTTATCTTCCAAAACTAGCTGTTAACTGTCTCACTTCTGATTTGTACCACTATATAATACATCTGTTTGCTGCAGTTGGAAAGAGTCCTAATGGAAACTGAGACAGTGACACAAAACAGCATGTTTGGACCACAAAACCAAAACAATTTAAAGGTGATATTTTGTGGGTTTGTCTCTGATTAGTTGTTAATACAGCTAAAAGCCAACAAATACAAAGATAAATATTGTATATTTGTCATAAATATTTAACTGTTACTACAACTACAGCATTACAGACTGTGAAAAATGCAATCTCATGTGCTGAATGACCATGATTGTTCCAGCTGACTGCTTTATGTTGTTAGTTTTTTTTTAGTTTTATTATCAACCTCTTTAGCTGTTAAATGCTATCTTATCTTCACATGTCATTACTAATAGTGCCTCTGTGCCATTTACTACTTTTTTATCTATACATTTCAGCTCTTGCTCTCAGTCTTAGGCCCACAAAATCAAAATTATTTAAAGGTGTAAAATCATGAACAGTCATAGGTATTTAAGATATTCAAAATATCAAACTACTACATATTTACTTCACAACACTGGGTCCATGGATTTACAAACATCTATCTGCTAATATCTCAGGCCACAGTGTGAAAAATACAGTCCTTCCATAATACTCAATGGCTAAGTACAGCAACCATTCTTCTGATCAACTGCTTAATGCTGAAATGTTCAAACTCTTTAGCTTTCAAATATCATGTTATCTCCAAATCTAGTAGTTAACAGTGTCTCTGTGCCATTTAGTAAATTGCAGCTCTTGCTCTCAGAGGTTATACCACAAAACCCAAATAACTGGAAAGGTTTGAAATCATGAAAAGCTTTCAGATATTCAAAGCATCTAATCTTGGTTTTAAAATACAGTCCTGGTTCAACAGATTTACAGACGTCTACCTGTTACTTTCTCAGGCCACAGTGTGAAAAATCCAGTCCTCCCATAATGCTCCATTGCTAAGTACAACAACAACAACAGCCACCGTTCTTCCAGTTGACTGCCTTGTGCTCTCAGTGAGGTCTGACCCACTTGGCCCGTGTCAAGCTTTTGGTCCAGTCCAGAGCGGCCAGCTGCTGTTGCTGTGGGTGATGATGAAGATGTTGGCACAGGCAGTGACTCAGGTGCCGTCTCCAAGGGAACCAGCAGGGACAGTGACAATCTGATCATCTCTGCAGTGACTGACACCTGACTGCACCCCCGACCTGGAGCGGCTCACACCGTCAGCTGTCCTCACCAGAGCTGAACGACAGGCAGACGGAAGCCTATGAATGGCACGAGACACGGCACATTGCAAGAGTATGGTATGGATATGACTGCCAAGAAACAGAAAAAAAAAAGATGATCAGTATTATGGTATACTGTTAAGGGTTTATTTGCCTTGTAACAGGATACATTTCACATTATGACAAGTAACTTTTAATGTAATTTTATAGCTATTTTATTATAGGATTATTATTGGGGAAACCTTTTCTGTTACAATATGATGGCATTGATTGTTCATTGATATGTAGGTGTCATGTTATATGTAAAAATATAAAATATCCCAATATAATGTGGAAATACCATGCCACAATATAAACGTATTTTGTTATAATCCTGAAAGTATCTTGTTTTAATGTAAATCTGTCTTGTTCAAATAATGTAATGTGAGGGTATATGACAACATTAAAGCATTTTGTGTTAATGTGAAGATAACATGGAAGTATCGTGTTATAGTATCAAAAACATCCCATTTGATCTTTTAACATTAAACGCTGACACTAATAATCCTCAAAAAATGTTTAAAATCATTGTAAATGAAAAGATGTGGGATCAATAGCAAAAATCTCTTTGACTCATTGTCAATTACTTTAACTTTTGGATGAAATGTGAATAAATATAAATACTTTTCCAGGTCAGAATAGAAGTATATATCCAGCTTAGCTCTCGGGTAGCTCAATCATGTTAATTAGATTGCAATCAAGCTTTATCATTATTTAACATTTTGCCTCTTTGATGTTGATGTTTTGGGTTCATTGCTCTGAGCAGAACACACACCATCTAGTTCATCACATCTTTGTATTGAGGTGATGTTACCCCACAGGATATTCTCAGCTGAACTTGTGTAAACACAATCAAATTTTCATTTGTTAATGTGTGTGTTTTTTAATTAATTTATTTTATTTTATTTTTTATAGATTATTGATTTTGCACATGTGAATTGATTCACTTCCCTATATAAAAACTAATGTTGTAAATGTTGGCTGATATCTTTACATGTTAAATATACATTGTGTGTGATCTCATTTCAAAATGTCAAAAGTTCAAATGTGTGGCCACATCACCTCTCACTTGTAACCGTGCCCCCTTTAATTTGTCATTGGCTTGTGCAATAACTGGGTTCATTCCAATTGGACCAGGAGTTCATCAGAGCTACTCTTATTGGTTTGCAGGCCAGTCAGCCAACCCCCGCCCCCCCTTCTTTCCCCCACTTTGACCACCTTACTTCCTGTCCCCCAGGACACCATTAGGTGCTGCCAGGTCCGAGCCTGTTCGTTAAACCTTGTCATGCTGCGTTGCTGCCACACAACAACAACAGAGTGAGCCAGAACAGGACTCAGAGCTCCCTCCTTAAAAACTGTAATGCTATATTTATAAGCCAGTATTTATAAACACATTTGCATATATCAAGATGAAAAAGTTGTTTGAATTGGGGGCAATTTGCATTTGGTGAAACATATGGCAGAGCCACGGAAGCCATGGGCCATGCCTTCATTACCCGATCTTCGTTTCATCAGCTCCTTGCTCCCCCACTGTGCCTCCCCACGGCGGAGCCTTCTGTCCCCGAGGTTTCAGTGACAGGGGACAATATGTCCCCAAGGTGAGGAGCAGGGGGAAAACCACACGCACACCGCTCCTCCAATGATTATTTAATCAGACTCTTCACTTTGGATCTAAAAGAGGAGAGAGGTACAAAGTGGCGCTTATTACCCATTTGTTCAGCGCAGGAAAAAGAGAGGAGAGAGAGGCAGATAGTGGAGAGGAGAGGGAGCGAACACTCCAAATGGAAGATCAGATACCACAACGAATGGTCATGTCCAGAGGAAAGGAGACGAGCACAGATGCTGGAGGAAGGAAAACTTGGGGAGAGAAAAAGACACTGAGAGCAGCAAATCAAAGTACACAGGAAACAAGAAAAGATTTGAGGAAAACATTAAATAAAAGCAGTGAATGCAGGTGATGTTAAATATGTGAGTCAACCCCCTTTACAAACCTCTCTGGGTTTGCTGTAAGGATGTATTTTAATAATTTCAGTGAGGTCCTGTAGAACAATTTCAGTATATCTCAGGGCCATAAAGTGTTGCCATTGAAGACCATTTCTGAGGAACATGTCTAGTGTTTTACAAGATTAATGAGGCTGCAATAACACCCATGTCTCACAGAAATGCCAGCATTATTAAAGTTTTTATGGTTTTGGCACTTGTTTTTTTTGATGGAAAGATTCCCTTTTGATGTGTTTTAATTCAAAATAAAAATGTCCTGGTTTGAATAATTGCAATTTTTAAAACTTCTGTGTCTGACAAATTACCTTTATATTTACATCTTCCTGTTTTTCCCTCCTCCTGAAGAATCCAGGAGCTTCGACCATTTACTTGTAGGTTTGGGCTTTAATCCCACATGTGGGATTAGGAGATGAATTTGAAAACATCAATAGTAATGTCAAACCTTGAACAAAGACTTTATTAAAAATTTAATACAATTAAGTTGAAATTACTATATAGCAGCTAACCAAAGTAAATAAATATTGTGCCCAAACAAATAAATAAATGAATCTGGACCACTGAACATAAAACTCATGTCAATTATCTAGCTGATTCTAGGTGAAAGAACCCTTATATTGGCCACATCCATTGTCAGACCCGAATTCTGAAGATGCTGATTGCTGGTAGAATCTGCAACAATTAAACAGCCCAATTGATTATATAAGTCAATCTCCAGCATGAAGATAGTTTGATGTTTAAACATTTTTATCAGTTTGATGTGAAAGAGCTTGACTTGACTGAAGCTCCCCATCCAACAACTTTGAGATGAACTGAAATGCTTCCCAACATATATTGCACAAAGGATAAAAATCTAAACTTCCCAAATATGACAGGCTTGTGAGGTATAATGCATTTCACTTCATGTATAGGTGGAATATTCAGGTGTCCACATACTTTTGCTCATGTGGGGTAGCTAAAAATACCAACCCTTAAATAAACTAACCAAGACGTAAAGCAAACTTGGGATAACAAAAGAGCGGAAAGAGGTTTAGAAAGAGGACAAAGGTAGATGTGGGTTTGGGATTTGGATTGGGTTCAGGTCTTGCAGGTGTGGGGGTTGGACTCTGTCTGGCAGCAGCTTGTCGTGCAACTCACACCAGCCCAGCATTTGCATGTGTAAAAAACCATGTACTGAAGTGCTGCTGCTGTGGTGGTGCGGCAGTGGTGGTAGCAGCCTCTCTCCCCCTCAACTCTTCAGTGTGTGGTTGAGCTGTTTGTGATTTGTTTAGGAGCTTTTTAAAGCTCTTCATCCACAGCCATCATCTGCCTCTCTGTACACATACACATATCGACTGTTTTCTGACTCGAAAGACCCACTCTGACCTGGGCGGTTTTCAGTCTCCTGGATTATATTGCTCCTCTGGGAGGTGTTTGAAAAAAGTATGCAAGGCACAGTTTTCTGTCACGGTTTTTGCCCTCAGTGTTTGTCTTACTATTTCCATACTGTGATTCCATTTGGATAGAGACTAATTTAGAAACAAGCGGTTGGTTTTAAAGGTCATGTAGGGTATTTCAGGAGCACCAACCCACAAAGACACACCTGTGAGCTAAGACCTGTTTTGTGGCTATCTGTATTTGATAATTTTGTGTTTTTATGTGAATTGTTCATTTTAAAATGTTGAAGAGAGGCCTATGGTAAATAAGACTGACATAAATGTTTGACCATATTTCAACATGAAGAGGCTGAAAAAAGATGCTTAAAAGGTAAAAATAAAGGGTGAATATTGCAACAGTCAAGGTCATGGCAGTTTACTTGAATCTCTGACCCACACAGCACTGTTTTAGAATGAATAAATGATAAAGGAGTAACATACTCAAAGAGACTGTGTGGTCTTCAAAATGTTTTTTTCTAAGCTTTTATTTATTTATTTATTTATACTTACTTACTTACTTACTTACTTACTTACTTCTAAGCTTAACTAGAAGTGAAATATGACGGGGTTTGCATCCATCTTCTTCTAACAGCTTCCCTCACTCATGCTGATGGACATGTCATCTCTGCATCATTCGCAGACATGTTGGTTATATACATGATTTTCATCTCTAGGTATGAAAATTTGTGTTGCAACAGGTAAGTTAAAATTATAATGATAATGTTGAACAGACTGTTGTGGCAGTGAACAAATTATACTTTTCCACTGAAATTGAACTTTGTTGGAAACATTTAATATAGGCTTATGTAAGTACAAAATATAGAACATAGGCTCAGCAGTTTTAAGAACACTAAAAGGCAATCAGAAACTATTTAAAATTAACACAATTTTGGGTTTCATTGAATTTTAGCATTGTTGGAAACAGCTGATGTAAAGGGTGAGTACACAAATCAACAAAATAAACACAGATCTAATTATCTGTAGATACTTTAAGGTGGAAACAATTAATATACAAATATTTGACTGTTGCTAATAAGCACACAGGTAATTCCTATCATTAGGGGTCTCTCAATCAAAACTAAAACAAAACAGTCTGATGAGAAGTAGTGTGTGATTGTGGAATTTGTAGTTTTTTACCATCATTTCCAATAAAGATTTGATGTGACTGGCCTAAAAAAATCATATTTACAGATGAGGTAATCTATGAAATGCTTATTTACGTTGCATTAGCAAATCTATCTATCTATCTATCTATCTATCTATCTATCTATCTATCTATCTATCTATCTATCTATCTATCTATCTATCTATCTATCTATCTATCTATCTATCTATCTATCTATCTATCTATCTATCTATATGTGTGTGTGTGTGTGTGTGTGTTTTGCCACTAAGTTCTAATGAAATTGTAGGGACTATCACGCCACTGACAAAAATTTATGGTTTTATTATAATATACTGATGATATAATTACCCCTTATCAGTGCTTGGTTGTGCCCTAATGTCCAAATCACAAACCGAATTAAGATGATGAAGCGCCAGACAGCCTTGTTGAGTCTTTCTTTCAATTTATGTGAAAGTGCAGATGCCAAAGTAATACCGTAAATTCAATTGTGTTGAGTAGCCAGATAAAACCAGACTTATGAGACATACAATTAAAACATTATTTCTGGTGCATGTCTGGTGCTGGAAGAGATGCAAAAAAAAGGCTTCTAAGGGAAGCACTTGCACCATAAAATCAACAAGAAAAAATAATCAAATGTGGCATCTCATGACACCTTATTGTTGTAATAAATAGTTGTGTATAGTTTTCTGAGTTGTAAAAACGGTTCATTGATTATGTTTGAGCATCATATTGTGACACCTGATTGTTTGTAAATAGTTGTATATAGCTGTTATTTGCAAAATTTGCAATTATTTTTCTGAAGATTTCAATTGATTAATTTTTCAAGTCATAAAAATGGTTTGTTCAATATGTTTTTGGTGAATAACATTAAATAATCAAATTTTTTCCGACTCCGATTTCATGTTTTTTGTGAGTTTAGGTTCAGTGTGTAAATACAGCATGTCAGATGAAAAAAAAAACAAAAAAACAACCAAAAGCAAAACTGTGAAGTCACACAGGTGAGGTTGTGCTGAAACAAACAAACAACAAAAAAAAAGATTCTAAACAAGCCAAAGTAACCAGTTTTTTAATGAGACGGCCAAAATATACTCAGACTCCTAAAGGCTAACTTAAAAATACCAAGCTGTTGTGAAACCATTAAATGTGTCTGTGCCTATGTCTTGCATTCTGATAATATTTTCACCTGACAGCAGTATTATGCAGGTTAATAAAGCACTGGTTGGCCTTGTAAGTAATGGGGCATCTCCCTGAAGAGATCTTGCCATTACAAAACCACTCCGCTTCTATGTAAACAGACCATTCAAATACTGGTTTAATTAATTTCCTTTTATGATAATTTTTTCATATGGGCCAATAAATAGTAATTTTTGCTCTGCTATTTTTCCTCAGAGTAACCCCAATATTATTTCTGCCATTTAGTTTGAGCTGAAACGAGGCAAACAGGATGAGCGCGTCATTAACGCCATGCGTCGACATACGGCAACTGGGAGAAAAGCATCCAGTCCTTTAATAAGTAATGACTGCCCGAGATCACAGGAACCTTACAGTACAACAAAACAAGTTAAGCACAAGCTTTGATAATGACTGTTAATAATTCAACATGTGTAATTATTGCTTTACAGGAAAGCACAACGGCAGCGACTTGCTGTAGGGATGTTGGTAGCAATTAAAGACAAGAAGGATTGAGGTCAGCAGATCAAGGAGACAGAGCCGAGGACTTGTTGTTGAGTTAACGGATGTGGACCTTACAGGTGCTTAACCAAAAACTCTGACATGTTCAATTCTCACAGAGATAAGGTTGATCTACCACTGAACACTTGGAACTACATTTATGGGAATTCTGCTACAAATTTGCCTGAATAAAATTTTGCTATTCTTCATTTTACCAATCTGGGTAAAGTGTAACCCTCAAAGACCCAAACAGCCACTGGTAACCAAATCCATCTACTGTTATCAAATGTTTATTAACAGTTGATCCACTAAACTCATCAATACATGTAAATAATTGAGATAAAATGCAGTTTGTCATCTTTTCATGGTCATCAGATATGACCCATTTGGACATTCAGAGGCTCTGTAGTAAATGTGGAAACACTGTCATCTTCTACGACATTGCTTCATCAGTAAAGTACATGGAGTTTGACAAATGACAGTCAATGGAGTCACTAGGTTGTATGTTCAGTTATTGATATCTTTGTTGAAAAAGTCACTTTTTCTTTAGTTTTCTCTAGTTTTGATATAATAACAATCAACCCTCAACATCTATATGATCAGTAAATAAAAAATAGAAAAATATATGATATTTATTGAAAAAAATGCATATGCATGCAAAATACAATATTACAATAAATGGTGATAAATTACTTAAAATAGGTTAAATAGACGGAAAATTTTTCGGGACCTGCCACAAAAGTAGCACTTGGTCTTGATGGGTTAATTTAATCAATTCTTAGCCAACAATTGAAAAAGTAAGCAGAGATTGCCAATAACCAGGCCCGATCACTTTGCCCTTCTTGTTCTCTGATACCCTGCCTGAGAGCTAACTTTTAATCCTTTTCAAACTTTTCAAAAATTTGTAAATAAATAAATAAAAATTTAAAGAAAGGCACATGTATGTGAAATTTGAAAAGAATTGGGTTTTAGAGAAATTCAACAATTTCTGTAAAGCCCTGTGAGGTGACTTTGTTGTGATATTGGGCTCTAAAAATAAAATTGAATTGAACTGAACTGAATTGAATTGAATTGAAATAGGATGGACAAAAATCTCAGACAGATGGACAGAATTCCTGGTAGATACAGCATACAGGAAAAATTATTGAAAATTTTCTCCAGAGTAAAAAGTATTTTACTCAGAAAGAGTCAGTTTGGCTCTATATTGAGTTTGAAGAGCTCTACCCAAAGAGTAACTTTTACTTTTTAGAGAGGGACCAAATACTATCTGAGTAGAGTAAAATTTTCTTCAATTTGAGTCAGTTTTATTCAGGCAAATTTCCTGTGTAGGGGTATTGCCACTTTCACATACATATAAAACCTGTAAATCTACAATGAAGAGTTAAATGGTTTGTGACTCTTTCAGCTCATGTGTAACAGTAAATGTGTGTCCATTTAGCTGTTTTTATGGTTGCATTCAATTTGTGCCTAAAAAATGTCAATGCAATGAAAATTCACATACTGAATAGATGTTGTTTTCACATATTAGGTGGAAAAACAAAACCCCACAATGTACAAAGAGCTGCAGAGACAAATGTTATACAAAAGCTTTTACAAAAGGGTTATGACACATTATGAGTCAGACGGGTCACATTTTGATCACCAGATCAGATGGGTAAAGATAAAACCACCTTCAGCTTCTTGGAAAAATGTATAAACTTCTGGTTTATACAAAGAGCTCAAAGAGCTCTGGTTCCATCTGTCACCTCCTCAATCAACAGTTCCAGTCATATATTACTATATGAAGTACTGTATCATAACTGGTGATGTTTGAAAATTCACTTAAAATGTACATTATCACAATTAGTGAAGTTCTTTCATACTTTGTCAAGGTAATGGGACACGATTAATTGTATTGAATAAAGTTGTTAATAAAAGTATGAAGTTTCAATCTTTAATACATGTTTTAAAATTACAGTCAAATGGACAGTAAAAATTAGAGCTAAAACGATTAATCAACTCAATTACAATTTTCCTGAATCTAAGCTTTCTTTCCTTAATTTTGCTGCAACTAAACATTTGTTCCACTGTTGTGTCTCTTCAGAACTCTAATCTTATCACCAGAAATAAAAACATCAATTAATATTAAAGGTTTCAATCATAAGGCAAAGCACCGGCTCAAATAATAACAAATGTGTGAATGCTGAATCATATTCAGCTCTAATGAAGCTCTTGTTCAGTCCATGGTTCATGTTCATGGTTTGACTGTTTCAGGATGCATGTATTCTATGAAATGCTTAGTGTTTGTTACCTCCGCCAAGGAGGTTATATTTTTGCCAGGGTTTGTTTGTCTGTCTGTCTGTCTGTCTGTCTGTTTGTTTGTTTGTCTGTCCGTTAGTGTGCAACATAACTCAAAAAGTTATGGACAGATTTTGATGAAATTTTCAGGGTTTGTTGGAAATGGGATAAGGAAGAAATTATTAAATTTTGGTGGTGGAGGTCTGCGCTCTCCGAGTGCTTCTAGAGCGCAGACCTCCGCCAAGGCTGATCAGTGCCCCCCCCCCCCCCGTGCCCCCCCCCGATCACCACCAAAATTTAATCATTTCTTCCTTATCCCATTTCCAACAAACCCTGAAAATTTCCTCAAAATCTGTCCATAACTTTTTGAGTTATGTTGCACACTAATAGACAGACAAACAAACCCTGGGTGGGGGGGCCCACGGGGGGGGGGCACTGATCAGCCTTGGCGGAGGTCTGCCCTCTCCGAGTGCTTCTAGTTATATTTAATATTGTTCTGTCATTCTGTATTTGTTTGTTGAGGTGTTGTTTTTAAAAAACTGAACCAGGGACATGTCTTGTAACAGTGTCTATATGTATTGTCCCTGTCAAATAACATTTAAAGAGAGGGGCTTCCCTCTGGAGGATCCATTCTAGACCAGCTCTGTGGAGCTGGAGACACATCTGTAAATACTGTGATGGACATTAACTGCATTTTGATGCAAGTCAGACTGAGATTAGGACACAGTCCTCCACTCTGTTGATGGAGACAGCAGCAAAAAAGTAATGCCATATTGTTCCAGAAAGGACATGTCCTTCAGGAATTGACAGCAGTAAGTTATGTTGGTTCAAGGGTAGTATGGTAACTAGAGCTGAAACAATTCAACAATTCAACTCCAATCAATTAAAAAATCATTCAATTACAGCTGCAGCTCTGGTTGTAAAACTGAATCAACTTCTGCTTAGTGTCCCTTTAAGGCCTCTTTCCATCCCAACCATGTCCTACCCATTAAACAAAACTAAAAAAAACAGTTTTAGCAGCTGGTCTGGTTAACATCACTGACATACATGCTTCTAGAAATGTTGATTTGAAATGTAGTTGAATGGATTGGAAATACTCTTGGCCATATACATCTTCCCATGTTTTATTGCTGTGGGTGTTACACACAATATATGCCACCTACAACTTCCACCAATTTGCTTTTGGATTGTCCTCCAAGACCTTGATTCACATTAGTCAAATGTCGAGGCTGCAGATTTGCAACTCAAAACTAGCCAGATCAATGCTCAACGTAATCACTGTATTTGTCATCTTTACATTTGAATTCCACAAAGAATGTGTGGGGAAAAGGAGGAGTAATAAAAAAGAAAAACTGGAAAGACTGACTTCTCTCAAAATCACTGTCTTTCAACAGCCCTCCGCTCCTCTTTGCCGGGAAAGGGCATTCACATGCATTTGGCGGCCATTGTCGGCAGCAAAATGACTAATCATAACATCATTGACGTGTTTAAAAAAAAACTAGTGCATGCGACAACCTTTGCTCCCATCCAGAGAGAAAGAGTTAATTTGATCATGATGACACCAGTCTTCTTTCAAGCCCCTTTTCAGGCCAGCAGCAGCAGCTGGGGCTGGAAGAGCAAGAGATGGTATGAATCCTCAGCAGAGTGAGTGAGTGGGGGGTTGTGAGGGAAAAAAATAACAAGAAGAGTCGTTATTACGTTGCCATTTGGGGACTGAGAAGGGTTTCTGAATTGCCCTGGATTGCGCTCATTCGTTCATTCCTACATAGGCCCTTGGAGCGGCGAATGGGCCTTGGGCCAGCGTGAGGCGCTGGAGCTGGAACAAGAATAAGATCACAATTGCATTTAAAGCCCAGAGAGGGGAAAGAAGAGGAGAGACAGAAAGAGGGAGCCTATGAGCCCTAATTGCCAGATGGTGAATATTTTTGCTCCCTTTCAACGGCGCATTAATTGCAGGGCTGCCCGGGGGTTGAGACGTACTGATCAGTGTGGCAGAGGATCCTGACCCTGATTACCCCCCCTCCTCTCCCCTCAGACTCCTCCCGCTGGAGAGACAGTGAACAGGGGGGGGGGGGGGGGGGTTAAGGGGGCTTTAGTTTCACCCAATCATTTGCCTATTGAGCCACCTGGGCCTCAACACTTTGGAACTTGGAAAGGAGCAGGGTGGAGGGGTTTAAGGGCTGAAGGAACATTGCAGAAAATGAAACCCAGGGAATTAATGATGAATGAATGTATGCAACATTTACTTCTAACCTTTTAGCACCCACTATTTTGGAAGAAACCTAACCCCCAAGTCGTGGTCATGCAGCTTGCAGGTCTAGGCTCACAACTATGGTGGTGTAGGACCAAAATACACACTTTATTTGAAAGGGAATGTGTTCTGGTCTATTTGTTTAACATGTGGCTAAAACACAACATACATTATCCCCTTAACCACCTCAATTAACAGTGTCAGTTGAGATAGTGTATGTATTCCCCCAAAGCCAGTTTAGTCATATTCAATATGTACCTAGTCAGGACACTGAAAACAATTTGTGGTGTCAATAAAACCATCTCCATCTCCGGAGATGAAAAATCAGTTTTAATAATTTTATTACTATTGACCTGATGTGGCAAATACGCATCATATTTTATGTGCTATAGTCAAATGAACAAACTCCACTTAATTTAGCATCTGCCTGACAGCAAAAACACAAATAATTTCGTTTTTTACATACTTGTATATAAAAGTATTTTTTTACCTTTTCCAAATTTAGGTAAAAATAACTTAATATTTACAAAATATTTCATAATTCTTTTTTATGTCATATGCATATGAGAATCTTACGTATTGAACCTTTAAATCTACTCAATACTGCATTTCATTTTGTGGTTAATTTCTCAAAGGCGGCCTCTCAATGGTGAGGCCGCCTTTGATTTACCCATCGGGTAAAACCAGATGGGTAAAGGTAGCACTGTAAAAGGACCTGCTCAGACGACAATCCCCCCACCCCCCACCATCACCCCCCAACCCCCCTCCTTCTTTCTCCTCCCACCGTTTCTCCCCCGTTCTCTTCTTCTCCCACAGCCCCCTCAGCTCCTCGTTTACATATCTCCAAAAGATGTAATTGAATTAAATAAAGCTTTCCTTAGGGGCAGCTGCCACAGCTGCTGTTTGTGGCATGTCAAAAGGCCCGCCACTTTAAGAGCACTTACATATGCTCCAAATTAGCAGGTCAGATAGGCGGACGCACGATGACAGGGCCGAGGCTGCCAACACGACAAGGGGCCCACAGCTGTGAGCAATTCAACCAGCAGAGTGGGGGTCTTTGATACTCCTGATTATGAAGGGCAGTGGCGCACGTGCTCATACACATACATTCACAGGCATGAGAGAACACAAGGATGCGCATAGACACACACCTTTGAGTATTTACAGATGCAGACATGGGGGTCAGTGCTGTGTTTAGGAACCATTACTGCTGCATGAAACTCTCAATTACATGATGACCCCAAGGAATCATCTGGAAAAAACACAATTTGACATGGACATAATGAGTAGGTTTAATCAGATTGTAAAAAATAAAAATTATTTGGTCACATAAGGTCACACACACAGTTTCAGGCAACAAAAAGATCACGTCACGATGAAAAAAAAAATTGGTTCAAAACACAAAGTATGACTGGAAAAACTGTAAATTGTATAGTTTTGATAAATAATTATTTTGTTCTTTTATTTTTATCACTTGCATATACAGCTGAATGATTAATCAATCAATTGATTAATGAAGTGGAAGCAATTAAAACGTAATTCAATGCAAATCCTGAATCAAAGTTTTGTTTCCTTAAATTTGCTGCCACTAAACATGGGCTCTGCTGTTGTGTTTCACATGGACGCTTATTGTGACGCATATGACACCAGAGTCAACACAAAGTTGTATGTTAGTTCCATCGTAAGTTGTTAGTAAGTTAGTAAGCTGAATGGAAATTTGATGAAGACTGCAGTGCACATATTGTTTGTCATTTGACTTATCTGTTGTGGTTTTTTTTTTATACTGTTTTCATTGTTGTTGTTTTCAATTGTATTTCAATATTTTTTAATAAATTTAAAACTTTTTTTTTTTTTTAGATTTATGGACATGTCTTTTCCCCATTTTTTTCTAGAACAGAACAGAACAGATTTTTGAAATTTACAAAGAAGAAAGATCATATTTCATCAAGTAGGTTTTTTCAGAAGGGTTAGGGTAAAAAAAACAAAACAAAAAAAAACATTAAACATTAAATAAGTCATCGTGTACTGAATACAAAATAAATTCTGAGAATTAATGCTGAAATATAAAACACAGTAAATGCATTCATATAATAAAATTGAAACTCCTGACCTTAAATATTTTTAAAACCTCAGAGGCCCTCCCTAAGCTTTGGTAACATTCTAAGAACATTTATATTTTATATCAGTCAAGATGAGTTTATTTGAGTAATTAATTAATTGCTTTTTTTTTTTTTGATGCAAGGTTCATTTATTAATTAATGACCGATTAATTTATTTTTCTTATCAATGAAAGAGGGAACTTTTCAGTTTATATTTTGCACATAAAATTTACTTTAAACAACTTTTCAACTTTTTATTTGTTGTAAATGTTTGTTGACAACATTTCAAAGAAAAATACAGACACCTTTAGTACAGGAAAAATTTTGCCTAAATTTTTCAATTAAAAATGCTGAAGTGAGAGTTGGGGGTACTTGGCTAAAAAATATATTTCAGAGAGTACTCAACTGTAAGACGTTTGAGAACCACTGCTCTAGGCCAGTGGTTCTCAACTGGTCTGGCTTCAAGCCGCAACAAGCCGCGATCCAAACTGATGAAAGTGAAACTTCTCAAATGTATTTAATGAAAAGATCGTGTGTTTTGAACCTGATATAATACAGAGTATCACAGTATGTCAACACAGAAGACAAGTTTAACGATAAACCAAACTGACCAGTAGGTGGTGATGCTAAATCTGGAAATATTCCCTTTAACACTAAATTGGGTAAATTTTAATGGGTAAATTTTTTATGCTGTGAAATCCATTACTGCCACCTACTGTTGGGAATTGTGAATGAGTAGTGCTTAGCTCTATAAAAAATAAAGCACAGATTTGTTTTGTAACGTTGTTTGGTAACACTTTACAATAAGGGTCCCTTAATTAACATTAGTTAGTGCATTAATAAGCATTAATTAACTGTTTCTTTCTTTCTTTCTTTCTTTCTTTCTTTCTTTCTTTCTTTCTTTCTTCTTTCTTTCTTTCTTTCTTTCTTTCTTTCTTTCTTTTATTTTGGAATGAATAAGACTAAAAAAGTTCTATATTGTACATCTGCCTGTTGCTTCTAATATCTACGTTGTTACACTCTATATGACGATAGTGGAAGCATCTCCTACTTCTTTTTCTAAAGAAGCACTAACAATTTTTCAGATAAAGAGTTTGCTATGTCAGAAATTATTTAAAAAAGATGAAATGGAAGAATTTATTTTGTTTAATTGAGTTGTTTCTGATCAAACTTTTAAAATATGTTACATAAAAATACATGACAGAAACACAGCTGTTTGTTCAATAAAAAAACCTCAGGTCATTCAAACTAAATGTTTTAAAATCTACATTTTCCAATTCGACACGTTGCAAAGTCCTGTACATATTGTGAGGCATATAATGCTAATATGCTTATGATGTATTACCATCATTAGTAGGAAAGTGATTTATTTGTAGCTGTGTTATCTCTGTGGAGTTGGAGTTAAAATGAAACAAAGTCTTGGTTCTCAGCTGTAACACCACAAATTTAGAAGGGGACTTATTACCTCCGCCAGGAGGTATTGTGATCACTTTGCTTTGTGTGTTTGCGTATTTGTTTGTTTGTTAGCACGATAACTCAAAAAGTAAAGGACAGATTTTCATGAAATTTTCAGGAAATGTTGATACTGGCACAAGGAAGAAATTATTAAATTTTGGTGGTGATCGGGGGGGGTGAGGACAGATTTATCTTGGCAGAGGTCTGCGCTCTCCGAGTGCTTTTCTTGTTTTTATTATTTTCATACTGTTAAATTGTTTCACATTGTAGTTAGGTAACTTTATATAAAAAAAAAATGTTTATTTGCCTAAAATCTTTGTGTTTTATCATAATCATAATCAACTAACTAAAGGCAAAATCACTAAATTATTCAATGATCATAACATTTCAAGTAAAAAGTATCAGTATCGGCAATATTAGCCCTGTATTTACTTGGTATTGATTGATATTGGACACCAAAACTCCCAGTATCACTCTTACAACAGAGTATTCCAACCATAACAAAAACAATACTGCAGTACAGGTCATTGGTCCATTTATAGGCATTTTATGTATTAGTGGCCCTATTGTTACAAATGCAACCATGTATTAAGACTTTGACATGGCCAGGATTAAGATTTAGTCAGATTAGACTTTAAATAACTGCATTTGGTTTAAGAATGGTTTGGGTTGAGAAAGTAGCAGAATTAGATGACCACCTTCATCATGGCTACAATGACAGACACGGGGTTATGTTTGCTTTTGACTTCCAACTGGAGGAAAGTGTTATGGCCCATTTATGCTCACTTTATGTACCTAAATAGGTGTGCCCATTTCAAGCTTTGTCAAGCATCATTGCCTTTATACTCCCATCCATCCCTTGTGTTGGAATGAGCATTTGGCGATCGATCTGCCAGAGGGTGCTGCTCTGAATTAACGTATGCCAAGAAGAGTAGAGTTTTTTGAGAAGAAGAAGAAGAAGAAGAAGAAGAAGAAGAAGAAGAAGAAGAAGAAGAAGAAGAAGAAGAAGAAGAAGGTCAATAATTACAAACATGGTGATGGCAGAGGAGGTATTAGTAATGTTGATACTGAGAATGTCAATTCTCATAAATATTCGAGCTGCAGCTATTGGTTAATTTTGTGATTGATTAACCTATCTATTATTGTCTTTGATTTGATTTGCTTAAATGATTATTTGAGTTTAAAAAAATTCTAAAAATGTGAAATAGACAAAAAAAAAAAAAAAAAATCAACAATATACTTTCCTGCAGTTCAAAGAGGCTAGTGAGCATGTTGAACTTTAATCATTTTCAAAGATAACCAATCTGCAACAGCAAATCACAAATAGAACAAAGTTAAACTTCTCAAATGTTCTCAAATGACATAGTGTATTTTCATTAAAGAAGCACTGGAGAAGCATTATAACTATTCTGGAGTCTCTATGTGGAAAAACAATTACTTAAGTACAGTTTTCCGTTGCTATGGACTGCAACAGCAATCCTATAAAAGACCTCTTACATCCACATTCTCCAGGATACACAGCAGAAAAAGCATGAAAACCAGGGAAAATATTTATCCAGTTGCAATCGCGCTGTTTATTGAGGGTTTGGATGTGATGAGCAGAGGCGTCTTAAACTGATGTCAACACTTAACTGGAGTTATGTATCCAGCCAGACACGCCTGTCATATCGTAATCAACTGTTATGAACAATCATCTAATGGCTTGTCACTCAAGGTCTGCTGGGCAATTATGAAGCATTTGCATGGCAGTGAATGGTGTTTATGACAAATACTCCATGTCCTAATTGCTTGTCTGTTTTCTTTAAGACGTGTATGGCTGATAGGATGTGATTAGCTGGATGAGGGACTGAAGAATAAAGTTAACATGGATCACACAGGTTATGTTTAGCTGCAGTTGGCAGCCTTTTCCTTTTGCAGTACTCTACAATGTTGTAGCATACCATGTGTTTTTTTGTTAAACTGTAACTGTTAAATCGTAAATTAAAACAGAATATATACATATTTTTTGCTAAGTGATATTTTTATTTTCACTTTAAACATGTGACAGTGACATCAGACGAATCTTTAGGGTATTTGTAAAAAAAAGAGTTCCTTGAGTACTGTTCTTTTTCTTCTTCTTGAAGGCAGGAAACCAAAAGTTCTTTTCAATACTTTCCTTCCAAATAATTGTGGTTTAACCTATAAAGATCCAAACATCCACTGCCAGCCAGAATCATCTACCGATGTAAAATGTTTAATACCTGCTGATCCACTAATCCTATCAATACATGTAAATAATCGCTGTAAAATGCATTTTATCATCTTTTCATGGTCATTAGATATGACCCTTTTGGGTATTCAGAGGCTCCATTGTGAACGTGGAAACATCATCATCTTCTACAACATTGAATCCCCAGAAAACCCATGGAGTTGGATAAATCACTTGGGAAAGACAAAAAATCATTTGGAAGTTGTGACAAAAATAATTGTGGGTCTTTTACAAGAAAATTAAGTATGTTTTATGTTTCCATTTTGGAAACAAAGGAAAAAATACTGTTCTTCCGATCTGGATTTGAAATAGAAATCGAGTATCTCCAAGGCAGTGCTGAACCTCTGCCTTGTAGGTAGAATGAGGAGCTCAGCAATTCAAGGGAAGTTCCAGAATGGCAGCTTCTCCTCTACAATCCAGTGGTGAAGTGTCTCACAAATGTCTGATGTGTTTGTTAAACATTTGGTGGCAGAATGTAACTCTTCTTCTTCAGTCAAGTTAACAACAGAAAGATAATCATTTCCTCATCGGTCCCGACTGCACTTGCAGAACATTATGAACAACAAGCTATGAGAGGCAAACTTCATGCTCCCATATCCACAAAACTTGGTCTTTTTTAGGAGGTTGTTTCTTGCAGACTGCAGACCTGCAGACTAATTTCAACATCATAGTTTGCTTTATAGCAGACTACATGCACATTTTAGGAGTCTTTTAGTATTTTTCCCCCTATAAACATTTCAGCATTAAAAAATGCTGTTCTTATATCATTTTAGATGATACTTTCTATATTCTAGTCCTCAAACAAACCAGGATCTCAACTTATCTAGAGCTCTCTATAGTATCAATTACAGTTTCAATTATAGTTTCAATTACAAAGCATTGCTCTTTTTCTCCTTAGGGACATCAGGTGTCAAAGCCATTTAGGTAAGTCATATTTGAGTGGATGTAGTGTATGTGGGCATGTTTTTTGGAGCTGGGCAGTTTTTCGGATGTGTCAGTGTTTGGCGTTGTCCTGTGGCAAATAGATTGAAAGCCTGTGACTCAGCTGTTTGCAAGCAACATTGAAGAATAATGGATGTGAAAGCACACACCAAACATGCCCTTTAAAAATGCATGAGCACCCCCCAAAAACCTCCCTCTCCCTCTGCAGAATAGAGCTATCACTGGTGCCTGTTATCTCCCTAAACCCCCAGGTAGAAAATGGTAATGATACCACTTAACATCGCTGCACATATGGAGGGAAAATGGAAATGCCAACAGCACCTCAACTATAAAGCAAATCAAATTGAAATATTAATCCACTGATTAATATAACATTATGAGAGCCCATTCTCTTTGTTGTTAAACAACAAAGGGTTGCAAAATAAGCAACTGCCTAAGAGGTAAGGGGTTTAAAAGAGTCCCACAGAGGTGCTAAAGCCCCTTTCAAACATCATTACTCTGCATAATGTATTCCCTTCCACAGTGCTGAGATTTGATATTGATGTTTACTCATTTATTTTTTAATTAACGTTCGTTGTTAATGAATTCTTTGATGAGAGGCATTTTGTAAATCATTATCTTTGGAAGAGGAAAAAAAGGATGCAGCGCCCTTGCCCCTTATACTCCTTATAGAAGAAAAAATGCTAGGTGTAAGGGGAAAAGTTGCAGAAGAAGTGGGGTCATTGTTTAAAGTTTGTTTATTGATGCATTGCCTCCCTGTGTTGCTGTTTTTCGGATTGCGTCTCCTATCTACAGGGATGAGCGAGCCGACAAGGGAGTGCTATATGCGAGAGAGCTGTGGTGGATACTTAGCTAATTGCATGAATATGACTCAAGGCTTTGAGCGACTCGTTCCAGTAGGGAGGAGAGCTGCAGTTTTACCCATGGAGCCCTTGGTGGAACTCTGTCCTTCCCCTCTTTAATATTGATCACTGGGGATCTCCAGGAGGACACAAAGTTAGGCTCGGAGGTTGGAAAAACTTTGTTGGACCCAACAGTTTTACTCATTCGTACAAGTGTCACAAGCAGAAAATACTTTTTCAACAAATCTATACATTTTCAGTCATATCTGGCTTCTAGTGACATCCAGTTTATCCCAAAGCACTCAACCCCATCCCTTACCTGAACAACAACAGCTAAATTTCAACAACCTTAAACTGACCCACAAGCCCAAAGTTAACCAACTCAATACTGTTGGTAGTGATAAAAATAAGTGTTACGCCTGAGGCCATGGTTAAGGTTTGACCAAGAGTCACTTCTGAATTCATGACAGAAACCTCATTTGCTGAATCAGTGTTAAAAAATAACACTTATGTCACAAATCTGCAAAGCCCGAGTGATAGCCTAAGTCTCATGAATCTGTTAGTCTTTCTATGATTACGCACCTGAATCACTTCCCTCACAATGAACGAGTTTGAAGTTGACTCCATCACAAGCAGTCCTTTGTTGACGCACCAAACCAAACCCGAAACCAAACTGTCACTCGAGGCTTTTCAGAATACCATGCAGCCACAGCAGCAAGAAGAAATGAAGTTGTTTCCGTGTTTGTTGCTGCTGTGGCCACACTGTGGCTATGTGGAATTCCCATTCCCACAATGCACTTCGCAACAAAATTTCCGAAAAGGCTTGAGTGACATATCAGCTTGGTACACAAACAAACAGACTTCTTGTGCTGGAATACACTTCAAAGTTGTTCACCCTGAGGGAAATTATTCAGGTGCGTAATCATAGAAAGACTCACTGATTCATGATACTTAGGCTATCAGGCGGGTTTTACAGATTTGATGAAAAATTGGTGATGAACATCATATTGCTGCTTTAAGTACTAACAATACAAACGTTATAGATTTAAATTATTCATTCATTCATTCATTCATTCATTATCTGAACCTGCTTTATCCTCACTAGGGTCATGGGGGTCGCTTGGAGCCTATCCCAGCTACTTACGGGTGAAGGCAGGGTACACCCTGGACATTTTGCCAGTTCATCGCAGGGCTGACATATAGAGACAAACAATCACTCTCACATTTCACCTATTTCTTTTTAGTGATAGAAGATTTCAATTATTTATTATTAAATATAATAAAATCTGATCTATTAAAGCAAAATAAAACCTGATAGGAAAATAGTTGCTGACTGTGGTTGTATGTTATGTTGTTTGGACATAAAAAATTAATTACAGAAATCAGCTGTATTCATTCAAGTTCTGATTGACTCTTGCCTCCTGGTATTTGGTTTTAGGCTCAATACTACCGTGAAATTTCATAGAAACAGGTATTTTAGCATTTTGCAGCCCTGATTCATGGTTTTCACACATAAAACACCAAATTTCCAGTTAAGTTACAGCATTACACATACATATGTTTTATACCTTGAAACCGAAGGGAATGTTACAAACTTAAGCAAATTCCGTAATTACAATTAGGAAAAGTTAGGAAAACTAGAATAACACTTTTAATAACAAAATATGCTGTGGTTTTGTTATACTGAAGAAGAGCCATTGTTCTGTTTGGTAGAATACAATAGATGGCATAATATACAGTGAGTACACAAAAAAATAAAACATAATAAATAGGTTCAAGTAAAAAAAAAAAAACTCTATCTATCTATCTATCTATCTATCTATCTATCTATCTATCTATCTATCTATCTATCTATCTATCTATCTATCTATCTATCTATCTATCTATCTATCTATCTATCATTTGGTCTCTACTCATTAGGGATGCCATTACAAACTGTCTATTGAGGAGGAGGCTACGTCACTGTAGTTGCCACATTATAAGACCTGTGGGGAATACCTCATCAGCCTTCTAAGCAGTTGCCTGCATTACCTGTGTGTACAGCGCTGTAATTTTTCACCAGATAGAAATGCTACTTCATGGATGTGGGAAGGAAAAACTTTTAAATTTCCTGTAAGAATACGAATTGTTTACCGCAGTGATTGCTTGTTTTCCCTAAAAAGGGAAATGATTGCCACCTCTACAAGATAACAACACTGTATAATTGCCTACAGAAAATGTATTTTTAAATAACAAAAAAGGCTTGGTTTTAGAAATGTTTTATTGCAAAAAAATATATGTTTGTTAGGTCTCAGCCATACGCTCTGGTGACAAACACTGAATGTTTGATTAACTGAAACTCCATGGGGTCCTTTTCATGCACAGAGGGAGAATGGTCAGCAGGGAAAAATTCATCATTATCCAATACTAACAAGATGAGGCAGGAATATGTTCCAGAGCGTTGTTTGGGGACCGAGGGTTTATGATACTGTGGGCTAGTCTCAGTGTGAGCTTTGGACCAGTTGGCCACAAATGAGTCTCAAGCCCCCAACCCATCTGGAGCCATCTTGGAGATGAAGCGAAAACCTGGAGCTTGTCCATCTCTTGGCAGGGCCAGTCTTGTCTCAACACAGACAAGGCTGATCGTCTCTAATCCTACCAAAGAATTAATTGCTTAATTGGATCAATTAAGTGTCCCAATAGGTCCTGATGATATGCGGTAGGTGCATAAAAAAAAAAAAAAGATGACTCTGGGACTGCATGTGTTTTTGTATCCAGGTTGTTGCATACTTTTGATTTTGGTTTTTGATATTCACACAATTCCCAACAAGTTAATAACTCTTACTTAATAGTCATTTGCTAGTGTCAGAACCCTGTTTCAATCACACATCACTCTTTCTTGCCAAGTTTACGTCACTCTACGACATTATGCAGTGCTTGTTTTACAGACAGAAGAACTATTTTCATGACTTATGGCATTTGCAGTATCTCAAAGATCGCACTGCTGTTTTTCTTCCTTCAAGCCAGTTTTAAATGGGAGCAAACCGCATGGCTTTAAAGGCACATTCATCAAAAAGCAAGCGCAAGTGCACTGCAGATGCTGCCACTTTTTCTTAAAAAAAAAAAGGGGAGAGAGAGATTGCAAGTAGAATTATGGCTTTTCATCAGCCGATAAATTTCACTTGTGATTAATTGCAACACTCACTTTTGGGATCACTTCTACACAAAAGAGCATTTCTGCTTTGTAAAATTCATATAAAAGAAATGCAAATCAATGGTGTTCTTGGCACCAAACATATGCTGCCACAATGCCAACAAGCCTGCCCCTGACAACCCCAGCTGGGGGCTTGTAAGACTTGCTCTTGGCAAAAGACGTTTTTTCCACCCGCTTTGCAAATGATCACCAATTAATACGAACAGCATCCAATTCTAATTTTGCACCTGGTAAGATTGTGAGTATCTTGTAAAGCTCTTCGAAGCTATGGATCCTAATTACTGAATGTTTTCTCCCCCCCTCCCTTTTGGGATCATGGCTGAGAAAGAAAAAAACATGGCAAAAGTCCACAAGCTATCAAGCCAGTGGAAACCATGTAAATGACCACTTAGCTAGAAAGGTATTGTGTTTCAGATGATAAAAAGAGAGTTTAAGATGAATGGGTTCAAAGGTGAGAAATGCAACAAAGTGGGGCATCTTTTATCCTTATACAAAGTTACGATCAAGCTATGGAGAAGATAAACCGAAGTGGAAAAGCTCCTATTTTATCCCCATCCAAACTTTGAGGTGGTGAAGGAGGGAGAAATTAAGGATGTGTTTATCATTTGGTAACACAGCAGCATCCATCCATGTGATGAATTCCACATATTTCCCAAAGAAACAAAACTATAACAATTCAAAGGCGTTTCACGTCACTAATTGCTCATCAGAGTTCTTAGCATCTCCCTCTCTCTTTCTCGCTCTGAAATTGATACTCGCCATACGACTTATGATGGATAGGAAGCTTTAATGAGCTCTTACAAGCAATTAAGTAATCAGGGAACCCTGCTGCTCAGCGCTGGAGCTAGCGAGTGCAGTGACAAACGGAGGCCCATCAGTACTGTAATCAGCACAGGACACAGTCGCCGCTGCTCACCACTCCCTAACCGAGGGCAGCAATAGGCCGAGCAGCAGGCGCTCAAACCTGTTATTGTTTTGTCTGCAGATAGTCTCAGAACTTTGGTGACATTGAGACATGAATGATGCATGAATATGCTTTTTATATGTACAGGTACACAGTGACTAAAAACAACTATAGCTTCATGTGGTGGAAAACAAGTTCTAGTCAAATACTGGAATGAGGTTTCAACCCTATAGGAACCATATCAAATGTAGCAAAGTTGTGAAGTTTTCCAGGAAAACAGGTGTGGAGGCAAGTCGGAGGCAAGCCATTGAGTAAAATACTTAATACACGTAACAATGATACAATGTGAATTCACTTTCAGTTTAACCCTCAAAGACACAAACAGCCACTGGCAATCAAAATCATCTACTGAGAAAAATATTTAATAATTTCTGAACCACTAAACCTTTCAATACTTAGCTTTTCACGGCCATCAGATATGACTGATTTGGATGTTCAGAAGCTCCATAGTGAACGTGGACACACTGTCATCTTCTGCAACATTGATTCACCAGTAAAACCCATGTAGTTTGACAAATGATAGTAGATTCAGACACTTGTTTTTACATTCAGTTATTGTTATAACTTGTTGCTGAAAAAGTCGCTTTTCATATAATAACCCTCAACTTTAATCTGATCTTATATGAACATCTATATAATTTGTGAATTAAATATAATAAGATTTAATATACCTGATTTTCACTGAAAAACAAAAAATACAGGGTATAACATTATAATGAATGGTGATATATCACATACAAAAGGTTAAATAGAGAGAAAAATTCATTTAGGAACTCCCACAAAATTCCACAGAATTTGTGTTCACAAAATAATGTTGATAGTGTTGAAAAAAAAAAAAAAACAGTTGGTGGATTTAGGCTCTTTCTATACTACGGCATATGTTTGCTCATGTTTAAGGACAAAACAAGTTGGTTAGAGTGAGGGAAAAAGAGTGTAGGAGAAAAGTGAGAATGAGAAAGATATTTTACAATTTTTGTCATGGCTACAATAACAAACAAATGTCTATGGTTTGGTTTAGACACAAAAACAGGAAGAAAGATAGACAGAGGAAAAGAAACATTGTATTTGACTCAGCCTATTTGTTGCACCACCATATGTGCTCCTAAATACCTCCTTCTAAGGAGGCCAGGCCCCAGTTACATTCTGATAAGATCCCTATCTTTAAGTGTAATACATCACTGCCTTTTGGTTTTTGAAGGGAGCTCACAGTGTGTTCTTTTGGAATGGAGTCCTATGGATGAAAAAGGTCCTTTCTGTGATGTCAAGCAATGACCCGATTGGTGAAGTTATAAATGTGACCTTTGTTGTACCTATTTAATTATGTCACCTGGCCTACTTCACTGTTTCTTATTCACATGATCACAAGAGGTGGATAACATGGGTTGATTTAAGTTCTTTGACAGTTTGATTGATTTGTTTATTTAATGTTGTTTTAACAGCACAAGTGTTCATATATAGATATTATAGGAGTTTATAATATATTAGGTCCCTGTTAGATACAACATTTTGGGTTGGGGTGAAAACGTTTACAAACCTGCAGTATATACAAATGGAGAGGAGATTAGAAAAACAGAAACAATAAATACACATCGGCCCTATCCACCCATAGATCTGTATTTTCTTATTTAGAGGTATAATTTAGGTTTGCATCCTCTTTATCCTCAAATCAGCACCCTTCAAATAATTAGCCTGTGAGCAAAGACAGTCCTCATACTCAGGACTGAACATTGACTTAGTATTGATTCCAAAGGCCCATAATAATAATTCTATTTAAGAAAGTGCATTTAAGTAGGTTACTCCAATTGATAAGTAGTAAGAAATGTAAAGCATAAATAAATGACTTCTGAGTTTCTCAAATCATAGAAAAATATGATGTTAACTACCCATCTACATGTATGATGGATATTTGCTGACAATATTCTATTTTTTGAGATTTGTTCATTTATTTTTGCCATCTACATCCACATCTACATCTACATCTACATCTACATCTACATCTATAAATAAATATATTGAATATGGTATAATAGTATACTTCTATTTACTCACAAGGCAGTATATTAATGACATTATTTTAATCCTATAAAAACTAATAATTTGCTTCTTTGTCATCAGTTCTGTATTGGTTCTCTTGTGTTTAGTATTTTCCAGGCTTTTTCATATTTCATGCTAAACTGTAATACAATTACTATTAATACGATTTAATATTTTGCTGTATAACATTTGTTTTGATGATGTATGAAGACATTTGTGCTTAGTTACTTGCCCCGCAATGCTTTCAAATGCCATTTGTCTTTTACTGTGAATCGTTTGTTAAATGAAAGTTCTTCCTCAATACCAGTTATTAAGCAAGTTATCAAAAACAAGTGTAGTAAATGGATGTCAGACACTGAAACAGAGTCAACATTGCTCAAAGGAAATTAGTATACAAGTGGATCTTTAGTAGATCTTCTATGTAAGCTGTATTTGTGAATAGAACAAACACCTGCATGTTTTTTTTTTGTTTTGTTTTGTCTTTTCTTTTCAGAAATTGGCAATAAAATTAATTAGCATCTTATTGTCTAGACAAAAATTATATGGTTACCAGATGCAGGAAGACTTTATGCTTTTATATTATCAAATTTTCACAATTAGTGAAATGCACTACACTTAGGGTATATTTGGCCCCCCAAAAGGTTTAGCTTTAAGAGAGACCCTTCAACCAATTAGCTACACTACTTAAGGTGAAAAATGTTTTTCAGAAGTTACATCATTTTACCATTGGAACACTCACTAAAATGTTTTATGAATTTTATCTGTTCAGATCAACTGCATGAAAACTGTCAAGTATGTATAATTATAATAATATAATAAATATAACTATAACTAAGCATAAAACTAAATGTTAAACAGCCATTCATTTATTTGCAGAAATCATTTTGGTCTCATTCTCAAATAGAGGCTCCAGTCATCCATCTTTTAATAAGATAAATAAGAACGTTGAATGTCTGCTGTGTCACTTTGACTTACAACTCCTTGCTTCCAGGTATCAAATAAAACATGTTGTTTTCCAGATAGACATTGGAACATTGATGTTGGAAAAGACATTGACAAGGCATTAGAAAATGAATGAATGAATGATAATCATCTACCACTGTAATGTTAGGTCCCATATGTTTTCCAAGTTGTTTGTTTCTTAACATTTAACTGTGGCATTGTCACGGTTTACAAAAAAAAGTAGTATATTTTGTGTGGTATTTTGGGTCATTTGTCTTGTTTTGTGCCTATTCTAATGATTGTGCATTTTTCCACCGTCAATCAGATGTACAAGTCATTACTTTGGGGGTCATTCATAATCAACATCCTTTAGATATGATGTTGCAAAATCCAAGACTTTATTTTGTCTTTCTCTGTATTAAAGCAATTTTTCATGTCGTTTTTGTTGAGCTCCACCAAGTGCTGCCAGTGTCTAAGCATCAGTGTAAACAGACTAATAATATTGTTAAACAAAAGAAATGTGTTTCACCATTTACACTGACAAACAAGTTCAACATTTTTACCATTTGGAAATTACATTAACAATGTTTAATTGGAATTGGAAACAAAACCAAAATGGAACTGGACTGGCCGGTTAGTTGTATTTTATTTGTTTTTGGAAGACAGGATTAAAGAATGAGCCATTCAAAATACTATTGCGATTGAACAACACCACTTACTCCATACAACTAAAAACAAGACTCCATTGAGCCTAAGTGTTGTTTTATCCATCATTTTCTGGCCAGATAAAATAGCTGGAGCACAGCTTTTAGTAACATGACAATGTTAAGCCCATAAAGACCCAAACATCCACCATCAACCAAAATCATCTACTGATCTAAAATGTTTAATAACTGTTGATCCACTAATCCTATCAAAATATGTAAATAATTGGCATAAAATGCAGTTTGTCATCATTTCATGCAGATATGACGCATTTGGATCTTTAGAGGCTCTAGTGAATGTGGAAACAATGTCATCTTCTACAACATTGATTCACCAGTAAAACTCATAGAGTTTGATAAATTTAGAGTGGATGGAAACAGTTGTTCAGTTAATGACATATTTTGTCTCTTTTTCAAGAGACAACCTTTGAATTTACTCTGAGCTTTTACAAACATCGACATGAGCAGTAAATTAAATACAGGAAAATACATGATTTTCACTGAAAAATGCAAAATACAGAGTATTATATCATATTATATCATAATAAATGGTGATAACTCACTTGAGAAAGACAAACAAAAATAATTTGGAAGTTGCGACAAAAATAGTTATGGGTATTTTAGGGTTAATGCATAATCAACACACATTTGGTGCCAGATTACCTGAGGTGATGATCTTTCGTCCAGAAAATCTCTTTACTTTCGCTGCTGATACAATGTCAGTGAGCTGTTCATGGTAAATTCATGGTGTTGTGACAAGGAAAATAAAATGTAATTGAAAGACATGGCATTCTCATCTCTACGCTCACCTGAGGCGTCTGGTGCGCTTCATGTTCTCGACTCCACATTCTCACCCACCCAAAGCATGTTGGGCACCCCAGGGCAGCATGACACCTCTCCCACACACCCTGACTGACTCCCCTGAATAATTCTGCCAGAACCATGCATCTTACGTCTGATGCCGTTTTGGGGGCCTGAGACAATGCATTTCACATTGAAAATCAAATATGTTGCTTATTAATAGGGAGACTTTGGTGAACACTACCCGAAGAAATGCCAGAGGGGGGAGTTGGGAGAGAGGGACGCCTACAGTGTAGTGTGCATTCTCTCTCTTCTGTGGGGAGTTAAAAGAGCTGAGGGTGCAGATTTTTCATCACTAAACTGGCACAGCTAATGTTGGTGTATGCGTGTACACACACACACACACACACACACACACACACACACACACACACACACACACACACACACACACACAGACACTTTGACACACACTGTATGGAAATCAGAGAGCCAAGGAGTTTAAGTCAGCCATGCATGAAAAGCACAGAGATTCATGTATTTTCTTTATTGTTCACATGGGAAGAAAGAGATAAATAAAAGGACAGACACAGGAACAAAGTAGTTGGCACCGAGGTGACTGACTATGTGATAGATAGATAGATAGATAGATAGATAGATAGATAGATAGATAGATAGATAGATAGATAGATAGATAGATAGATAGATAGATAGATAGATAGATAGATAGACTATAAGGTGCAAAATTAACTGCAATGTTCAGTAGATGAAGGTGCAAAATAGCATGTAAGTTCCACATAACATCATCACCTAATTTACATAATCAACATTTTTAACCATAACATTTGTAATTTTCAGTCTACATTAACAATCTAAATGAACCAAAAAGAGATATTCAGTGTAGTGATTTTTTTTAGACAAAGAACAATAGGTATTTTCATGCCAGAGTCTCCAAAAGTCTCCAATAACACCAGAAAAAGTTGATAGATTTGTTGCTAGTTGCTTTTTTGATAAAGAGTCTTTAGAGGGGTCTGAAAAATTACTAATTGTACCAACAAAGTGGCTATGTTGGAAACACTGACTTTTACAGTTAGGCAGACAGACTGTGACAGAGAAAATTAGTATGTCATTAACAGGAAAAATGTGTATTTTAGCTTTTGAGTGACACAAAAGTTCCTTAAAGTTTCCAAATAAAGTTTAATAGTAGGTAAATTTGTTGCTAGGTGCTGCTTGAGAAAGAAAAAGTTACTATAGGGTAGTCTGAAAAGTTGCTAAGTCTTAGTACAAAAGTGCTAAGTTGGCATCAATAATCCGTGTATCATTCGTTCATTTGTTTTTCAATTTAAAACCAAAAATGAAAAAACAAAAAAACGACTTGTTTTTTTGTTTTTCATTTTCAAAACCAGAATGAAAAACGGGTAACAGTTTGTTTTTCCACTTCCCGATTTTGTGTTCAAATGAAAAATGGAAAAAGCGGATAACGACAGTTTCATTCGATTTTGCTATTTTCAATATAGTTAAGTTGTCTGACCCGGAAGTAGTTGTTACTAGGGAAAAATAAACAAACGGAATCATGGCCGGACTAGAGGAATATTTGCTATAATTAAGCAGCTGTTTGATATGTACAGAAGCGTATTGCACACACACACCTAAGAACATTTGACAGAATCAGATGAACAGAGTCTGAGAACTGGGATGGAGAAAAACCTCAGACAGACACACACACACACACACACACACACACACACACACACACACACACACAAAAATTGGCTCTGTTTTTGAATTTAATTTTTTTTTTTAGAAAACAGTATCTCGTTAATTAGGAAAAACAGAGCCAATTTTTAAAAACTAATTTTATACTGTACTATGAAGAAATAAAAATTCGGCTCTGTTTTTCTCAGTCAATTGGCCAGTAGTGCTAATCCAGGCTGGAGCTCTGTTTAAGGAACCCGTTCCGTTTTAGGATGTCGGAACCAGTTCCCTTTGAGGATCGTGGAACTGGTTTCACTTACAAAAGTCAGAACTGAGCTGTGCTCCCCGCTCCGTGCACGTATCAAGCCATCCTGCTCCGTCGAGCAGCTACCAGCTACCATTAGCTTATATCGACGTCTGTCGATTGATGCTACCCCGTCAAAACATGCTACCTTACGTTTCAATACGCCTACTTGAAAATGAAATAATGCTTCTACTGTAGAAAAACACCATTATTTACTTATTCATATGAATATGGGTAGAGGAAGCTCATTTTGACAGGCTTATAACTTCTATCAAATAAAGCTCCCACTACAGGTAACATTTATGCAGGCTTATAACTTCTATTAAATAAAGCTCCTACTATAGAAACACCATTACTTATTCATATGAATATGGGTAAAGGTAGTTCATTTAGACACTTACAACTTCTATCAAATAAAGTTCCTACTATATAAACACCATTATTTACTTATTCATATGAATATGGGTAAAGGTAGCTCATTTAGACAGGCTTATAACTTCTATTAAATGAAGCTCCTACTACAGGTAACACACCTCACCTTTGTGATACTTGACACATTGAACATGGGACAACAGATGAAACATTACATTCAAATCAAGTCAACTTTATTTGATAGATACACTATATTCACTAGGCCTGTAACGGTACACAAAATTTTCGGTTCGGTACGTTTTCGGTTTTCAAAGCCACGGTTCGTTTTTTTTTTTTTTTTTTCAGTTCAGTATGGGAAGAAAGAAAACTCCTCAAAATGTCTATTAATGCATTTATGAATTTTTTAACATTTTTCCCCCAATTTTTTGGAGACAATAGAATATAGAAAAACAGGAATAATATAACTCTGCTGCTACAAATCAAATAGAAAATAAAATAAATTCTTAATATTACTAAATGTATTTTAAACATTAGTATTGCACTTTTCCCTGAAAGGTAGTTTCGAACAAACAAGAAAAATCTAATCACAGTTCTGTCACTTCACATTCTGCAGAAAAATAACAAAAAAATTGCACATGAAGTGCAAAATTAACAAGAGGGTAAACTGGTATTCTGTTTAAACAAACTGAAGAGAAACACTGACAACACAATGAACCAAATTATTTATTTTAGGACAGAGAACAAACTGTTTAGGCCACTGTGTGTATTTGTGTGTGCCTGTGTGCATGGGGGATTTTTTTACTTTATTTTTTTTTGTCAGAGTTATATACCTGGGGGTGTGGTCCATAACTAATGTAATGAACGCTGTCATGAAACGAAAGTAAAACTTTACATACTTTCAACGCTCTATTTATTCCTCTATTATACAGCGTGCGTGATAGACAGACAGACAGAGCTAGAGTAAGTGTTTTAGAACTGCCGTAGTTCATAGGGGCCAAACAACGTCCGTCTTATCACCGTCTCTTTCCTCGTTGTTGTCTTTCACCTGAACCTGAACTGATCCAAACTGGACTGTAATGATGGTGGAGGGTCTTCAGTCTCTTCCTTCCAGGTTCACATCATATTTGTTGTTGTTTTTTTTTAACCTTATATCAACTGCTATTTCATATTTCGGGTCAATGTGTGCGTCCTTCCATATGTCCGTGTGAAACTTGCGCGGATTTAAAGTTCTGCATCGAACGACGTCTTTCGTTCCTTTTTCGTTTTCTAATCATGCTGTGCCATTTCGGTACAGCTGTGTACCGAACCGAATAGGTGTGTACCAAAACGGTTCGGTTCGGTACGTGTACCGTTACAGGCTTAATATTCACTATTTTGATCTTGTGAGGGAAATTCGGTGTCCGTATTTATCCCATCCGTGATGCTTCATGTTTCTTTCCACAGACCTCCAACCTGTAGGAGGGCACATGCTGCTTCCTATTGAGCCTTTCAGACCTCTGCAGGATGTGTCTGGATGCTTGTGATGTCTCCATTGTTGAGAAACCCTTCTGCAAACTGCAAAATGGCATTCTAGGCATTCAGTTACATATGACTGGCTAACATAAAGGAAAAAAAAAAAACTGTTTACTACAAACAGTCTGAATTAAAATCTTTACCTTTAACACCTAAATCCCACAGCTACTGGCATCTTGCTGCTTGTTGTGGTGAACAGTTTTTACATTCCATTTATCTCCTTGGACTTCGTGGCCTGCCATCCTCAAGAAATTCCTAATTATTGTTCAAAAAGCATAACAAGCATACAAAATACACAATATACTTGTCAGGATCAAGAAGTAGCAGTGTCCTCTCTGACATGGTGACAATCTATAAATGTTTACTGTATTCATGTTATTCCATCACACTATGACGTATTTGTCATAGTGTGATGTCTTGTGTGTAACACTAAACTGTAATCCAGGGAACATTAAACAAATGCATTGAGAACAATATAATTTTACATCCAACATTTGCCTGCTGTTTTCCAGCAAGGATATGAAAGTATGCATCAATTACCTGTATTACAAAAACAAACACACCCCCCCGAAAAAAATCAGTAATAGGGAAAAAACACATTGTGGTTTGGTAATACTTGGTTTGAATTGTCACTTACGTCATCAGCCAGCCAGTGATCTGGCTTCTGTGGGGGACTGGATCATCTTTGTGTTCCTGTAGAAGAGCTGTCCTGCACTGAACATTCATAAAGTACATGTAAACCAAGACATTTTACCAAAACATAGTACACCTTTGCCTACTCACCCTTTAGTCTAAACCTCTCAGCATATCTCCTTCAGCTTAATTTTTGAGATTTATTTGACCCGTCTGGGTGTTTCCTCTCAGACACGTCATGTAGATTCTCCTTGCACCTCTGTTCCATACCTATAAGCCTTCACAAATGTAAAAACTACAAAACACACAACAAAACACGTTTTTTTGTAAAAGCCACATTCAGACACTTTTATACACGTACATCCACACAAGTTAGAGATTTGCATATGATAAATGACAAATAAGACAGACAGGGGAACTAGGTATGTAGGTATTTGTACAGTCAGGCATTTCTTTGGTTTTCCAAACCTAGCCTACTTGTCCTCAACATGTATGGAATCATAACGTAATTCACACAAGTGTGGGTAGTTAAGGGAACTGTTAACATAGATTTAGTCAGTTAAATAGTAGGCTACCATTGTTGTCGTTCATTGAACTTATTTAAACAATAATCTAAATGCCATTAACACCGAGGTGACCCACGTACTTAAGGCTAATATCATACAATGAGAACTTCCTTATACTATTGACATCTCACTTCAATATTCTACGTCTATCCTTCGTGCACATGTAATTGCTTACAGGAATTATTAACATAGATTTAGTCAGTTAAATGGTAGGCTACCATTATTGGCGTCTGTTGAACTAACTTAAACAATAATCTAAACGCCGTTAACACCCACCTGACTCACCTGACTTAACTCTATGAGAACTTACCTTATGCTATTTTCATCTCACGCCAATATTCTACGTCTATCTTTTGTGCACATAATTGCTTCCATGCTTACTGCTCAAAAGGCACTATAAAAGAAATATACTTCCAAAATATGACTCACTTCTGCCTGGGGGAGCACAAATCGATGGGCATTTAAACTGTGAAAACGTTTAGGGGTCAGTAGCTCAACTCGACAGGTAGACAGGACACCGGCCACAATTCCGTTTGTTTATTTTTTCCCTTGTAACAACTACTTCCGGGTCAGACAACTTAACTATATTGAAAATAGCAAAATCGGATGAAACGGTTGTTATCCGTTTTTTCCATTTTTCATTTGAGCACAAAATCGGGAAATGGAAAAACGAACCGTTATCCGTTTTTCATTCTGGTTTTGAAAATGAAAAACAAAAAAACAAGTCGTTTTTTTGTTTTTTCATTTTTGGTTTTAAATTGAAAAACGAATGAACGAATGATACACGGATTATCAATGCATATGGCAAGAAAGATTTCTAAATGCATTGTTAGATCCTATTTTTTTCAAGCAAGAATCTAGTGGTTTCGACTAAAATCTTTGATCAGTTTATCAAGATACAGCCAAAAAACTGGAAAATTTTATTCAATATGTTCAGAAATTTCAAACAAGCTTATTTTGATGTTCTGTGTTGTTACATACAGTATGATACACATATACACTAACACAGTGGATTATCCAATTTCTGATCTATATGATTTCACATCACATTTAGGGCTAATTTATGTTCTACATTAAAGACAGATACAGATGGAGCATTCTGTCTGTCCTCTGCATTCATTAAGGGCCGGATCTACAAAAGGTTTGCATGTATTAAAATGTGTGCAAACTCATTGCACACACAAAAAAATGTACAAACTGATTTACTAACAGTGTGCACTAAGGGTTGCGCCTTTCAAAGGTGCAAAATAGTGCGTCTGCATACAGTTAGTACATTTGCCACAATGAATATGCAATATGGGGTGTGCGTGTACTGGGAGGAGAAAATATATTAATTTAGCATGCGCAAAGTGATTTATCAAACCTGAAAGCAATTTTGATCATAGAAACTGCGCCTATATTTGACACATCTCAAAGGGAAGGGCATACGGTTGGGATGTGTAATTGCGCACACAAGGCTGTGGTTAAGAGACATCGAAATGATGAAACAAGATGCAGAGAATGCATTTTTCACCCTCGTGTAAACATTTTTGACCCTCGTGTGAACATTTTTGACCCTCGTGTGAACATTTTTGGAGTGACGGAAGATAATAAAATAATTGAGAAATATAATTGAGGCTTGTGCCCCCCCCCCCCCCCCCCACACACACACACACACTTTATGGGACTCTTTTCCACTCCTTATGATTGCGATTAAAAATACGCACTGACATTAGGCTACAGTGTGACAAAATTATGCATGCCTGACAGTCAATCCAACAATCCACACAGCCCCCCCACCTCTAAAATGAAAAATGAATGAATGAGTCATACAATACCTTCTATGACAAAACTCCTCCAACATTACATTTCCATGTGTCTGGATCCTTTCAGCGCACTGTTACCATTAGTGCTGGTGTATCCCACAGCAGTTTTTACAGTGTAGTGTCTCCAGTAGCGCACGCAAAATCCTCATTTAAATAGGGCGATTTCCAAGATTTTGCACCTGTTGTAATTTTCACAAGCAATCTTTGTAAATTACCCGCAAACCGCGGTTCAGCCCCACACGTAAATATCTAGATTGCGCACGCAAATTAGTATACGCAAATTGGGATCTTAGTAGATACTTCCCTAAGTAAGTAATTCTGTCCATTTTCCGGGAGCTTGTGGATGCAAACCCAGACGGAGAATATGGAGGGAGTGTTGAGATTTGAAGAGAATCATTTCCATAAATAGCAGAAATTTTCTAAGAGTAAGTGAAAAACTACCAACATATTTATGACAACTACCCTTGTCAAAATCAACATTTGTATCCACATTGGTTATACCTCCTCTGTCATTGCCATGTTTGTTATTACTGGCTTTCTTCTTCTCAAAAAAAAAAAAAAAAGTACTCTTCTTCGTGCTATTTGGCCACTGTGTTAATTAAGAGCAGTGCCCTCTGGTGAATTGATTGAGAAATGCTCATTCCAACACACTGGACGTATAGAAGTATGACGGCAGTGATGCATGACAGCGTTAAAAATGGATGTACATACGTATTTACGTACGTAAAGCAAGCGTAAATGAGCCCTAAGTATCACTTTGACTCACTTTGAATATCACTAAAAATTACACTAGTTAGAGTATTTGATTGTGCCTAGTGATCTCTGCTCTCATACACTGGAAACACCATGCCATCTATGTGGCACATGGTGAAAATGGCAAGGAAGGTACCTTTAATTGCACCAGTCCCTATTGACATGAACAAAAAAAAAAGTGACTCTTTAATCACTCTGAAAAAATGAACATGAAACTACCCTGCTACCTGGCCCATAAAGGGGTTTAACAGATTCACAAAACACTGTATTGTAGTCAATGACGAAAGAGTGACTTTTTTTTGTGTGTTAGAATTATGCCATTATTTACACATATGATGTATATCAATTTAACTCTTAAAGACCCACAAGTATGTTTCTCACAACTTCCAAAGGATTGTTTACCTTTCTCAAGTGATTTATCACCATTTATTTATAACATTATCCTTTGCATTTTGTATTTTAAGTGGAAATCATGTATTTTCCTATATTTTATTTACTGATCATATAGATGTTCATAAAAGTTCAGGGTAAATTCGAAGGTTGTTAGATCAAAAAGGAAATAGGTAATATTGCAGTGTTAAAATCACAGATATAACCTATAACTTTTCCTTTTGTAGTCAATGAAATAGTAACACAAACACACATACCATGTCAGTCAAAACAGCACCTGATGTTTGGGTGCCAGCTGAGTTCTTGTTAGCCACCATCTGGCTCATTAACTTCCTCCTATTCCCTGTTGGAGCCTCCTAAGTGTCCCAAACATGGACAGCACAGTACATTATTTCATGTTAAAACCCTCAAAAAACTCCTGTAAAATATGAATTAGCAGCCAACATCTGCATGTCTCTCTCAGGCTAAACTGAGAGTGAGCTGTGGTGCATTGTGCTGCTAACTTGGCGTCATTTCCTCAGATTCTGTACAGATTGCCAGTTATTAGATCATAATTAGCTGGTGCAGACTGTCTGTTTCAATATTATTACAGGAAGAGTAGGTTAAATGAATAGCTCATCATCTGCCCCGTATATCAGTCATGTTGTTTTAATGATCATAATTCCACCATTAAATCTTAATAATATGTCAAGATCATAAGGGAGACATGTCAATTTGTGGCTTGAATGAGAATTAAGCCACAGATTGGTGAAGTTGAGCCTGCTTCTTTCCTGGGAAGACTTGACTTCGTTAGCACTGTCCACACACAGCAGACACAGAGCTGTTTCTGACTCAATCTGATACAAAAAATTAATTTTTAATCGTTGATTGATGAGCTGATGTGGGGCAGGAAAGAGCTTGAGGTAAATGTTTTCTACCTTTGGCATGTTCATGAAGTCATATGATCATATGGTTCCTCTCCATGATATTCAGTTCATCGTTAGTCTCTTTAACACACACACACGCACGCACGCACACACACACACACACACACACACACACACACACACATTCTGTTTGATGTTACTTACATTAGTAACATCAAATGGGCTATTATCATTACACATAATAGATTACCTTTTTATTTTACCTACATTTTTTCCACAATTTATGTTACCTAATTTACCTGCAGTCCTTAGATTTTGAGATTGCGTGTGTTTTTATCCTATTCTTACTTTACTTTTACTGTACTCTTTCTTTTTCTTTCTTTCTTTCTTTCTTTCTTTCTTTCTTTCTTTCTTTCTTTTTTTTTTTTTTACTGCTGTTGTAACCAAATAATATCCTGTAAAGGATTAATAAAGCACCTATCTGGGTCCTGGCCAAGATAGGCAGCAGCACAGCTGATCAACACAAACAACATGTAGTACAGCTCAGAAGAGAGAGGGACAAAAAGGCAGAAAATGTCTATATGCTCACTTTTCCTCATTGGAAGCATCACTTACTCCTTTAAACTTTTAACCTTTCACACAAACATTACAAATATTTGTCTTTGTTTTTTCAGTTGTGTGTTAGTTCCATCTTAAGTTGTTAATAAGTTAGTAAATTGGATACAAATTTGTCAAAGACTACAGTGCACATATTGTTTGTATATGTCATTTGACTTGATTGTTGTTTATATCTATAGATATTTTTATAAATAGTTTTATACTATTGTTATTGTTGTTTCTATATAGATATTTTACAAATACCATTTATTTATTTAACATCCTATTATACTTTTTGGGCTTATTGTTTCAACTGGTTCTAGAATAAACAACAAACTGTCATCCATACATCTTCACATTTTTACATTTTTTGCCTCTTCAAATAACTGTTTAATCAAATTGAACAAAATAACTGATAGATTAATGGATTACAAAACTAATCAATGGCTTCAGCTGTACGTAGAAGCAGGCTAACATCAAAAAACAATTGACTCCTAGCATAAAAAATTACACAAATTCCGTTAATGCAGAATGTAAATATCTTTAAGGTATTTACATATAGCCTTAATATAGAAAAAGGATTTTTTTTTTTTTTTTTATTAGTCTTTAGCTTTTCAAGTTAAAGGTGGCTAGTGTTGCTGTGGGAAAGTATATGGCTTTTGTGTAAAAAAATGACCCACGTCCTCTATATGAGTGTTCAGGCTGACATAACTCATTTGAAAGTCTTAGGGCCTGATTTACTAAAGGTTTGTGCATGTAAAAACGTGCTCAAACTTGACTGCACATGCAAAACACACTGAAGCTTATCTACTAACCTAGGTTTGCGCCTCTCAAATGGGCAAAATAGCTCGTGCAACCCATTTAGTGTGTTTGCCCTGATGAATATGCAATATGGGCATTTCTGCCAGAATGTGCAAAATTATTGGGAGGGGTAAATGCAAATATTTATTTAGCACGTGAAATGCAAATTACCAAACCTGAAACTGATTGCAGTGGCTGATTTTGCGTCCATATTTAGCACGTCTGAAAGGCAGGTTTTAACTGGCACAGCTTTGCACAGTTGTTGTGGCGAGGAGGAGACATAGGCACAACCAAAGGCAATGTAGAGAATGAATCTGACGTGCTCGCATCAACATTTTTGGAATAACGGAAGAAAAAAAAAAAAAATTAGACATATGGGCCCCCACTTTATGAGCCTGCACCCCACGCCTGGTTGTGCGCACGCAAGGAAAACCGAACAGGATGTGTTCTAGCGCTGAGTTCTAGCGCTGCACAACACACACACGCACACCTACACACACACACACACACACACACACACACACACAGACGGTGTTGTGACTGGGCTCCTGAACCGCCTATAAAAGCACTGATGTGGAGGGTTTTGTCTCATGCCCACGGACTTAAAATTTTTCGTTCACCATGCAGAGCGACATAAAGAGAGAAGGTATTTATTTCACTAATAACACACTTCATCACTGATAAACAACAACAGAGAAATGCCCATTCACCCCTCTGTGTGGAAAAAGAGCAACTTCATATTTATGAGTGCTGGGATATCTCAGAGCAGTTTTTACAGTGTATTGTCTCCATTACGACAACCAGTACCACACGCAAAATTAGGGCATTTAATTAGGGCGGTCTCCAAGACTTGGAGATTGTCATTTGCACAGGCAATCTTAGTTGATCACCCCTGACACACAAATCAATAGCATGAACATATTTTAGCATGAGCAAGCAAATTTACGCCCGTTATTTGCGATCTTAGTAAATCAGGCCCTTCGTTTTAGCCTATCAAACCCAATCTATAAAACACTCCAACCTATGCTGTTTATTATAGTGCATTGTCCTCCTGGTCCATACACTGAATTTTTATCAGAGTTTGCAGAGTTCCTTGCCAGTCTAGTCCTTAAGACAGATAAAGTAATTATTGTTGGTGACTTCAATGTTCATGTACACGCCTCAGTAATGCATTTATGTCATTACTAGACTCAATAGGCTTCCGTCAGTGTGTACATAAACCCACTCACTGTTTTAATCACACCCTTGACTTACGCCACGTTTCCACAACGTGGTACCGGCTCGACTCTACTCAACTCCGCCTTTTTGCGTTTCCATTGCCTAAAGGAACCGGGAATCTGGTACTAGATTTTTTGTATCTGCTCCACCGAGGTTCCAAAACAGGGGAAAAGATACTAACACGTGACGTGTAAACACTGCAGACCACTGATGAGTCAGAGAGTTGTCTCTGAGTCACTGCATCATCAATGTGTGACCTGCCATTTAATAAAAACTTTTTTGGAAGTTTACAGTAAATATACCGATGTAACAGAATAACTCTCCCCTGGACAAGTGCCCCCCCTCTCTACCATGGCATCATGCCGTAGTGCAGTCTTTTTCTGAGAAGATCCAAGAAGTACACAACTACTTGTTGACAGGATCATACCCCGATGGACTAAAAGCGCCTTTTATTTCTTTAGGAGGTTCATGTCTTTATGAATGTAATATACATCGTAATCAGTACAAATAATTTTGTTGACAAGAGGGGAGGGGAACTTATCCTAGGACAATGCCCCTGGGTGGGAAGTTATCCTAGGATAAATTGGGGAGGGGGGGTCAAGGGGAGAACTTATCCTGTTACAACAGTAGGTTAATCCACATGATGGCAGCCCGCAAAACAACACCTTGGTGGCCTACAGAAAAATTCCACATGAGCTTGACAGGGCAACGAGTGAGTTTATCAGCAACTCTCTGAGCAGAATTCACAGAAGTTATGCGCCACATCGTTTTGACATCCAGGTACTCCAAAGTTGGTAGTATCCTGTAATGGAAAGGGCCTCCAGGAATGGTATCTGGTACCCGAGTCGAGTCGAGTTGATGAATTTGTTGAGAATACAGCAGACTCTGCAAAAAACATTAGATCTAAATGCTCCACTAAAAAATAAGATTATAAAACAAGGGAAGCAAGCTTCCTGGTTTAAAGGAAGGAAAAAGATGTTTTTCTGGAGCATTTTTTACTATATTGCTTAAAATCCCCCTCACACTCCGATTGCAACCAATTAATTAAATGCTCTAACACAAAAATTAAACATTTTAGTCACCTGTGGAACAGACAGGACTGAAAAAACACCAACTGAACACCAAAACACCAAATGAAAAAACACCATTCCATCAATATGATGGAATGGTGATAGGTCTATCACACTCAACTGCCATTTGTCCCTCCCCCCTCTGCATGTACCCCTCTTCATGCACAAATTGCATGTTCTCAAAGGCTTGGAGCACTTGTACAGGAAATGAAGCCAAAGCCAGAGCTTGGCAAGCTATATTAACTAGCATACTAAATTAAACTATGGTAGACACTGGTATGTTAGGAACATTATGGCAGAAAAGGTGCCAACAACGGGTCAAAAATGAAAAACAGTATTTGAGAAGGCAACTGCCAAGGAAAAGGAACAGAAAGGGCTACAAAGTGATGCCATGGTAGCCCTATTTCTACTTGATAGCTAAGATAGCATTATATCTTCATTATTTTTTGAGAGTATTCATTGGTTTCCGACATTATGTTGTCATTTAAACAAGTCTCCAGCCAAGATAGAGGATAAAACAAATTGGACAAACTGCTAAGTTAGTAACGCTGTAGCAATTTTTTACCGAGCTAATGTTGCGTTTCGTGTGGATGCAGACATTTCCTGAAATGACTCCGTACTTATGGAGCACTTTCTTCGAAAACAACAGAGAAAAAGATCGGATAGGAAAAGCTGCAGTTTCGTGTGGACATGGCCTATCTGAGCGCAAAGAATTATGGTAAGTAGATGTACACAAACCAGCATAGCGGACTGTACGGGGCTTATCCTCACGTCACTAACATAAATCACTTGGAAATGTAATGCTAGCCAGCTAGATATGAATTGGGGCTGTTCTGCTGACAAAGATAATCGTGAATTGCACAGATTACAGCATTCAAAGCAAATTTTAGTGGGCTGCTAGCCTGACATCAGTTTTACTGCAATCAGCTATTCTTACCAGCCCGAGATTACTTAGAACATGTGTCAAAATAACTGCGAATAAGTGAAAAGAATAGAATATAGAATAGAATATAACTTTATTGTCATTGTACATTGTACAACAAAATTAAAAAGTGCGATCCTAAAAGGTACAATCCCTGACATAAAAAAACACACATACACAATCACACTCACATAATAAATAGATAAAGAAAGTAAAAACACATAGACACAATCACACTACCATAAAATAGATAAAAAAAAACAAAAAACACACAGGCACAGTCACATCCTATTGCACTATCTTTTAGCAGCATTCAGTGCAGTGGGGTAGAAGTTATTTTTCAGTCTCTTTGTTCTGGCTTTAATGCTTCTATACCGTCTTCCTGATGGCAGCAGCTCAAACAGGCTGTGACCCGGATGAAATTGGTCTTTGATAATGTTTTGAGCCCTTTTGAGGCAGCGGGAACTGTGCAGTTCCTCCAGTGTGGGGAGGGTGCAGCCGATGATTTTTTGGGCTGTATTGATGACCCTCTGGAGGTCCTTCTTCTGTGCCATTGTGCTGCTGCTGTACCAAACACAGATACAGTAGGTCAGTATGCTCTCAATGGAGCAACGGTAAAAGAACACCAGCAACCTCTGTGCAATGTTGTTTTTCCTGAGCACTCTCAGAAAAGAGTCTTTGCTGGGCTTTTTTCAGCAGCTCAGTGGTGTTCACAGGTCAGGCCCTCCTAAATGTGGACTCCCAGGAAGTGGAAGTCTGCAATCCTCTCCACACAGTCCCCATTGATGATTAGTGGTAACATGTCTGTTTTATTCTTTCTGAAGTCTATAACTAGCTCCTTGGTTTTGGATGTGTTGAGCAGCAAGTTGTTCTCCCTGCACCACACCGTCAGCTTCTCTCTGCAGTCCCTGTAGGCGGACTCACCCCACCCCCCCAAGAGATGAGCCCCACCACTGTGGTGTCATCAGCAAACTTGACAATGGAGTTGCTTTGGTGGGAGGGCGTGCAGTCATGAGTGTAGAGGGTGTAGAGAAGGGGGCTCAGCACGCAGCCCTGTGGGGAGCCAGTGCTGAGGCTGAGTGCTGATGAAGTGTGGGGACCCACTCTCACCCTCTGTGTGCGGCCCATCAGAAAGTTCAGAATCCAAAGACAGATGGAAAGTGGAAGCCCCAGGTCCACCAGCTTGGTCATCAGTCTGTGGGGGAGAATGGTGTTAAATGCTGAGCTATAGTCCACGAAGAGCAGCCGTGCATAGCTTCCCTGCTGCTCCAGATGAGATAGTGCAGCATGGAGAGTGGTAGCCACACCGTCCTCCATGGACCTGTTAGCCCGATAAGCAAACTGATATGGGTCAATTTGTGGTGGAAGAAGTCCTATAATGTGACTCCGGACCAGTTTTTCAAAACATTTCATCACCACCGAGGTGAGTGCAACTGGCCGGTAGTCATTAAGACTGGTGATGAGGGGTTTTCTGGGCAGGGGGACTATTGTGGAGGATTTCAGGCTGGTAGGGACAGTAGACTGGGACAGGGACCGATTGAAGATCCTGGCAAGGACTCCAGCCAGCTGGTCTGCACAGTCCTTTAACACCCGACCAGAGACACCATCAGGTCCTGCAGCCTTCCTCGGGTTAACGGTCCGCAGAGTGCACCTCACCTCATGCTCCTCCAGTATGAGAGTGGAGCTGCTGCGTGCCACTTGATGTACCAGAGCTGAGTCAGGTGAGTCTGTTTCAAACGGGCAAAGAAGAGGTTCAGCTCCTCTGCCAGTACGGCGTCACCTTTGACAGCTCTGAGTAGTTTGTAGTTTGTCAGATGTTGGACCCCCTGCCACACCTGCCTGCTGTTGTTACCGCCCAGGTGGTCCTCAGTCCTCCTCCTGTAGTCCGCCTTGGCCTCTCTGATGCCTCTCTTCAGGTTGGCTCGGGCTGTGCTGTAAAGAGTCCCGTCACTGGACCTGAAGGCAGTATTTCTCTCCTTAAGCAGCCGCTGGACCTCCCTGGTCATCCAGGGCTTCTGGTTGGGATAGACTCGGATGTATTTATCCACCGTGACTATGTCTGTGCAGGTTTTAATATAACACAGGACACTATCAGTGAACACTTCAAAGTCTGGATGTTCAAAAACCTCCCTGTCCGTTGTTCTGAAACAGTCCTGCAGCTGCTGGGAAGCACCATCAGGCCAAGTTTTTACAGTCTTTATGGTGGTAGGAGCAGTTTTCCTGAGAGGGATGTATGCAGGGACCAAAAGCAGGGATATGTGGTCAGACTGACCCAGGTGAGGTAGTGGTTTAGCCCTGTAGCCAAGCTTGATGTTTGAATAGACCTTATCCAGTGTGTTAGCTCCTCTTGTTGCACACGCTACATGCTGATGGAATTTAGGGAGCACTGCCTTCAGATCCACATGATTAAAGTGCACACCGTTGGGGTATGCTCTCTGCTGACTGCTAATGCTGCCATGTAAATGTCCGAGGGCCAGGTTAGCATTAGCATCTGGTGGTATGTAAACAGTAAACTCTCTGGGGAGATAGATTGGTCTACATTTAACAGTCACGTACTCCAAGTTTGGGGAGCAGTGGCTCTCCACAGTCAGTGTATTAGTACACCAGTTGTTGTTGATGTACAAACAAAGTCCCCCTCCTCTGTTCTTACCGGAGTCACGGGTCCTGTCACACCGCTGCGCCGTGTAGCTGGCTAGCTCGATAGCAGCATCTGGTATGAGTGAATGAAGCCGCGTCTCCGCAATCAATAGGACACAGCAGTCTTTCACGATGTTGTTTGTAGCGATCTGTAGCCTCAATACATCCATCTTATTAGCAAGAGATCTGGCGTTGGTCAGGAAAAGGCTGGGAAGCAGTGGTTTGTGTGGCTGCCTCCTTAGCCTTGCTAAAGTGCCCGCCCGGCAGCCACGCTTATTCCTCCTCACCCCGCGTCTTTTTCGCCTTCTCCCCGTGGGAATGGTGATGATCCATGGTGACCCGGGACTCCTCGCTATATCCACCGGAATGTTATGTGAGCGGAGAAACTCTGCTGTAACACCCCGTTCAGAGCAAACACCGATCCTGAGAAGATCATGCCAGCTGTAGATGTTAGCCCAGCAGAATGCGATAACGTTGACACAAAACACATACATAAACAGCCATACAAGGTACCAATAGGAAGGACACTGAGCTGCTGCAACTACGTGCGCTGCCATATTGGATCCAATATAAAAGTCCCACTTCTAATCTAATGTACTGATAAATATTACTTGAAACAATAATCATATTGGTTGTCTAGGTTTATTATGATGTTGTCAGGTATTTTCTTACCTGTGAATGAACCATGAGTAAAGGTTAGTGAAGGTTAGTGAATTGATGCTGCACAGCGCTTTAGAACCCTTGGGAACAAACATTGCGCATTCCGGTACTCTGGAAGCGTGGCTTCGTGGGAAAGTCAGAAGAAAGGGGTTTGGACTTTTGAATTGGGTATTTTCAAAATGTAGCTTGCTCGAAATGTTTTTCCAGGATCTCCTACCCTACCTTTAATTCTCACGCTTGCCAATTTAAGCAGTATACCCGAAAACTGGAGAGAAAGTGGCGTTCTACTAAACTAACAGAACACTATTCAGCCTGGCAGGACAGTCTAAACAAATACACGAGGGCACCTCGTTCTGCTAGAGAAGCTTATTATCCATCATAAATAGAAGAAAATAAGAATAATCATAGTTTTCTTTTTAGTACTGTAACCAGACTGACAAAGAACCACAGTGCATATGGGCCTAGTATTCCTGCAATGCTCCATAGCAATGACTTTATGAACTTCTTCAATTATAAGATTTTGCTTATCAGAAATAAAATAATGGCCTCCTGTCTTCCACAAATTCAAGACTCATGAATGTTTATTGTCATTATATGCCCATAACAAATATTTTTTTTAGAGGTAGCTGATAGAAAAATTCTGTGATATACTCTGAGACAAAAGACGGCGTCACTGGATTCTGGAATCAGAAGATTTTACTTGCAAGGAGTCAAGTACATACAGTGAGATGCAGCAGTTGACTGACTATCAACAGGAAGTGTAAGATCTTATGAAAGAACATGAGTATTACAATCATTGGACCGTGTACAAATATTATGACATTGATCAGGTTCACCATTGGCTTAGGTATTCAAAACACAGTGATGCATGGGTTCAGTGACCGTGTTTGCACTCTTCCCCCACCTGCCCCATGGTCTGATCTCCTCAAGGGCAGCATCCTGCTCTGGACCCAAACTAGAACAAAACAAACAGATAGCAAAGAACTGGTAGACATATCCTGAGTGGATATGTCTGGGCATTCTTGCCATCGAGTCATAACCCATCCATGACTTGTGCTCTGGACACCTGACATTTACAGGATATAGTCTAATAGCCTAATTTTTCTAACAGTAGCAGCTAAATACATAAAAAGAGAAAATATAGTATAAAAATATTTATGTACATCAAGGAATTGGTGTATCAAGACTATGTACAATGTCTTGAAAGAAACGTAAAATACAGCATGCACAGTCCAGTGCAGTAACAGTGCAAAGAGTATGTGCTATTAGGATGCAATTGTGTGCAATATTGTGTGCAATAGGGTGCTTGATGTGTAAATGCAGTCACAAAGAAGTTGGAGAGGGCAGCTCAGTGCAGGACACAGTTTGATGGGGGTAGAGAGGCGTGGGTAAGTGTCAGGGGGAGGAAATGTGTGTATGTGTGACTGTAGGGGGAGAGATGGCTTTCACAGCTCTAGGGAAAAAGCTGTTTCTGAGTCTATTGGTGTTTTTATGGTTTTGTGCCATTTCCCAGAATGGAGCAGTACAAACAGTCCATTGCTTGGGTGGGAGGGATCCACTGCAATGCGCCTGGCCTGCTTCTGGACACGACCAGCGTATATTGCATCTATATCTCATAGGCAACAACCCACAATCCCTTGAGCTGTTCTCACCACCCGGACCAAGTCCTTTCTGTCCTGTGCCATGGAGTTGCCATACCACACAGCACAATTGAGACAGAGGATGCGCTCAACCGTGGCTCTGTAAAAGTTTGCAAGCAGCTGAGAGGAGAGTCCAGCTCGAATCAGCTTCCTGAGGAAGAAGAGCCATTGTTGGGCTTTCTTCACCAGGTGTGAAGTGTTCAAAGACCAGGACAGGTCAGATGAGATGTGGATACCCAGGAATTTGATGTTGTCTACTAATTCCACCACCTCCCCACAGGGATGTAGAATTGGGTAGGGACGCTAGGGACAATATCCAGCCACTACTGTGTACTCACTATCAATACAACTGCTGTCCGTCGTGTTAAGTCAATGATTATGGCACACAAAGGGTTAACAGTCATTATCTGTTAGAATTCCTGCCTCTAACCTAAATATCACTCTCCAATTGGCTCTGCGGTTCTTCTAACGTACATGCACTTGGTCGTCCCCGCTGTTACTCCATCTACTTGTAGAAGGAATCTGCTACTTGCACAGTTGTACCGCTAGCGCAAGTTGTCAATATGTTTGGCATTTTTTCTGCCTGGGTCACGTCAGCTAGATGGATTTTAATATCAATGGTGTCATTTACATTTACATTTGTACATGTGTCTGTTCGCCTGCGTGTGTGCATGTGTGCGTCCGTGCGTGTGCTTGGTAATTAGGATTTGAAGGATGTCAAAGAAAAGAAAACTGGTCAGAAGACACTGCTTTAGGAGTCAAAGTGTAAGTTAGTTCAAGGGTATAGTACTGTAGAGGCTCAACAATACATATATTGAATAAAATACACTATTTAATGCCAAACAAGCACTTTTTACTTATTTTTTTTCATGTATTTCTATGGAAGAGAGCAACTGTATAAATAACACAAATAAAGAAAATTTGTGGGGAAAATAAAATAAAACCTCAGATTCTAAATGTAATTCTAGACGTGATTTTATCCATATTTTTGGGGAATAAATTACATGTAATAATTGAAAGTAAAGCCTTTTTTACTAAGGCAATAACTGTACCATCAAACTCTATGATGACTGTATCCCTTTTCTGTTCATATGTTATGCATCAACATATTTATGTTTGGTGACAGATAGACAGATAGAAGGGCTGGAGGAGGTAGAGGAGGAGGTAGAGGAGGAGAAGCTGGAGCAGAGGCTGGAAATTCACAGGTGAGGTTAGATAATGATGGATATGTTAGTCATGAGAATAACACTGCAGAATGATTAAAGTTATTGTATTGTCTGTAGATATTCAGATATGCATTATAAACATGTCAATCACTGATTTTTTTTTTTTTTTGACTATGAGTGTTTGCTTGTTTAATCAGCTCTACATGATGTGAAATTATGTTAACTTTGAGAAGTGCTGCCTTGGAGCACTTTTGTGTCCCCACGAATCTCAAAATCAAACCTACTCCCTTGCCTCCCCATGTATGTGGACAGGAATGTGTTCAGTTCTCCTGGACCTCCTGTAATCCACAATGACCTCCTTAGTCTTGCTGGTGTTCAGCACAAGGTTGCTGGTTGAACACCACTGTGGCAGGTGCTGGATCTCCTCTTTGTAGTGGGTCTCATCATTGTCTGATATGAGACCCACCACGGTGGTGTCATCCACAAACTTCACGACCATGTTCATGGAGTGGATGGCAGAGCAGTCATATGTGAGGATGGTGAAGAAGGCAGGGCTGAGCACACATCCCTGTGGTGTTCCTGTGTTCAGGATCAGAGTGTGTGATCAGCTTCAGTGTCAGCCTGTCCAAGAGGAGAGTATTAGATGCCAAACTGAAGTCCACAAATAGCTATCCTAGCAACCTTTTAACCTGCTGCAGTTGAGTCAGGGCAGTGTGAAGTACTAATGAGACTGCATCCTCCATAGAATGGTTCCCCCTGTAGGGGAATTGCAGGCTGTCCAGGCCAAAAGGGATGACATCCTTGATGTGTTTATGGAGGATCCTCTCAAAGCACTTCATGATTACTGGGGTCAGAGTGACAGGGCGGTAATCATTAAGGCAGGAAATTGCAGACTTTTTTGGTACAGGCACAATGATGGAGGATTTCAAACAGGCAGGGACTATGGCAAGCTGCAGGGACAGGTTGAAGATGTCCAGAAAAACTCCTGCCAACTGGTCAGCACACATTTTCAGTGTTCGGCCTGTCACCTTCTCTGGTCCTGCAGCTCTGTTGGTGTTGATCCTCCTCAGGGTGGAGCTCACCTGGTGCAGCTGCAAAACAAGAGGCTGGTGCTGCTCCTCAAGCCAGGGAAGATGTTCAGCCTCTCTGCTGCTCGTTGAGTCAAAGCGTGTGAAGATGCAGAGTGGGGTCATGGCTAACCTGTTGGACACCGTTTTTGTAGTCTGTTATGGTCCTGATGCCTTTCCATATGCTGCGTGGGTTGTCGTTTGTCAAGTGCTCCTCAGTGTGCAGTTTGTACCTGTCTTTAGACAGCTGGATTCCTTTTTTCAGATCTTTCCAGGCCCTGGTGTAAGTCAGTCTATCATCTGACCTGTAGGCAGCATCCTGGGCTTTGAGCAACTGTACTTTCCACCCAAGGTTTCTGGTTTGGGAAAACCCTGATTGTCCTTGTGGGCAGGACAGGATCAGTGCAGAACTGAACATAGGACAGGACATTTGCTGGGTATTCTTCCAGATCAGCGCCCTCTCTGAATACTCCCCAGCTTGTGTGCTCAAAACAGTCCCGTAACAGTCTCCTCAGTCCAAACCTGATCTGTCCTGGTGGTGGGTATTGTCCTACAGATCAGAGGTTTGTAGGCTGGGATCACCTCCACAGAGATGTGATCAGACATGCCCAGGTTTGGAGCTGCTGCATCCTTGTATGCTTCTGGGTTATTGCAGTAAACCTGATCCAGGATATTATTGTCTCAGGTGGGGAAGGTGACGAATTTGTGGAATTTGGGGAACACAGCTGTTAATTCAACATGGTTAAAGTCCCCTGCCACGATGGCAGCTGCTTCTGGGTTAGCGTCCATCTGCCTGCTGATCAGGCAGTACTGCTCCTCCAGTGCTAACTTCGCATTAGCTTGTGGTGGTAATGAAGCACTGCTCCGATTATAATGGAGCAGAGTTTAAACTGTCTAAATTCTAGTCCACCTTTAAATCCTTCAGATCCACAAACTACAGATTTGACAATTGAACCATTTGGCTTGATGGATTGCTTTTCTCCCATACAGATCAGTCAGCTAATTTCGATAGTCTCTTCATCTAAATCATCTCTTAGACCCAAATCCAACAAAGCTCATTAAAGATGCTTTACTTTTACTTAGCAGCCACCTCCTTGATATGATTAAGTTGTCATTATCAACAGACCATGTACTGTGGTCCTTTAAAGTAGCTGTAATCAAATGTCTTCTTAAAAAGCCCAGCCTTGACCCTGCAGTTATAGCTAACTATTGACCTACAGTGCTCAGCATAAGTGAGTACACCCCAACAGATTTTTCAAAAAATTATCAGTGAGAATACAAAAGTGATCCAAAAATTTAACAAAGATGAAACTTCAACCATCTCACAGAGATGTCCAGGCTGTCCACGGAAGTTAATGCCTCAACAGGAGCATCTTCTGATGAGAGGGGTTGAAGAAAATCGCCATGCAAGTTCACTACAGTTAGCTCAAGAGGTAAAAAGCCAAACAAGGGTGACTGTTTCCCAGGACACAATACAGTGTATGCTGCAGAGGAACAGCATGCCCATGAAGGAAGCCTCTTCTGAAGCCCATGCAGAAAAAAGCCCACCTCAGATTTGCCAGGGTCCACACTGAAGAAGATCAAGACTACTGGGACTCAATACTATGGAGTGATGAGACCAAGATCAGTATTTTTGGAAATGATGGCTTCAAAACTGTATGGCATCGCAAAGGTGAGGAGTACAAAGAAAAATGCATGGTGCCTACAGTGAAGCATGGTGGTGGCAGTGTCCTTATGTGGGGCTGCATGAGTACTGCTGGTATCGGAGAGCTGCACTCGAAGGCCACTGTTGCATTTCTGAAGAAGAACAGGGTGAAAGTGATTGAGTGGCCAAGTATGTCTCCTGATCTGAACCCAATCAAACATCTGTGGGGAATTCTGAAGAGACAAGTTGAGCATCACTCTCCATCCAGGATCCAAGCTCTAAAAGAGGTCGTTTTTGAAGAATGGAAAAGATAGACATTGCAATATTTCACCAACTTATTCATTCCATGCCTAAAAGACTTGCTGTTGTCCTTAAAAATCATGGAGGTCATACAAAATACCAGGTTTAGTAGTTTTTGTTGTGGGGTGTATTCATTTTTGCATCAACTAATTTGAGTAAAACTGTAAATTTTGTCAGCTAATTTATACTATCAACATTACTATCATGTTCTGAGCTAAGGAAATGTTCTAATTAACTCAGTTTTGTCCAAATTTTTGAAATTGTTCTTGTGTTCTTTGAGATATTGATTAAAATCTTACTTTTCAAAGGGGGTTTTCTCATTTATGCTGAGCACATTATATCAAATCTTTCATTCACATCTAAGATCCTCTGTATTGAAATCAAATAGAAGTACAATTCTCTGTAGCAATAATCAAACCCCATATTGTTAAAGTGTGTAGTTTTAAACATTAAAGCTCATTTTTAAATTCTATCTTCATGCTGAGACTAAAATGATGCCATTTTTTAAGCTGGGGACCATTTCTTGGAAGACTCTTTGGGTCCTCTGTTGGAGTCTCAATTACAGCACATTAAACTTTGAAAGGCCTCCAAGGACCAAGAGTACAGGCATTTTTTGGATGGACTTCTAGAATCCCTAAAAAAAATTCACCACTTTGAGGTATAAACCTGTATTCTAATCACTGTTCCCTCAAGGTTTTTTTTTTTTTTTGTTTGTGAGGTGAAGACAGTCAGTGCACACAGCTCCCAGCTAAGAATAGCTGCAGGAGAGAAGCAGAAAGCAGCAAAGTCTAGTAAGTGAGGCAACACGAAAGGGAAGGCAAGGGGAGGGAGAAAGACGACAAAGTAAAAGGAGAGTGTAAGAGGAGGGGGAGGGAGAGGAAGTGGGTGACGGAGAAAAAATAACACAGAGGGAGTGTGAATGAGACAGTGGCTTTGTCATGGAGTCAAACGAAGTAAACATCATCAGTATGATGCAACTCAGTCTGGACTAAACACGGCACCAGGACAATCAATCTAAATCAGCCATGTGTCTGAGGGGGTGGTGTGTGGACAGTATTAGGTGGTATCTGTGTGGTGACAGGATGTACCCTTCCCTCAGCTCACGGCTGAGGACAGAACCAGAGAAAATGCATCTGTATACACTATCTATATCATGTGCATGTGCATGCATGCTTGTGCATGTTTGTGTGTGTCAATGAGCCTATTGAACGTTAGCAGGCTGCAGTGTTAATAACAGAGCACTGTGTGTATTTTCAGGGAGCACGATTGCAGCTGGTTACTATATTGAAGGACAGAAGGCTGTGTGGAGTTAAATTGAAGGGGGAAAGGAAACTGTTAATTGTGACACTGTTAGAGATGTCACTTCATTCTTCGTGTCCTGCCTGCATCATGATAGGAAGCACCTTCTCAGACTCCTTGAATTTTTAAGGCCACACAATTGTAATTTTAAAAAAAAGTTGCAATTTTATTTGCTTGATACCTCAGCAAGCAAGCAAGGTTTTGCTCCTATTTTTAGTCTTGGGTGCAACATCCAATACATTTTGGGCATCATCTAACCCAAATGGATACAATTACAGCAATTTAATTTTTATCTCTGTAGTCTTTTTTTCTTGTCTTAACACATCACATTACCTGCCTTTCTGTTGTATTTATTATTATACTTTAGTGTTATGTCCTACTTTCTTATGGGCTTGAATGACTTTTCACTTAAATTGTGATTTCTTTAGCAAGCTTTGTTTTCAGCTTTTAGTTATATCTGCTATCTTATTTCTATGGTGGCCCAGAGGTGCAACAGGCCAAAAAATTATCCACTAGACGAAAAAAATTATCTACTACAAGAAAAAAACAAGAGAACAGCCTAAAAAAATTATCCACTAGATGAAAAAAATTATCTACTACAAGAAAAAAAAGAGAACAGCCTAAAAAAATTATCCACGAGATGAAAAAAATTATCTACTACAAGAAAAAAAAAAGAAGAGAGAAAAGCCCAAAAAAATTATCTACTATAAGAAAAAAAAGAGAACAGCCTAAAAAAATTATCCACTGGATGAAAAAAAAAAAAAATCCCCTATAAGAAAGAAAAGAGACCAGCCAAAAAAATTATCCACTAAAAGAAAAAAAACAAGAGAACAGGTAAAAAAAATTATCTACTAGCCCAAAAAATTATTCACTATAAGAAAAAAAAAGAACAGGTGAAAAAAATTATCTACTATGAAAAAAAAAAAGAGAGCAGCCCAAAAAAATATCCACTATAAGAAAAAAAAAACATCATCCACCTTTTCAATTACGGGGACGCTGTTTACCCGAAAGGTGCTTTAAAATTAAGACCACCACAAAAAATAAAAGGATAGGCTGAAAAATTTTAAGGCTTTCGGCTAATGTGGCTAATGCTAAGGAAGTACCCCACCAGAAGTGGAGGTTGTGCACTAAAAAATAAAGTTATTTTAAAATATAGATATTTCCATTAATATAGTTTGCAAAGCAGTTAAATGATTAAATACGGTTCCAGTATCTGCTCAAGGTTAGGCATGGGCGTTAAATGGTTAAGGTTAGGGTTAGGGTATGGTTGGGGTTAGTTTTCAGTGGTAAATGGCCCTTGTGTGCACTGTGTGAAGGTTCGTTGCTAAGCTAATGCTAACACGAAAAGTTGACGGCAACTTTGTGAACTACCAGTGCGAGTAAACAATTGTGTGATTACGGTGTTGAATTGTTCAACTGCCTGAAATCCAATATCATTTTTGATGAATATTCGCTACAAGAAGTTCTAAAATTATTTTATTTTGAGAGGAGGAGAAGAGGAGCTTCCTGTGGAGCTCCATTATCATGGCATCGCCCATTTGTTGAGAGACAGCGAGTGCATATTGCGGTGCCGTGGCCTTAACCATTTAACGCCCATGCCTTTAGGAGGTCTACCTGCAAACAAATGGGTGATGCCATGATAGTGGAGCTCCACAGGAAGCTCCTCTTCCCCTCCTCTCAAATTAAAATAACACAAAGTTGCCGTCAACTTTTCGCGTTAGCATTAGCTTAGCAACGAACCTTCACACAGTGCACACAAGGGCCATTTACCACTGAAAACTAACCCCAACCATACCCTAACCCTAACCTTAACCATTTAACGCCCATGCCTAACCTGGAGCAGACACTGGAACCGTATTTAATCATTTAACTGCTTTGCAAACTATATTAATGGAAATATCTATATTTTAAAATAACTTTATTTTTTAGCGCACGACCTCCACTTCCGGTGGGGTACTTCCTTAGCATTAGCCACATTAGCCGAAAGCCTTAAAATTTTTCAGCCTATCCTTTTATTTTTTGTGGTGGTCTTAATTTTAAAGCAAGACACCTTTCGGGTAAACAGCGCCCCCGTAATTGAAAAGGTGGATGATGTTTTTTTTTTCTTATAGTGGATATTTTTTTGGGCTGCTCTCTGTTTTTTTCTCATAGTAGATACATTTTTTCACCTGTTCTTTTTTTTTCTTATAGTGAATAATTTTTTGGGCTAGTAGATAATTTTTTTTGCCTGTTCTCTTTTTTTTTCTTTTAGTGGATAATTTTTTTGGCTGGTCTCTTTTTTTTCTTATAGGGGATTTTTTTTTCATCTAGTGGATAATTTTTTTTAGGCGGTTCTCTTTTTTTTTCTTACCGTGGATAATTTTTTTTGGGCTGTTCTCTTTTTTTTCTTGTAGTAGATCATTTTTTTCATCTAGTGGATAATTTTTTTAGGCTGTTCTCTTTTTTTTCTTTTAGTAGATATTTTTTTTCATGTAGTGGATCATTTTTTTTAGGCTGTTCTCTTTTTTTTTCTTATAGTGGATAATTTTTTTCATCTAGTGGATAATTTTTTTAGAATGTTCTTTTTTTTTTCTTATAGTGTATAATTTTTTGTGGGCTGTTCTCTTTTTTTTCTTGTAGTAAATAATTTTTTTCATCTAGTGGATAATTTTTTTAGGCTGTTCTCTTTTTTTTTCTTGTAGTAGATAATTTTTTTCGTCTAGTGGATAATTTTTTGGCCTGTTGCACCTCTGGGCCACCGTATATTTCTGCTCTTGATTTTTAATTGTCTTGCACATAGATATGGTAACAATAATTTTTTGAATATGCTGTGATTATATTTCTTAAATTTAAAACTGAAATTTTGTTTTGCTACTCATGTACCTAATCTTTTAAAGTAAAGGAAAGCCTTCAACTCTGTATGCTGTGTCAAATACAAACAGCACCTCTGCCTGCTTTTTTCAGGCTTGTTTTTTTTCATTCCATCCTTGCTATTCTCACTGACTATAAACCTACATTAAACTTAAAAATACTAAATCAGTTCTGTTCTCAGTCATTTTATTTGGAGTCTCAAACAAGTGCTCTGGTGCAGCTGTAAATATTTCATCTATTAGTTACGTCTCAGGCGGAATCGTAAACTGTACTGGTTTTGGGCTGCTGTTTTGAAGCCAGTAGTTTGAAACTAATCAATTGCCATATTGGCTTTTGGGAACCAGAGGTGACTATATTTGGATGAAAGGGGTGGAGCTATGGAAGCCCAAGGGATCAGAAGTGAGCTAATGCAATGCTACAGCTAACCTCTGTTTTTAGTTTGCTGAAGTCATGTTTCCCCTGTTCACTAATTATATATAGTCTCTTGTTTCACAGATTTTTTTTTTTTTTAATTAAATGAATTATATCAATTTTATTATTAGATTATATTTATATTAGATGTGTGGTGGCATTGATGTCTAGTAATGTGTTTTGGAGTTTAGCACCACTTTATCATATCAATATCGTCATGTGCAAGTGTACTGCAAATATGTGAATAATGTATGTAGGCTACAGAAAAAAGTAATTTAATAGCAAATACTCTTTTCCAGATTCACGCGGATGTGTTTCTGCCTATCTTTCTGCATTTTTTAAAAATGTATTTTGCTATGGTAAACAGTGCAATTTCCCTATGGTGGGATCAATAAAGTTAAATCTTATCTTATCTCATCTCATCTCATCTCATCTTAAACCTCAGAGTAAATTCAAACATTATTGTCAAATTCAAATTAGAAAAAGTGAGCTTTTCCACAAAATATGTCATTAACTGAACATAAAAACACGTGTCTCCACGTGACTGTCATTTATCAAACTACTTGGGTTTTACTGGCGAATTAATGTTGTAGAAGAAGATGTTGTTTCCACATTCAATACAGAGCCTATGAACATCCAAATGGGTCATATCTGATGACCATGAAAATATGACAAACCGTATTCCCCTGAATTGTTTACATGTATTAATAGGATTAGTCAATCAGTAGTTATTCAAGGTTTTAAATTAGTCGATGCATTTGCTTTTTTGTGTCTTTATGGGTTAAAGACATCCAACATGCTTATTTGTACTTTTTGACTGCTGTCTTGGCGAAGTGGGTTGGATGCATTATCATTGTAATCTACTTTTCAAAACACAAATAAATCTCCACAAATATGAAAACATTCACCATTGCTCCTTTATAAAGCTATCTCATTGCCTTCTCTTATTGTTATTTCTGTCTATTTACATTTGACTGCTTTCTCCTTCACCACATCATGAGCTACCAAGTTGGAGCTACTGTTGGAAGTGGACACCTAAAATAGAGCACTGGCCAAAATAACAATGTTGTTTCACATGCTCTAATGCCAGTTGATCAATAGTAATTACCTACCTGTAGACCTAGCTAACAGAGACGCTCAGGCCCCTGGGGCTTTCACTATATCCAGCTCACAAACCATTCCCAGGTACCTCCATAGGACAGACCTTTTAATTGCTTTGTTCACTGCGAGTAATTGAGGGTTGGAGTGTGTTTGCCATGAGGAGTGTGACTTCACTTGGCCTCTGTCTAATTAATCCCGTCACACAAGCCTTCTGCCTTTAATTTTCACTTTGACTGCGACATTGTGAGGTGCGAAATGCGAATACAACTGGAAATATAGGTTAGTAACTGTATACAGCATGCCGAGCCAGATGCACCACAAATGCTGCCATATGGGTCGACAGAGAAGTGTTTCTGTGTGTTTTTCCTCACTGTGGAGAAACATATTGCATCTTTTTAGCATAGCAACTGTCCCACTGCTCTGATTTGAACTCAACACTCGCCTGGTCCCAAACTAGATAACGTGGAACTGTATCAATATGGTTTCATTAGCATACTGATTAATCAACTGGTTAATTAGACAGATTTCCTATAGGCTGATTACGCCTTCCAGACTTCATGGTGTGAAGACATATAGAGTGCATAAGTAATTTAATTATTGCAACTGTCAGATGAAGTGAGGTAAGAATTTTTGTGTGGCATGGTTTGCACAAAAGAAATTCATTGTGCTTCAGATAAGACAGAAAATACATAAAAAAAAAAATAAATAAAAAAAAAAAAAAACTAGAGAAAGTCAGAAGTTTCATTCATGGTTGGTAGAACTGTGATACCAGGAGGATTCAGTGAGTACTGTATGTGGTTACATTTACCATCTGTTGAATGAATTGTTGTTCAGGAAGAGAAATAACACACAATGTCAAGCAGTGTTTGGTACATATAAATTCACACATAATCTGCATTGTGTTACTTTTCCATTGCAACTGGCTCAAATGATAAAAATAAATTGGTTATTTGTCTCAGTTTCTACACAGTTTCTTTGAGACTAAGTGTATCAAAGTGTATCAAAGTTGTTGAATTCTCTTATAGAAAAGCATAACCTAGAAAAATGTATTGTCAGAATCTCAATCTTATATCTAAACTTTTAAAAAAAAGTTTGCCCGACATATCTGTAAATTACTTCTGGTTTGATAGCTGCCTGAACAGACTGGGCCATTGCCAACAGTGTTCAGGTGTGATGGAAACTGAGCATTTGACTCTTTACAGAACTCAGTAAATCCTCTATGCAGTTTAAGTCAGGAGGGCCAAGAAAGCGTAATGATAGGCTGATCAGAAAACCAATCAGCCATTTTGGTAGACTAGCAGTCTTTCAGCTGATAAAGTACTCCAAAATTTCCATATGGACTGTCAACCCAGTCACCAGAATAGATGTTTTTTTCACAGCAGACATCTTGGCTTGTAAAAGCAGGCAAGGCAAAGGTGTTACTTATAACATTAACAATGGCTCTGTTCCATGTTGTTGTCCCAGGATGCCATCCCAGAACAGACCTAAAACTACACACCTGAATGGGATGCAGCCATTTTTAAAGACACCAGTCACACCTGTGTGTTTTCTGACTTAACAGCACAAAATCACTAAAAAACTAGAAGCACTCGGAGAGCGCAGACCTCCGCCAAGGCAGATCAGTGCCCCGGATTTGGATGAAAATTTCAGAAAATGTTGATACTGGCACAAGGAACAAATGATTAAATTTTGGTGGTGATCAGGGGTGGGGGGGCACTGATCTGCCTTTGGTGGAGGTCTGCGCTGTCTTTTCTAGAAAAGTACTCGTAGAGTGCAGACCTCCGCCAAGGCAGATCAGTGGCCCCCCCATCCCCGATCACCACCAAAATTTAATCATTTGTTCCTTGTGCCAGTATCAACATTTTCTGAAATTTTCATCCAAATCCGGGGCACTGATCTGCCTTGGCGGAGGTCTGCGCTCTCCGAGTGCTTCTAGTTTTTTAGTGATTTTGTGCTGTTAAGTCAGAAAACACACAGGTGTGACTGGTGTCTTTAAAAATGGCTGCATCCCATTCAGGTGTGTAGTTTTAGGTCTGTTCAACTTGACATTTTTGTTGCAATATTTCATATTTCTGCTGACTTTTTTATTGGTGATTAGGGGGTTAGCTCTGGTATGTCTGCAGTCAGTGCCTAAACCTGCCCTTAAAAATGGTTAAATATTTCTATATGAAAATAATGTTTAATAAACATGAGTGAATATCAACATGAGCAGTTGACATATATCTATCTAGAAAAACATATTTTATTTTTGTAACTGTGTGTATCCATGGTTTGCAGAGATATACATGCCAATATCTGACTGACTGGGTTGGCTGTGGCCATGCTGACTGAAACACAAAAGTCTGACACCTGCAAATGACATAGCATCCACACCATAACGGATTTCTACATGTGAGACAGCTGGAGGTCTGTGCCTCTTCAACCATCCATTAAAACCGTAGTGAATCTGAAAGGAACGCAAAACATGCTCTTCAGTCAGTCTGGGAATTAATAAATGTAATTGTAATATTTTAACATTGTATAAATTGGTGAATGTGTTGGGAAATGTAAACAAAGAAACACAACTACATAATTACAATTAGAAACATCAATATTTCTGCACACTTATTTATGTATATTTCTTTTACTCATCATATTGATATATTTGTCTAGTACATATTGTGGTTTAAAAAAAACATCAGCGGTGAAAACAGAGTCTTGGCTGTTAAAACCAAACAATACAGTATGCCCTTCCAGCACTCTGACCTCCAATTAGGTTTTCACACTCTCTTTACCCTGATCGCCTCGGCCCATATTCAGAATTTCCTGCTTCTGCATCCAAACACCCCAACATGGCACTGCAAGCTCTGGACTGGAAACTTTGTTCCAAAGCAGCTGGGTATGTAGCTGTTGGCCTTTATCTTATGAGATTACATTAAAATAGTCTGTTGAGGGTGCAGTTTATATTAAAGCACAATTCAAAACAAAATCAAGCTGTAGGGCTTAAAAATGATTTTTAAAAAATGTTCTTACTGATTTGGTCTCTGTGGTTAATTAATGTCCTTGTTCATGACAACCTTTAGGGGTTGATTTATAAATTGTAAGGCATATTGTTATACACAATTAGATCAAGTGAAACTAATTGTTTATACATTATATGAAGTTAACTTTACAGGTACCACATACGTACAACTGTCATTACATACTGTTATTATCATTTGTTAATTAGACAAAATTGCTTGATGGTTGGTTAGCAGTATGGTTGGTGTAAACTAACGTACATTAGGTATGAGAGAGTCAAAATCTTGTATCAAAAAATGTTCTGTAAGTTCAATTAAAAATATTTATACTGTAAGTACTGGATGTGAGGCAGATGACACACCAGCAGGTGAAATCATAATGGTTTTGTCCACTTCTTTTTATAGAATTTTCTAGAAGAAATCAATTCTTAACTCATCTGAGATATGCAGCTTAGATAGTTTAACTAGGAATTTGGAATAATATAAAACCAATTCTCTTTTATAAACACTTAACCTTTACAATTTAAAGCTGGTGTGGGTGTGAAATTTGGTGAAATCTAGTGGTAAAGTGTAAGATTACACTGCTATGCCCTCATCTGATCCTCCCCCACAGTGGCAGCTAAAAATGTTGAAGTCCTTTGTAAGAGACAGTGTGTGTTCTGCATGGACTTTGTAGTTAAAGGGATATTAACTAGAGCTGAAACAATTAATTGACTCAAATCAATTTTTTTTTTTAAATTATTCAATTACAATCTTCTTCACTCGAACCTTCATTTCCTTAATTATTTGTACTGCTAAACATTGGTTCCACGCTTGTGTTTCACAGGGACATTTACTGTGATACATATGATACCAGGCAAAGTGTGTGAACACTTCATAATGAACACAATTCAGTACAAAGCATCCACTGTGGTACGGAGCTGGTTTATCACAAGAGCACAACTTCAATGATGCATTCATTTGCAGCAGAAACACCTGATTTGCATTAGTCCTGAGAGCAGTTATGTTTTTGTTTTACTGAATCGAATCAAAGAAAATAATCAATCGATTAATCAGTTACAAAAATAATCAATAGCTGCATCTCTAATATCAACTCTGCTTCACACTCACACATAGTTTGTGATGTACTTTAAGGCTGGATGCCACCAGCCAGAAAATAGAGGAAAAAAAAAAAAAAAGAAGAGGAAGTTAGTCCTGAGTGCTGACATGGTGTACTCTTATAGAAATGTCTCATTCAACAGTAATATAAAAAGCAGTGATTTTTATTTTCAGCTGATTATACACTCATGTTATGTAGTTTTACTTCCCCCTAAATCCCTGTAAATCTTATCTATTCTGAAGTCAATGTAAATTATTGTCACTTGAACTCGTGGCCTCTGTTTGTCCTGTAATCTACGCTTGCATGGGTGACGCTGGTAGCGGGTGCTGGTGCGGTGCGAGGGGTGCTATATGGGTGCTGGCGCTGGCACCGTCAGGCTTGGGTGGCCGTGCAACAGTGTCTGCAGGCTGCCATCCTTCTGTTCGCGGAGCATCTGAAGAAAAAGCAAACTGCACTGTTGCTCACACTCCCCGATCCCGTTGTTGTCATTGGCCGGCAGCCACCAATAGTGAGCCAACTGAGTTAACAGACACTTCCGCTCAGCACATAAGGAACCATCTGTTTTAAAAGCTAGAAAGAAATAAATAAAGAGCCCTCTCTCTCTCTCTCTCTCTCTCTCTCTCATTCGGGTGCTTGTATTTCCTCTCTCCCCCTCTTTCTGTACCTAGGATCCTACAGTATAGGGCTGTGCTATTATCCCAAACCTCACTCTGTATGATTTGCAATCTACAGCTAGCAAACAAAATTACTCCTGTGACTATACTGCATCTCGGCTGCCCTTTGAAATTGTGCCAGAATGAGAAACTAATAAATTTCTTATTTGAGAAAACTATTTTATTCCATCTGTTTTCCTGGTAAATAACTAAATTGTCTATTTTGTTTTTTCTTTTTTTCTTTTTTTTTGGCTTGGCTGCCAACCCGTAATGCATCCCTAAATGTGGCGTTGCAGCAGTCATGACACACATGCCTCATCTGTAACATTAGTGAGGTTAGATTGAAGCTTAATGTTTGTAACATCTTGAAAATCACGGTTGTGCCCCCGTGTTGGCTGCGCCCAGGTCCTCAGACATGCCAGCTTGTAGCTAAATAAATATTGGCTGAGGGGCATTTGAAAAAACATATTGTCCTGGCTCAGCACTCAGTCCCCCTGCCCTCTGTTGCCAAAACAAGACGACAGGGGTCCGGAGTAGAATCTCATCTCACATGAGCGCTTTGGTAATGGTCAGCTCTCTGCCCCCTCCCCCTCCTCCTCCTGCAGCCTTTTATGTCTGTCTTGTGCTTACAGGTCCCGAAGCCAAATACATTCTACTCTGCTCATCATTTTGCGGCTTACAGCTTGGAGGATGCTGGAATCATGCCATTTGTGCTATCACACTACGCCGTTTGTTTCTCATGTGGCTTTATAAGAAGAAGGCTGTGCTTGTTGGGCGTCCCATGTTTGTTTGTTTTTTTCTTTTTTTGCAGATTTTGTGATAGCCAGAGAAATCTTTGTCTCTTCTATTTCTAACATATGTTTTCAGATCGAGCCTTTAATTTTAGACTGTTTACCACAGCACAGTTTACTTTTCTGTCATTTTTAGCACCTACGAACTCCTGTATGTTGAGAATTGTTTGTTTATTTTAGTTTGTATGAATTCACTGCATATGTGGACTCATTTAAAAATGGTGCTATTTTGAAACCACTTCTGGACTCAATTTTGTCCAAAAGCTCATGGACTCAATTTTGTCCAAAAGCTTGGTGTGGTTCCGGCTATAATGTACTTCAGACTCCAAATTACAGAATGTATGACCTTAAATGTAACTTGTAAGAGCAAAATATACCAAAGCTGGGAGATGAAGGTCTTGATTTCTTCAGTTTTGCTTGCTGATTTTTTTCCCGTCTTACTTCAGAAAGTCCAGGTTTGTATTGCAATGTCAATAGACAAAAACAGACTCCTGAAAACAGCGATGCAGACACCCACATCCATAGCATGATAGGCTCATATGCATCCTGTCTTGATTTGCTGTGGGCCTTTCAGGAAAAAAACAAAATGTCAGCCTTGAGAACCAGCTCCAAATTCAGCATGGATACAGAATTACAGCCGATCCTGCTCTTGTTGTCTGTATTAGTATCATTTTTAATATTACTTACTGCATTTTGTGATAATTCCCCCAGGCCATCCTTCTATTTGTGGAACTGCTTCGTCCTTCTGTGGGTCCCAGGGGTCCAAGAGCCTATCCCAGCTACCAACGAGTGGGCAGGGCTGGGTTTACCCTGGATGTGTCGCCAGTTCATCACAGGGCTGACATATACAGACCAACAATTCACTCTCACAGTCACACCCACTGATTTAGATTGATCAGTTAATATATTAAGGTGCATGTCTTTGGCTGGTGGGACAAGGCCAGAGTAGAACCCACAGAGACACAAGAAGAACATGAGAAGTCCATAGTGCTGGAATTGAACCCAGGATCCTCTTGTGAGGTACACCGCACACTGCACTATTATTTTTTTTGACACATTGCTAAACTGTAGATAAAAGACTCTGAATGTAGACTAATATTCGTAACTCTTCTTTGTCTTACATCACCTTTACCCATGAAGACCCAAACATCCAGCACCGACCAAAACCATTCACTGATCTAAAATGTTTAATATTTGTTGATCCACGAATCCTATTAATCCATGTCAATAATTGGTCTAAAATGCAGTCCATTCAGAGACGTTCAGAGGCTCTTTAGTGAACATGGAAACACAGCCATCTTCAACATTGATCCACAAGTAAATCCCATGGAGTTTGATAACTGACAGTGGGTGGAAACTCTTGATTTTATGTTCCGTTAATGATATATTTTTTTTGCGAAAAAGTCACTTTTTTGTCAATTTTTTTTCTTGATCAAATAACCTTTGAATTTCCTCTAAGCTTTTATGAACCTCTACATGCACGGTAAATTAAATATAGGAAAATACCTGATTTTCACAGAAAATTCAAAATGCATAGAATAATATCATAATAAATGGCGATAAATCACTTGGGAAAGACAAAAAAATATTTGGAAGTTGTGACAAAAATAGCAGTGGGTCTTTAAGGATTAAAATAAGAATATGTTTTTGTTACCTCAGTTTGTTATTTCCCTCAATATTCTACTAAAGCTCAGATCTTCATCTTTTCTATTTAATGTTAAGTGACAGCATTAATACACATTATTGCACATATTATGCTAGCTCAGAGCTTAGAATGGACAAAACAAACACTGGCTCTAACATGGTGCTTTTACAACTTCACCACTAGATGTTACTAAACATTACACACTAAACATTCAAGTACCTCAAGAGAAGAAACAGGAAAGAATGAAACAGGAAATTTAAAAAAGTATCGGCTATTTAAATGAGTTTTCTGTACATACATACATATGATTTACATATTTGTAGTGTAGTTGCACATGATGTTGATATTCTGATATGATATGAGGGGAGTTACTGTGAACTGTTGTAAAATCTGATGTAAAGTCTGATAATTTATTGATTTTAAGTATGTAACTGGATTGTACTGTAGTATCACATCTTTAAATTGTAACTGTTAGCCATATGCTGTATTCTAATTATGTACTCTAAAGACATGTAGGCATTAACATCTAATGCTCCTCAAAGTGTACATTTATCACTTTTATCACATTTATCACTCTGATTCCCTGACATTTTGATTTTTTTTATAGAATTAATGTAGTGCTTGTAGTCTTTTATTGGTGAGCTTTATATGTTTTTCTGTGACATACTTATCACATTAAGCTTTTGTTGAATTTAGCAGTCTCTAGAATCAACCTGTCTCTTTTTGAGCCTCACAAAACCTATTTCATTTCAGTTTTGTTTTAATTGTTAAGACTCCTGCTTCGTGTTGAATCTCTCGGAGCGCATGTCTCATTTTCCTTCTTTTTCTATCTTTGCTCACACATTAGCCCCTGCCATTAATGCTATGATGAGACAGATAAGAAGAACTTTAAGCCAAATTTTACTTAAACATTACTGCCTGCCTTCAGTTTAACTGGCCCTGCTATCCCATGAATTTGGATCTGCGCAAAAATTGAGGTGTATTGTAACAAGTACATTATTTAGTAGATTTGACATGGCTGCCACGTTTTTGCAGCATGAGAATTAAATAGGCCTGTGGAAAGGAAAGCAAGAGAAAGGGGAAGAAGAAGAAATCCACTGAAAATAATTAATTATCAGAGCCTATTTCTAGTCCTCCTCTTAAGCCCATTTAAAGGGAATTAGGTATTATGAATGTGAGGTAGTCTAAATTTACCCCGGTAATATCTGTCTTCATCTGACTACATTAGTATACTTTTCCAGGCTCTGCAGACTCCTCACTTGCTATTTAAATCACATTGCATGACTCTGAAATCATTGTTTCTTTTTTTTTTTTTTCCCACACGCACATATTTTTTTCCCATCGGGATTAAAAAGGGTGTACAGCAGCTGTGATCAGACTTGCACACCTGAAAATTAGAGTATAATAATAATAATAATAATAATAATAATAATAATAATAATAATAATAATAATAATAGTATTTGCTAATGGGTAAAAGGCACACATAAGTGACTTTGAGGAATGAATTATGTATACGCCAAAGAGAACTCATTTGGGAATTAAGGAGGATAAGTAGCAGTCCATTTTGTGCCTGTTAGGGGCCCTCTCCAGGCTACGGGGCCTGCATTAGGGAAAGCTAATGGGCCCTGGGAGGGGGTGAGGACTGAGAGGCGGGGTGGGGCGGGATGGGGCCCTTTGACGCCCAAGGTCTCTGGGCTCGGTGACAGATGGTCGACTACCTCTCAGTGTGGAGGCTGCGGAGGTCTGTGGTGTCGTGATGAGGCTGAGCTACAGTGTTGACAGCATCTCAAGGATCAAACGACATTGTGGAAGGTGAAGAGACAAGTCCTACCACTGACACCCAGGGCACGACACAAGGGCGAGGGCACCACACAACAGGGGCTTTAGGAGCATTTGGGTTTCAATCACCTTTATTGTAAGAGCGCTAGCACAGACTGTTATGCAATAACTGCACTTTGTTTTAGTTTTGTTTTTATAATTCTTCACTATTTTTTTTTATGTCCCTTTAACATCAACTGTCACAAATTTGCATCAAACCATTTCCATAATGGAATCATGTTTTTTTTTTTGAGTGTGTCTATAAACAACAAGTCAAATAACCTCTATGAACCATATGTGCACTGCAGTCTGCAACAAATTTGTATCCAGCCAAATAACTAAGAATTTAAGATGGAACTAAAATACAACAAAAATACAAGTTTTTATTAAGTAGAAATGCTTTATGACATGACTGCTAATATTATGTTTAAAGCAGAAGCTTTCACAGTTTAAGTGGGAGAAAAATATATGCTAATATATCAGTAGTTTGAATTGTTAAGGGTCCGGTGGGCTCACCATTCACTCAAAAATCCTGCTCATCTGCCACAATTTAAGACACAATCAGATGGTTTAAAGTCAAATAACCATGGTATTGTACAGCTTGCAGAGTGATTTTAGCTCCTAAGTAAGAAACTCAGGATCGTATTGTAATGAAAATATGATGGGTTGGTAAGCAATATTTCATTCAAGTGAAGGTATGTTCGCACTCATTCAGTCTTTTGTGACTATTTACTAAGACACAAATAGATCAGTTTTCATCCAATTTCATTAATCTAATAAAAGCTTAGGATAAATGCTGTCTCTTTATGACTCACACAAACCAATACATAAGTAAGTAAAGGTTATTTATATATTGTACATACTGTACATATCAGGTCACTGCTTCACTTAAAATGTTACTGTTGAGTCTACATCTGCCTCTTTCTCCTCAAAACTGAATGTGCAACAGCTGGAGAAACCAGGCTCTTACTTTTGTTTTAGAATATTCTTTAAGGACATGAAACTTATCAAGCAAAGGAACATTTCACGAACCAAATTCACGGGGTAGAACTACAGCAGATCAAACAATAGTTATAATCATTGCTATATATCATTTGTTGTTTAGGGTTTGTTTTGTATGCCAGCTGGAACATAAACCACTTCAAAGCTTTATTTTTTCCACAATTTTACTTTTTCATATTTTGATGTAAAAAAAAAAAAAATCATTTTGTCATTGTAATTTTGCTTGCGACCATGAAGAAATGTACAAAACTAAAGGTTAGTTTCTTCAATAAATGAATTCATTCATTCATTCAGGACCAAAATGAAGCCTTTGTCAAGGTAAAATTTTGTCCTAAATTTGCCATTAATAAATGGGAAAACATTGAAAAATAAAATATAAACCCAAAGGCAAACCAAACAATGACTTTAAACACCACAATTAATTATACACAACTCAAGACATACAAAATGAAATCACAATCATCAAAATAAACAATTATATCATAGCTATCATTGTTATTATTTTACCAGCCCATTCATTTCTTACTGATCTTTTCATGAATGTCATGATAGTTTAAAGACTTCAGCACTGTCCAGTCTGTAATTGATTTGTCTTCTGTTCAGCAATGGACACATGAGCATTGTATAATATCTCATTATTCATCTAATGCATGAACAGTGTGGCAAAAACTGTTTTTGAGAAGTGTCTGTGTAAGTAAAGACTTGATAAATCCTCATTCAGAATTAGCATGGCATCAATTCCATACCAGCAAGGCCCCAGGGTTACAAAAGACAGGGGCCCGTTAGGCGATTAGCCCATCTTACATTCCCAGTGATTGGATTAGATGATTCCCACAGTCTAGTCTGAAACTACTTCTGACCCGCAGCTCCAGAGAGCATCTCAATATCCAATTTCACAGCTTCCTAAACCTGGATCACGGAGGCTATTTATTACTGTCACAAGTTGTTTTTTTTTTTTTTTTTGGTAGGGGAGTATGGCATAGAGCAGGAAGATGATCAACAAGACAGAGAAGTGTAATTAGAGAAGAATCAGTGGCATTGCCTATAACGCTGAAAAGAAAAAAATAACAGCAGACTTGTTAAATTAAGTGGCGATGCTTGTTTGAGCAGCCAGCATGTCCTCCAAGACTTTTGATCCTAATGCTGGAGTGACTACTGTTGGACACATTTATGACCTCCATGTGTGTTTGTGTGGGTCCTACAGTGTATTGAAGTTTATTCTCCGACTGACAAGGCAGAAAGAGAAACACCAGAAGCAGCAAAACAACTCACGTTTTACTCCAGTAGAAGTACAGATACCGTAGAAGTACTCATACATCTTTCCTGCTGTAAAAGGAAACTGTCAACGTTAACATCTTATACATAGTTTTCATCTCATGTCTTTTATTATTTCTTCAAAATTAACACAAGCACTAAATCATAATATCCAACAGGTATGTTTGTGTCATTCGTCAGGTTTCCATCCAAATATATTACAAATTTCCGCTTTTTTGGAAAATTGGCATTAAAAAGTTCACCTTTATTATGCTTTTCCTTCCACAACTTTTATATGAAATGAAACACTGGCTCGTCCTCCTCAAGGTTTTTCAGTTCAATGTAGTATCTTGAATAGTAACATAGTCTGGAGTCTGGACCTGATACATGCAAGATGTAATTTGTCAAAAAACCTTATCATGGCTTTAGCTTTTGTCACCAACACTGAACCACCATTCATTTAACATCTTTTTTATCACCCATTTTTGTTTTCATAACTCTTCATACATGGAGGTATTTTCTAACTCTTGCCCTTCTGATATGACATTTCTGATTGTTTCTTGCATTAATTCACATGACTTTTTATTCCCCATCTGTGAATGTTCTACCAAATGTCTTCTCCCTCTTGCTATTTTGCAGAAATGCTTTTGCTGCACCCTGTTCTCAGTGATGCCTAAGCTGTGTGTGATGTATTTAAGGAAATACATATTTTTTTTAAAAAGTTTTTGTTGTTATGATGTGTTTATATCTGTATGTTCGTTTTTGAACACATAACATTACTGAACCTAGACTTGAACAACAGGGGCAGAGTCCAGAATTATATTTTGTGTAATTCAGATTGTTTGGGGTTTTTGTGGGTTTTTTATGCATTTGGTCAGGTAACATGTTAAACAAAATTTTCATCTTGCATCTTGCAAAAAGAATTTGCAAGACATAGCAAAATGAAAACAAGATAAAGATCTTGTTTTCATTTTGCTATGTCTTGCAAATTCTTTTTGCAAAATGAAAACAAGATAAAGATCTTGTTTTCATTTTGCTACGTCTTGCAAATTCTTTTTGCTTCTTTTATATCATTTTTGTTGTGTATCATCTTATACATAGTTTTCATCTTATGTATTTTATTATTTCTTCAAAATAAACATCATAAGCACTAAACCACGAAATCCAGATAGATAGAAAGATGCGCCAAGTTATACTCTTTCTCATCCTATCAATTCAGGTTATAAATGTGTATTAAAAAACAAAGATGTAAGTAGAAAGTACAAATACCTGAAAACTCTAAGTAATTATACTTAGTTACTTCCTACATTTTGTTTTGATTTGGAAAGAAAATGATGTTCTGAGAAGTTTCTGATTGCAACTCAGAACAGTGTTAAAATAGAGCTCACTAAGTGATTTTGGGCAGATGTAGCCTTAGTGCTGGTTGGCTGACAGAACAATGGGCCTCCTAGACAGTAAAAACCATTTATAAAACAGTCTTAAAGCGGAGCAGCAGCTGTAATAGGGGCCTCCATTATAGAGGTTTTATAATTTCCCTGCTTTTTCCTCTTAGAGCCTCTGTTGTTCCTCTGAATTACCCCTGAATGATTTATGCTCACTGGTCTGGCCACTGATAGACCCTGGAAACACAGATAGAAACACACTTAGGGCTTTTTGGTGTGTAAACACACTGTATTAAAAGCCAACTTGTTTCAAACAGCCAGACACATTTACTCCAGCAGTGGCTGCTCAGTGTCATTTCGCTCATCAAATACCGCAGTGTCACAGCCAATCAGGAGGGACTGGATGAGCAACACAAGCCATTTAACCTGAGCAAACACAGTGTGTCACGAAGCCTGAGGATGACTTAAGAGCCTGAGCAAACACTGGCGAAAACCATCGGGCACGAATCGAGGCGGCCAGGCTGAGGACAAGTCACTCTCGTAATGGGTTTGTGATGACTCAAGATCGAGGGGCCATCTGTTTGTTACAGTGGGGGAGGACCACAATTCACAGTTCAGATACACAGAATATTAGCCGGCAGTGCAGACAAGGGGAGGATTTGGCTGGCTGCACAGGATGTAAAGCATATGTCCATAAATGGTAAATATGGTGCTAGCTGAGGCTGTGAATCAGGATTTGCATGCTGGTTTTCAGACTCCTGAAAAGGTGTAAGACAAGTAATCCTGCATGTGACCTTAACACCCTCCAGCAAATGGGTGTAAAACACTGCAGAGCTGCTGCTACTTCTGCCACCGCCCCATCAGCAGCTTACCACTGACATGGAAAGCTCACCACATATTTAAAGCACCCAGGTGTTTGCATGGGATTTCAATGACCTGAGTTTGAATAAACCGCAGTCATTTGTGTCCAGTCTGTAACCGTGAAGTTCATTTGAACAGCAAAAGTCAAACCACATGCAGCCTCGGAGACCAAACCCAGGTCGGATTATACAGAGGACAATGGGTTGGTCCACAGTGTAAATCTTCTATGATATACTCATTCTCTGCAGAAAATTCTGAATTGATACAAAAAAACTGAGGACATAACCAGCTCCCAGCACAAAACATATATGGTAGGTTTTAAAGGCAGGATCTGTGTAAGCTTATGTGAATTTTGAGTTAGATTCTGTTTTGTGCTGAAAGCTGCTTATTTGTTGACAACAGCTAACTGCATTTCTAAGCTAATGACTGAATGTTTTGATTGGCCACAATCATAACTACACTGATTTATATATAAAGGATGTTTATCTGTTAGAAATGGAGTTAGCTAAAATCAATGAACAACCAGCTCCCAGAACAAAACACACTCCTACACGACAAGATAACTACGATGTCCAAAAATTTCGATGTGCACTGTGCATATTTGTGTAGGAGTCAATATTGTTTGTCAGTTTGTTGACACTTGTTGACACTAGTAACATTGTCTACTCTAATGTTAGCTAGTGTTGCACAATGTTGCCACTGTAGAGGAGCACAAGAGAGGCACAACTAATTAGGTAAGGATGTTAGCAGAAAAAATGACCCGTGTCCTTCATGCTGTTTTATAGAAAACGTGAGCTAACTTTGACAAGCTCCTAGCACTCAGCAGACTCCAACACACATCACAAAAACATATATGTGATCTTTAAAATCCACAAATTATAGACAAGTCAATGAAGAACAAGAACAAATCAATGGTTGTGTCAATGGCTGTGTTTTTATAGAATGCAAAGAGAATATGAAGTGAACTTTTGAAAGAATGAATGAATGAATGAATGAATGAATAAATAAATAAATACATGAATACATGAATAAATGAAATTAATAAACTAAGTTGTAAGGTCAGAGTAGGAGAAGAGCGTTCTGTTGATATTTTCCATCTAAAATGGCTCTAATGTCTAATGTTGTCTAATGTCTCATACCTGATGACCATGAGAAGTTTTTACACCAACAATTTACACGTATTGATAGGATTAGTGGTTCTAAAATTATTCAACATTTTAGATCAGCTGATGCTTTTGGTTGGCAGTGGATGTTTGAGTCTTATGGGTTAGGAGGTGGTTGTAGTGGTTATGGTGGAACATCAAAGTTTGTAGAGACACAGAAGACCAGGTTTTGGGTCCTGATACACATTGTGTTTATTTGCAAATTTTTTCTCTGTCTTTCTATGTATTCTATGTATAGTCTATAAACGTAGCCTTTCCCCAACCCTTTTTCCTACTCTTACTCAAGTTGTTTTGATACCTACACTTGATCAAATATCAACCATGGCAACATTTCATCTGATGTTTTAGCCTATGCATCAAAAAGCAACACCTGACCGAGTGTTAGGATGTGATGAATTGGGAAGAAGAATGTGTGGCCCATTATATGCAATAACTTCTTTACTAAAAAGTCATAAACCACCTTGAGTGATTGTGGAAATGTATAAAATTGAGGATGCTCTTTAAAAATTTGGTAATTTCCATAGACATTCTCAAACGTGAAACTTCCAGATGTGCTTAGCATGTGTCTGACAGTTCTTCTACTGTAGTAAGGCTGAAGAACTTGAACAAAAGTATGCTGTCTAGTAATTAAAGAATATGTTTGAATTTCCTTGAACTAATTAGACTGATAAAATTATACTCAAAATCCCATCCCATGTTTGTTGCTGAGTGCTAAGTGAATTACATACAAGGCATCATAATCCACTCAGGGCATTACTGTATCTACAATACTTTTTCATCCATGTCCATGCAGGTCATTATGAGGAAACATGACCATTTTTATAGGAAAAGGATAAATTAGAAATACCATTCATCATATTAAAAGCTTTTCTTGTGTTAGTATGTCGGATTAGATTTTGTTAAATATCCTCGGGGAAGCAATCAGGTGTTTAAAGTTAAGGGCAATTGCTTGCACAACAGACAATCAATAAAAAAAAATCTACGAATTGGAACTGTAATAGGGTTGGCTTGTAACATGCCCTGACAAATTAAGGCAAGTAGTGTTTTTTCATTAGTTACACATCCGTTTTCATTTTTCCCATCAGTGCAACCAATTAAACAATGCTTCCTTAAATTAGTCATTGATTTTTTAGCAATAGTGACACTTTACAGAAGGAAATAATAACTTTAAAGGAGTGCTACCTTTTTTTTTCATTACTGCCAATCTTACAAGAACTCCAGTAACAAAAAGGCAGGAACAATTCACCTCCATGAAAAAAGTGCTGTCTTAAATTAGCCATTGATTTTTCTTCAGGTGTCACTTTGGGTAAATGCTTTGTGGTTTGGTATTTTCACTGCAACCTGGAAATTGACAAGATCTATTTAGTCTCTACACACACACATACACACCCTAGATTACTTACAGTTTTTAGCAGCTGTATGTAAATGTGTAAGCTTTATCTTATCATTGTCAAAATGTGACAGTTTGACTTTGAAACCCCCCCCAAAAGTGCATTTTGTATTGCATGAAAGATTACACTGCCAAGAGATTTTTGCGAACAGTCTTATGATTAATTCTTTTAAAAACATGTGAAAAGTGCTGATACATTTGTTTTCCAGAACTATTTTATTACATAACTTTTGCTATTGCCAACCCCATCCCAGACATGTAAACCTCAAGGAACAAAACTGAGACAGACCAGATTCTTTTAATGCTTCAGTCGAACAGAAGAAATGAAAAATAGTTGAAATAAAAATCCAAAACAGCAGATGCTGCCGTTCTTTTTTTCCTCTTTTTTGTCTTTTTTGAGGTTAGAAGATACACTTAAAGTTTGAAGCAGCAACAAAATGTGTGTTTACCTTATTATACAATGGAACACTATTTTTGTTATAAGATGATTTTTTTTTTCCATCACATTATAAAACCTTTAATAGTTCTTATACCTTTGACCAAAAAAGCAACTGTATCGATGGAAATGCAATGGGTTTGAAGCAAAATATACATGTTCACCCGGTACAAAAGAAATCAGAGGAAATATTTGATTTCACATTGGATTTAAAACTTCATTTTAATGCAAGTCAGGGATAGAAGGTTTTATCAGGGCGCACATGATCCAAATCCACTTTTTCCACTTTTACTGAATAAGCAATGAATGACTGCTGCTTGGATGTGTTTCATAATATGAAGGTAACTGCCTTTTACAGTCAAATTTGAGTTATTTTACAGTGGCCTGGAGCTTTGTTGATCACCAGAAAACATATTTTCATCCATAAATGGTCATCTTATACTTCATTTTTGAGTGTGTGCCATCTCAATCACTGAGAGAACAATCCAAAGGAGATTATGTTGTTACAGCAAAAAACACCTATTTAATTCATGAGATCTACAGTTGTGGATGAGGGGCTGAGGTGCTGCTTTCAGAAGGCCCTCACTGTTGGCAACTAAACATCTCCTTTATTATCACTTTTTCAAGTCTATAATCATCACCAGAAAGTTATCATTACAATACATTGCCAGTATTCACTTACATGAGCATGAAAAGTACATGATGGCTGTCTCCGGAAAGAAGCAAATTAAATTACAAAAAAACAAATAGATCATCCATTGACTGCTGCACATGGGTCAATTATTTCTTGTCCCTAACAGGAAATCAAAAGAAGTCAAGGGGGTGGTTCATGGGTGGCCACGAATTAGCTGTTGAGTCCTGTCTCAACAGGGTTCCACATGCTTCAACTGAAAAGAAAAACCAAAAAAAAGAAAGAAGAAAAAAAGCCCCAGAATGATTCCCACATTAATGTACAAACATAAACAACTGTAAAAAGTCAACCGAATAGCTAGCCCGTGGCAGGTTAACACTGCGCCATTCCTGTCCATAAAGTGCACTCTCCATCCTGCTGTGTGGCTTCAGAAAGACAAGAGCAAAAAAGAGGATCTGTGTATGTGTCTGTGACGGACAGAAACAGAGAGAGGGGGAAGCTCCGTTTGTTTGTGTGGTCTCAGTCTTATTCCCGGAGCAGTGATGAATTACAGGGCATGACAGTTTCAAGTGAAAGTAGTGGGTGAAGGGTGGGGCAGGGGATTTGGGTTCAGATAGTAGAAGAAGTAGAGGTGAGTGTTTTGAGTGTGTAGGGATGAGTGGCTGACGTTAATAAACGTAGCCCTCGCTGTAGGGGTGTGGTGGGCAGTAGGGCCCTTCTTGTACGTAGGCCATGTTTTCATCAAAATGCGACAGCGGCACCGTGTCCTCCTCATTGATCTGCCGCTCCATGTCCGTCTTCAGCACCGGCCGCTGATTGTCGGGGAACGCCATGGAGAACAAGGCCTCGGGGTCGCAGACAAACTTGTACACATATCTCTCACCGGCCACCTGAACAAAGTGTAAGAGGGTTAACTTTAGCCATGTTTTCATAAAATGTTATGCTAGATATGAGATTGATATTATCAGGTACATACATTTGTTTACATACATATTAGACCTAAACATTGGTTCCCCTGTTGTGTTTTACACGGACGCTTATTGTAACACACGACTCCAGGTTCAACACAAACAACATGAAGCATAGCTTAAAAGAGACAGGGATAAAAAGGCAGAAAATGGCTAAAGTGCGGGAACACTTAAAAAAAAATCCATTACAATTTATCCACAGTGGTATGAAGCTGGTTTATCACAAGAGCTCAACTTCAATGATGCAGCATTTGCAACAGAAACAACTGGTTTGCATTAGTCCTGAGAGCTGACACAATGTACACATGTTAAAGTTAATGCTAATATATTGTGTTAAGAATGTATGTCAGCAGTCGCTAGTTAGGTCATTAACTTTAGCTCAAGAAAAAACTAAATGTTGCTGCATTACTTTAATTTATATTTTGCTGTAACTGTTGGTACTGATGGTAACTGATGGAACATATGCTGCTTCAACACTCAAAAGATGCGCTGAAATATACAGTATATGTAAACATACAATGTCAACATCAATATGCAATCTGTTTACCTTTGGATCTCAACTCCTTTAAATATCATGGCTTCACTTAAAAATCACTAAATATATCATTATTTATCATAACTTTCCAAACTTCTTCTTGAAAGTTGCTACATAGTTTGCATGTATGCAAAAATAGTGGCTGAGTTGTTCGGTAGTTTAATTCTATCATTTCAGTATTTCAAACTGCAATGGTCAATATATTCCAGTTTCATGTGTGTAGATGGTAACTCTGACCCACACTCCAGCAGAGTGGGTGGCAGTAATGAACCTTAAATGCCAGTTAAACTAATTAAAAAAGTAGATACCCATGATGCAACATGGAATCCATTGCATAATGCACATTGTTACTACTGATCCAGACTATGCATGCACCAAAATATAAATTTCTGTCACCCTAATCAAGTTAGCATTAGTCTCTGGGATTTAAAGAAAATGAATGGTAATGCCTTGCCTTGCAAGCTAATAGTGGCTAAGTTTAGCTAGTGAGATAACAGCAGTTCATCAATTTAGTCAGATTGAGGAAAATCACAAAATAGTTAAAATTATTTCATTTTATTTATTTCTAATATTATTACTATATACCTTATCTTTATTCTAGTACATCTATTGCTATGTCACATAACCATTGTTATGGTTATGGTCCATTGCTCTAAGTGAAAAGTGAAAAGTTAAATTAAATCAATAAAGAACAGATAGCTACATACACCTGCATTTCACTAATGTCACAGGGATAAAAGAAAATCATGTATTTATTTAATAAATAATATACATTTTCTATTTGACCACTGGTATTATCAAATAATCTAGAAGAATATGTTTTGCAATAATAGTGACCGGAACAGTATTCACACTCATCTGTGGATTAAAGTGTATGTCTGGTATGGATCAGGTAGTGACACACATAAGACAGGCAGCTTACTGTGAAAATTGGCCAGTCGATTGTGTCAGCTGGGCATTTGAGCAATTTGGCATACTTGGCTAAATTTCAGTTGGTCTCTTACTATGAGCTGCTTTTTGTCATAATGACTACATAATGAGTAGATACAGTAGATAGGCTCAATCTGCCTACCTGCCTATCTCAGTGTCATAAGTGGGTTTATGTCAAGGAAATCATTTGAAATCTGGATGTTAGGTCAACCACTTCCTGTCTAGAAGGCTTTTTATTAAGAAAACTGAATTTGCAGTTTAATGCAGTGTTTGGTGGACATTTGTTGGTGGCTGGTTCAGTGCATAATTACATGCATCCCTGTTTATGTCCTTTTGTTTCATGTTAGTTGAAGAATGCAACCACACAGGCCACATTAATCCCAACAAACCATTTGCCTGTGTGAAGTGTTTCTCACCCATATAAACCTCAATTAGGAGGTAAAAAAGCATAAGCCCCTACTTTCACACAAGTAAAAATATTAAAATATTCTTAAGTAAAGGTAACTGATCCCATCTGCCAATGTGATAAATTTATATGTATTGAATTTCCATATATATGAAATTTACAGTGTATGAAAACATATACTGTAAGTGGAATCTCAGATGTTGACAAACACAATATGCATTATATATTTTGTAACCATAAGTTTCCTTCCAGATAACATGTATTAAACACATATGACATTCTGTAACACAAAACATAATGTCATGTATGTTATGAGATATATATATATATATATATATATATATATATGTATGTATAGAGAGAGAGAGAGAGAGACACACACACATTACATTTCAATGCAGTATGTAGTAGTGTGTTCTATCTATGTCCTTCTCATTGTATATTATTCATTACCTTCTGCATGATTCCCTTCTCGTAGTAGTAGCGCAATGATCGGCTGAGTTTATCATAATTCATCGCTGGTCGATTCTTCTGTATACCCCACCGACGTGCCACCTTTGTCACATAAAGATAAATAGTGAAGGGGGCATCATTAAATGTAACCAGAGAGTAGAATGCCAAAATACATTAATATCAAACTCACTTCGCAACACGTGCTGTATGCCATGGCAGCTACTATGTTAAGCAAACTTATTAATCCATATTTTCCTAATAACAGTAATTAGAGTACGTCCAGGCTGACCAGGGATATGTTCATTAGGAGCTTGTCACACACCCAGTGGAGGAGGCAGCAGATGTTACAGCACCTGTCTACCAGACCACCCACCACCCAGCCTCGCAGTCCAAACCCACAACCCCACAGAGATCGCTTCGGCTGCTTTTCTGCACCCCCCCCCCCCATTTTTTTTCTCCTTTCTGTCTCACCCACTCTTTTTGATCTCCTGACTAGTTTTATTAAAATAAAATCCAACATACGATTTTTTTATCCTTGCTGTTTTTCCTCGTCTTGACGACATACTACACCTGCCCTGTGCAAAGGCAGAAGCTGCTCGCTAACGTTTGTCTGAGGTGTCCCAAAGTGAGTGCATTTGGTCACCTGATGGCATGAATGGGGCCTCCTGTTAGCTGCAGCTGGCCCTCGCCTCCAGACACCATCGGGCTGGGTGGACGGTTGCCAGGTACCCCTCTATCACCTCCTTTCTACACTGCCACCCCCTGCCTGCATCCTCCTCTATCCTCCCACAGTGACTGTCCCCACTGTGTGTGATGTGGGCACCCACAGACCCAACCTCTGTTTCCATTTCAAAAGGACCAACCGTCAACATGGTTATATTTTTAGGAATATGTTGTATGAAATATTTAACGTGGTGATCCCACTCACTGGGACATTTGGTTGTATGAAACTGATGGGTGTGACTGGACCAGTATAAGAGCAGTCAACACAAACGCCGTGTAATCTCTGGCACCATCTATTTTTGTCTACCTAACCTTGCTATTGTCTATTTTGCTAACCCTATCCCTTGCTTTGACATCATGTAGCTTTGCTAACCTTAATTCTATTTTTGTATCTTTGTTGTCTGATTTTGCCAAGCCAAACCCTACCCTAAATTCAATCCATATTCAGAATTTTTCTACCCAAACTTCAATTTTGTCATTATCTGATTTCTCCCGGATTGTTGCGAATTGGCAAAACCCCCTAAAATTTACTTTGCAATGACGCAAAACAGACAAATTTGGTGAATCATCAAATACTTCTTTTTTTCTTAATGCTGTTTACATATTTTATATATATTCCAGTTGTACATATATTATGGCAAAAACTGAGAAAACCATATGTTATGGTCATACGTGCAAATCAGAATATTATACAATCTATACGGGACCATTTGGGCACAGAAAAGGACAAAATGACTATGAAAGCCTCTGGGACATTCTGAAGGTGTATACAAGATTATTAAGTAAACATCCAGACGGTTGACCCCTGAGAGATTTACTGAATCCAAACGGAGGTCAAACTAAATACTAACTTTACATGCAGAACCTGTTTAGGTCTGATTTTTTTTTTTTTTTTTTTTAATTCAGTTCAATACTGTGCACATATCTCAAGCTAATTTCTTGTTAGAAATATAGACCCACATCTATTACAACCCTGGAAAAGAACAAGGTTAAAGGCTGCCTAAGACTTTGCACAGTACTGGATGATGTATATTTCTCAAATAAGATTACTTTTATGATGAAGAACATGCTTCCCAACATAATTTCCATTTCCACCTCCTAGAAACATTTTTTGTCTTTACTGAAATTCCTTTTATGCAGTATAATAATTTTTTTGAGGCCTCTCACCTCCTCTGGCTCGATGAGTTTGAATTCCATACCACGACCGGTCCAGGCGATGAAGTGGGAGTTGGACGGATCGTCCAGCAAAGCCACCAGGAACTGCCACAGCTGCAGTGAACCTCTGCGCTGGTACGACGGGCCCTCGCGGTACAGGCCTGTCTCTTGCTTTATGTCGCCTGCAGGACATAAAGCAATGTCAGGCAAAGAAAGACTACCACTGCTTAACTGGAAACTGCTTCATCATTGCAGTCATTCTTTAGGCTAAAATGCTGAACATTTGCTGGTTTCATATTCTTAACGTCTTATGACTGACCATAGAACAAATCACATCAGGATATCTTTACATTTTTACATGCTGCCATTTTTAGGAGCACTTTAATTTGCTATACATCAATCAAACCCTTAAGTCCCAAATTTTAATAATGTGCATATAATAAGTCCATACTAAATTTAAAAAAATTGCTAAAAGAAAAAAAAGTGCACTAAACCACAAAAAATATAAGTATTTTTTTCACATATTTTTTTGAATATAGACATGTCACAGCTGTATCCCTCAAAATTGTAAAAGTAAAAAAGCTGCAAAAATATCTTTTCAAACCACAAAAAAATAATTTTGAATTGTTAAATGGCTACAATTTTTGAGATACACATGTTTTTAAAAACTGTAATAAAAAATGAAAATTAAATGCACAATGAACATTTGCAGGACAGCATGTGCATCAAAATGAAATATTTACAATAGTGTAATCAAATCTCTAGGTGTGCCAGATACTTATAAGCATAACTGTCTTTGTACAAAACCATGTTCATTCATAAACAGTGCAAGAACTGCAAGATAAGATAAGCATTTATTGCTGAAAAACAACAAGTTCTGGGAAAATGACTTCACTTCCTGTTTTTGCTAATAGACACATAAAGCAACCTAACGTGCCCACACCTGAAAACCCTCGGCCTTAAGTCCACGTCAAAGTTTTTGAGCATACGGACGGACAGACAGATGGACGGACGACAAACTGATGACAATACCCTGCGGCAAGGGCCAAGGGTAAAAACCGCAAGATAGTTCATGTTAGGAGCATGATTATACGTATTCCAGCATAGGAAATGCTTGTAACACTGGATCAGATCTATAAACCACTTGTCATCTGGATTATACTGGTTTCATTTTGTGTACAATTTTTGCTGGATATCTGCACACCCATCAGTGGAAGGAAAAAGCACTCTGGGACATGCTGAATGCGTAATATGCAAGTGTAACTCCTCCAGTTTTATATGCAAAAAGGATTACTGCTCTGGCTTCCGTGCCTCAATTCCACCAATATGTAACTCAGAGGGCAGACGCTCCATGTTGTTAGGTGAGGTTAAAAGTGATTTTTATACCATTTTAAATGTAAAACCTGGTTGTGAAGGCACAGAGGCTCATTCAAGACATTATCTTGGTTTATTAAAAACACAGGATGGCCATTTTACATTTTCCTTTATTTGCTGATTATTTCCTTGATTAATCAACATGTTTGTTTAAGAAAATGTGGTAGAATGTCAATAAACTTTTTCCATGGTCCAAGATTATGTAAAACGTCTTGTTTGGTGCAAAACCAAATATAGTCGTAGGGGTGTAAGTAAACCAACCAATATTTAATAATGATAATATAGAATTTCAAATATTTTAAAATGTTACTTTTCCATCCAGCTGTCAAACTCTACCAAGTTAATCAGTATTTGTGATCAAAAGAATATATTGGCACAGATGATTAGTAGCAATAATTACAGACAAAATAAGAACAGATACATGTACTGTATTATGTTTCTCAAAAATATTGACTGGAATACCATGAACCAATATGAGCAGGACTCACCTTCAACCTTTTCAGGCACCACACAGGTGTCATCGTAGAAATGCCTCGTCACTTTGTCAAACATACACCCTGGAAAAAAAGTTAGAGACAAGGCGATTGGTACTCAGTGAAAAGCCAGAGTGCACCATCACAACATCCACACGTATCATTGTAGGTACCTTCAGTCCTGTTAGCGTGAGCCAGATAGCCGTCTTGCCGTAAGTAGACAGAATGGCAGCTAGGCACTTCTGCTGAAAGCCAAGCAAGAATGGAAGAGTGGGTGTTAAAGGGCCTGAAGGCAGCATTAAGAACACTATCTCAGTTATCTGAGAGCAGTCAAAGCCTGTTCACTCAATGCACCACTGGCTCTGATTAAAGAATATGCCCTCCAGCGCAGGCTTCGCAATGGCTCCCAGCCACAGGCGAACTCACTATATCATGCTGCTAATACACGCTCCGAGCTCCAAGTGCTTGCAGGAAGATTTACTACTGAATAAAACAAGTCGCTTGTGTGAAAACACAAGTTGACATGATGTACAGTTTTTTCATAATTTAAGGCTTGGGAAGAAGGTTTTTCCTCACTTTTCAGATCAAAAATATAACCTGATAATGTTAGTGTTTTTTTTTTCTTTTTCAGTTCAGTCTTTATATTTCAATATTATTCTCATGATTTTATTTCTTCCTTTTTAAAATTTGCTCTCTAAGAGACAAATGATGCCAAGTTATTAAACACATCTTACTCTCATATGAAAAGCATGCACCACTGTGTAGGATTATTACTATAATGTCCTTATTTTGTTTTAACCTAATTTAAGCTTGATTTACAGTCTTTTCTTTACAACACTGTCCAATTGACCCTCCATTTAGTCTATTATGTCAGAACCTCCCACAACACAGACATGGCAGTCGTGGCTTGTGATCAAAAACGGCCAAACAGGTTACAAAGTGAATGTTCAATAAACAGACTGAGGCCCTTCATTTAGGCCCATAAACATTTCTCTGAACTTCATCAAAGTAATGGGCTTGTAAAGGAAATTGCTGCTAATGAAATTAGGTCCCCTCCCATCCTTTCCAACAGGCCTGGTCCAGTCAACATGCTCCACTGTGACTGCTAATAAATTCAGCTTCATAGTCCATCTCAGATATACAGTGCGACACCGTCAAGACTTCTTGGCATTACATTTTAGATCCCAACATAGTTTTTTTTCTTTTCTTTTTTTCATAAACTTTGTGTACACTGAATAGTCTGTATATTATCCAGAAGAAATGTAGTTTCTTACACTCCTGGTCATTTAAAATCAGGAAAACTTCAATGTATTGTCAAAACACTACTCAAGATATTTGACAATCGCTTAACCACTGCAGTCATTCTTTGCGCAAAAATACCAGTTTGTTGCTTGGTTTGAGGCTCATGAGTCCAACATCACACTCAAATGTCTTGTTTGGTCCACAAGCAAAAGGTCAATCAGTTACTGTATAAATATACATAGAAGATTCTCTTTTAAATTTCCTGTTTCACTCCTGAATGTTTCTGCCTGTCTTTCTGCACTTTGGTTTTTTGTATTTATGCTGCTGTAAACACTGAAATTTCCCTACGGTGGGCTAAATAAAATCTTATCTTATCGTCACAGAGGGGAAAAGAAACCACAAAATGTTCTCATGTAAGAAACTCATAACACAGAACATTTACTCAACTTGTCAAACTAAGGTGAACCCTTGGAGGATGAGGTTAGGGAATTCTCATGATTTAGTTGCATAGTCGAGAACTATTCAAGTAAATCATTAATTGTTAAAACCAAAAATCAAAAGAATGGGCAGATAAGTGAAATTTTAAAACATAATGAACAAAATCACGTTTAGACTGGAAGTCCATGGTGTTGTTTGTACAATTAGAAATGTTTCAGCTGTATGTAGACACACATGGATGAAACACAGTAAATACAACAGTGGCCAAGTAAACAGTGACAACAACACCCAAATTGCCGTTGCCTGGCTTTTCTGTGACAAAAACTGCCAAGCTGCTGTTAGCAAAACAAAGACAGTGCAACACAAAGAGAGCGGGAAGACCCACGAGAGGCCCACAGTGTGTTCTTTTCCTTGAACTCATAGCCAAAGGAAGTGGCTGCTTTTCCCCCTGACTGCTCACACACAGACTCTATTCCAGCTCTGGCTCTCCTGGGTCCTCTCAGTCCGCCTTGTGAATGAACCCAGCAGTCCAGCGTATGTTCATTCATGTCCTGATGTAGCCTGAGGCTGCAAGCACTGAGGCCGCCGGCTCATGATTAGGTCCCTTTACTCTCCAACTAAAGGAAGCAGACAAGCGTGGGAGGGCGGATTTTGGAGTTTGACCAGGCACTGCCCCCCAACCCACTCTCCCACCCACACCACTCTGCACACACCTCCTCTTTTCTATTAGAGCACTACAGGAAATGGTGACCAGTGCAGACACCCAGTTCCACCAGATCCCCTGCTCTAATAATGGGCAAACTCAATAAACGCTGCCCCCTCCTCTGTCTTCTCCCATTCCTGAAATGATAACGCTCTGACAACAAAAAAATACAGCTGCTGCTGCTTTTATGGGTGAGGGTAGACTCTTTCTGAAGCGGCTACCACACACAAACACACTCCCTCACACAAACCTGCAAGTTTCTTACCTGAGTCGTAGGTGAAGTCCCTTGGCTCCTGTTTGATCATCATGGAGGCGGGGTATGTGTGGGGTAGTGGTGCCCCCATCACGGCTGGGTGCTCAAACAGGGGGTCGGGGTACTCCTGCTTAAAGCCTTGTGGAGGGAAGGGGATGTTGGGCTCGGACATCTGCCTGTGGTAGATGGGCCTGCCGTCCCGAGCCATCGTCGGTGGGGAGGGAAACGAGTGGCATGGCTCTGAGAGCTGACGACGAAATCTGTGGAAAAAAAAAAACATACTATTGACTTTGACACTACTTGTGAGTTTTGCCATTGAGGTCGTAAGTTACTCTGAAATCTTACAAATTTCACTGCACAAGTATGCACTCCCTGCAATATATATGATATAATGATAATGATATATGTAAATATCATTATCATCATCATATGTATATGTATAATGATATATGTAAATAACTGCCAAGGATTCTTGCTAGAGCTGCAGCTATCGATTACTTTTGTAATCAATTAATCTATCAATTATTTTGTTCGATTCAGTTTGATTAAACCATTATTTGAATAGGTGAAGGAATAGTAAAAATATGAAACAGACATGTCTGAAAGTGACAAACAACTTGTCCTTTATTCCAAAACCAGCTGAAATAACAACCACAAAAAATATTTTAAAAAAAGTAATATAAAAAAATATTTATATCGAGATAACAACAATAACAGTATAAAAGTATACATGAAACTATCTATAGATATAAGCCACAACAAACAAGTAAAATGACATCTACAAACAATATGTGCATTGCAGTCTTCAACATATTTGTATCCAACTTAATAACCTAATAAGTTAAGACAGAATGGATGACAATTTTTGGGGGTATTTTGTTGTACTTTTGCCATTTAGATAAAACAATAAGCTCCAGCAAAATGTGAACTTTGAAATCTTACAGTACATTATTCTTCCGCATTTAGTAAGCTAGAAAAAAAAGATCACTATTATTCAAACTGTCTTAAAAATCGTACACATTCTGCTCTGCTCTTAAATTCTATGTTTTTCTCTAAAACAATCAGCATGACTTTATAACGACATGTGAGACTGCAGGTAGGACAGGGGTTTTTTCTGTTTAGATGTTTAAGAAATCTAACCCTGTAAAATGTGTTCTCCTTACTGGTAGAGTTTTATTTTCAGTCCAGTGGACAAAGCTGAATACAACTTCTAAGGAAAATTTCCAAATAAATTTGAGTTAAAAATAAAAATACAGCAAGCCTCCTGCCAAACATTAAAATATACAATTTAAGTTAATTCTGTAAGATTGAAAAGCAGCTGCTGATTCATTACCTTGGCCCATTACCTTGGGCCAAGGTAATGAATTTCATGGTGTGGAGACAATAAAGTCAAAAACACTTTTGCACACACTATTTTGAGAGCCATCTCAATAATCTGTAATCTGACCTGAGACCAGTGGCCCTCATGTAAATAGGATGTAAATGTAAAATGCTGTGAGGGCTGCAGCAGATCTACCTGTGGTCCATAGAGTAGGCATTGTCGGGGAGCGGCTGAGAGGGGGGTGGGATGTGGCTGTAGGTCCGGTCTGGTTTGGGCGTGGGAGCTGCTGTGGGGGAGGCATGATGCAAAGGGGAGACGGGGGTGCTACAGGGGGGAGTCACTGGGCTGGCAGGCTTCATCCCTGCAGGTTGCTTCTGCTCGTAGGCACTGCGGTAATGAGGAAAGGAAAGAAAAGAGGGGTTATCGTACCAGCAAAGTCTAGTTCCAAATGAAGTGCATTCACAGGTACTGACAGAGTTCAGGATCGACCATTTTCACTGCTCTGACTCTTTTGAGGAAGTAAACGTTTGCCCATAGACATACTGCTGAAGTGGTTTCAGCTTTATTTGTTTGTCCTGTTATGATATATAAACCCATTCTTAACATAAATAGATTAAATAGAAAACCCAAGCATTATTTTACATACTGTTAATTCTAGAAAATGGTTAAGACATCGATGAACACAAAACAATCATGAAACTAAAGCAGATGAGCTTTGAAGAGTTCTGGCTTAGAAATAATGTAATTTGAAACGTTTTATGATTTTGGAACAATCAGACAAATTCATGGGGAAAAGAAAGGGGAAAAAATTAACTTACTTCTACATAGTTAAAGTCAAAGATGCTATTTATGTAGTTACCATGAAGCAAAACTGACAAATAATGTGAAGAATTACTCTTCTTCACATTATTTGTCAGTTTTGCTGACAATGTAAATGTTACAGTGTGAAAAAAATGAAGCATGGTTTTATTATCTATATGAAGGGCTTGCTGATAAAGTACATAGGCGATAAATAAGAAAAAACAAAACATTGAAATTTTCAAAAAAACTGAATTTGATCTGACAATGTAAACAAAAATACATCATAATGAATAAAGACGCATAATTATGATTTTATAAGTCAGTCCTTTTATAGGTATATTATATAACATTAAAATCGGACACTCTGTACACTACTGACAACATTTCCAATAAATTCCGAGTAAACTATTCATTTAGTCATTTAGATCCGTTTACAAATACTTTAACCTGATTTTCTGACACAGGTTTCTGGCATCTTTCTTATTCATGCCACTCCTGGAGTCAAAGTACAAGCAAGGCTTCTGACAACCCCTCACAGTCCAGAGGATTTCTATGGAGCTCAGGTCTAGAAATGTGAAAAATTTGGAGTGGTTACTTTAATTCCTCTTGAGCTATACATTCCAGATGTTGACGGTGCTGCTTTTGTGTGCTTGTGTAGCTGATATCAAGGTGTTACAACATGGCTCTAGTTTTAAATAAAGCAAAATGTTTGTCTTGTATGCACCTGAACAGATGTCACCAGGTGAACAAATGAATTACTCGCCACTTGTGAAAGCAATTTTCAACATGCTTCTGTGCATACAAGGTCATTACTGAGTGAGCGAGGAGAATGAATGTCATATATTTCAAATCAAATCAAGTCAAGACTGAGTGTAACTAAGCAACACACTGACTCTTTAATGTTCATTTGTGAGAAAAAAAATAGCAGGATAGCACTCTTTACAAGGTGATTGCTGGAGAAAATACATGTGCAATTGAAATGTTTAGTACAATGTCAGTAAAGTTATTTACTATACATAGCAAATGTTGTGCTTCCAAAATGTGATAATTCTACTCCTTCTATTACACCAGAGGAGTGGGCAGTTTAACACTTAAAGACCCACAACTATTTTTGTCACAAATTCCAATGATTTATTTTTTTGTCTTTCCAAAGTAACATTATCACCATTTATTATCTTCTGCATTTTGCATTTTTCAGTGTAAATCATGTATTTTCCTACATTTAATCCATTGATCGTGTACATGTTCATAAAGGTTATTAGGTCAAACCAGAAGAAAATTTTTAAAAAAAAGTAACTTTCTCAACAAAATATATCAATAACTGAACATAAAGCAAGTGTGTCCAGCCACTGTCATTTATCAAACTCCATGGGTTTTACTGATGAATCAATGTTGTAGAAGATGACAGTGTTTCCATGTTCACTACAGAGTCTCTGAACGTCCAAATGGGGCATATCTGATGACCATGAAAAGATGACAAACTGTATTTTACACCAATTATTTACATGTATTAATAGGATTAGTGGATCAACAGGTATTAAATATTTTAGGTCAGGAGATGCTTTTGGTTGCTGGCGGATGTTTGGGTCTTTATGGGTTAAGACCTCTTTCATGAATATTTGGAGTGTGTGTTTTGGTTTGGGGAGGCATTTTGGTGGCTGTTGTTCTTACCTGATGTTGTACGGACACTTCTCTCCATACTGGAGCTTGAAGGGTCGTTCCTGACTGCAGGTGGAACTCAGCTCTAAACATGGGCTGTGAAGCTCCTTCTTAATCTTCAGCTGCAGACCATGAAAAGCCACTAAAGGAACACAGCAAGGAGCAAAGATGGAGACGAACAGATTTACTGATTCGTGATGACCATCAACCACACCTATTCAAACACCAATGCTTGTTTTACAGACAGACAGACAGACAGACAGACAGACAGACAGATAGACAGATAGATAGATAGATAGATAGATAGATAGATAGATAGATAGATAGATAGATAGATAGATAGATAGATAGATAGATAGATAGATAGATAGATAGATAGATAGATAGATAGATAGATAGATAGAGCAACTGTGACACACAATTTCCTCTGGGATAAATAAAGTATTCTGAATCTGAGTCTAAGAAACTAAAGCAATGTGTTGCATATCCAAAGTGGTTTTGCTTTCTTTAAGCATGACATAACTTGTGAGACTTCAACGATGCCTTTTTCTAGTAGGTAAGCTTGTCAGCTTTGTATCAGTAGGTATACATTTACACTGTGTACTTTTCATGGAACCAGTGAGAGCAGCTACTGTAAGTCTGGGAGACTTGAGTTTTTGTTTGTATATGTGTGAATGCTTTTGTGTTGTTCTGTTTCTGGTTTGTCACTTTCACAGCATCTACAAGCAGCTTAAGTCGCATTTGAACGGTACCAATCTACAGGGTGTCCCATAAGTCTCCATACATAGGAGACATAATACATTCCATACATATATGGTTCTAACATGTATTTCTTTATATTTCTTCTTTATAGTTCTTCAGCAGACACGCATTGAAATGTGTTCCCGACAAAATGGCAGTCATATAGAGCATATTATATAAATAAAAATGGTTTATGTCAAGAAACGTTTATTTTTCCTATGTATGGAGACTTATGGGACACCCTGTATACATGCTAGGGTCAGGGTTTGGGTTACAGGATTGCTGGCTATATGCAGCTTTGCCTGAACCGGAAAGTAGCAATACTGTACATGCCAATGATCGTACCATGATAAATGTGAACGAGTTACTCACTAATAAAGAGAAGCAGAGACTACATACTCGATAAATTAAAGTAAAATACACACAGGTCTTTCTAAATACTCAACCAAAGTATCTGACATCCCAGGCCATCACTCACACAGACAAGTCACTTTAAATCTCATTTCTACTGCCTTTTCCTGATGGCAACTCTCTTAGTGAAATATGACAATCATAAAACTGGGGGTGCGGCACGCCGCTCTAAATGCTTTATCTGCTTTCAAGTGCCTGTCAATACCTTCCAGACGACAACAACACTGCTCATTGATCTGAAGGGGCCCGTGCTCTCTGCCTCTACCTATGGCCCCACAGTGAGCCGGCTGCATCTGAAAGGCTGTTAAGTGCCTGATCAGTCCTGATTAACATCCCATCATCTCCAGTCATGATCAACGCTAATCCAATTGGCTGCACTTCTGACAAAAAGCCAGTCAGTCAGAATGAAGTCGGGCTTGGGTTGCCTCCTCACCAACAGCCGTCTCACCGCGGCTGCACATGTAGACGTGTGCAGCGGTGAGGCCGTCCTGCAGCGCTCCATTAGACACAACCAGGAGCCGGTTTAATCGTGATAATGTTTGACTCATTTCAAACAGAAAGCTGTCCCCAAATTAAAAATGACAAGATAGAAATTATGAATGGCATGGAAATCTATCTGGTCCAAAGGATATTTAGACTTTTCATGAATCAAAATCTCCAAGGTCGGGAGTTTTTCTTTCTTTATAATTTAATTTAACAATTTTTCATTAATTACTTTATGACCAGTTTCTTTTGTGATACTACTTTAATAAAACCTAAATGAGTCTTGCTAATTTGCTACAAGACCAAACGAACAACTAAGCTAACACAGTTCATATTTTTTATTTACATTTTTTGGCAAAATCCTCTATATTTGGTGAAAGTGAAACAACTTTATGTTACTGTTTTATATTTACGGCATTTTATTTCAATTCAACAAAAAATTGTTGCAGTAAAGAAAAAAAGAGCAAAACTGAAATGTCCAATGACGTGTGTGTGTGTGTGAGTGTATATATATATATATTTATTTATTTATTTATTTATTTATTTATTTATTTTAGAACTTGGTATTTCAAGTAATTTCATAATTTTTGTACTTTAAATATGACTAATCATAATTATATACTATTTATTTTTGTGATATTACTGCAAAATTTTATGGCTAAATTCGTCCTTAGTGGTGCTTACACCAATTTGTTACTACAGTAACAGACTATTACAAAACTAACAAATGACCCATATATGCTTCTTTTTTTTTGATGTGGCTGGTTGATGTAGAGAGACAAATAGCCAATTCTTTCCTGTTATGAAACTAAATGCTATTGAAATTGCAAATAATCATTTTTCTAAATTACTTTTGTAATACTATTTTAATATAATAACTATTAGTCATCACTATTGCTTTGCTAACACAAATGTGCTACATTAGATTTAAAACTAGCAAACTAACAAACTCAACAAGCTATATATATATATATATATATATATATATATATATATATGTATATACACAGAATATTTCGTGTTGCTTTTTTTTTTTAGAAGTGGTTAAAATGTGAACAAGACAACTTTTTCATATTTTCCTGTTAAACTAATCAGCTGCTTAAAACACTGAGAATGCAGCAAATCACAAACCTGTGATTTAGTGACATTTTTCTTTTCAGTACAGCCATGTTTCTAAAGCTAAGAGAAGCTGAGAAATGAGGATGTTTTGATGTAGTTTTCTCACGACTGACTGACAGTTGCCATACGACCATGGGTCGATCTGGCAACACCCCATCTGATGCACAGACGGGCCCCTGGGGGATGGGCCACACAGGCCCGGCATGACAAAGCTCTGGGGTAGTTCGCAGCACTCGCTGGGGGCCTGACCTTTCTAGGTCATTGATTGGAGGTCAAAAAGACACTTCCTGAGGGGAGACCTTTGACGACGCTGTATGGGAGGGCCTTGTTAATGGCTTACGGAGTCAAAACAATACCTTAGTTTGACGTGTTCAAATCAGTCAGTGTCATTTTAATTACCAATAGGAACAAACATACAGCACATGATTTTGTTTGGTGAACTTGGTCAAACAACTCAATATAATGGGTTTTACACTCATCTCTCCAGATGCTGAACCATATTGTTTTTCTGTATTTTACACTGAATTAGTGTCCATGTATGAATAATGCCTATAAAGACAACCAGTGTTAAACTATAACCACCACAGCAGGAATATTAACAATAGCTTCACGTGCTGAAGCAAAGTGCCTTAAATTAGAAATGGAAATGTCACAATAGATTTCGTCAGCGGGGTGCCAAGGTACACAAATCAATAGCAAGGGCATTGCCTCTGACTAAAACAGAGACTTCCATTTTAGTCCAGAATGTCATGCCCATCACTGCTTGATTGCTCTCATTATCTACATATTGATTAACCAAGATGGTAGGGTGTTTAAAAGAAGAACAGTTAGAACAATTACTGGGTCTATTTTGAATGCAAATGTTTTTTCTGTGCCATTAACTCAAATATTCTGTTGTGCACAGATTCAACAGAGATATCTTGATGTTGACTGGGCTTGTTTTTTTCATGTTGTCTTAATCTAAATAATTTCATGTTATTTTTCTGCAAATATTATCAAAGAATTCTTGGCCCCAGCACTTGTGTACACCCACTTGCAAATAATGTGTTTTGGCAGAATTCAAGCCTACGTTTGGCAGATATTTCTCCAGTCCATTCATAAAAAAAATACAGGTCTTTTGGCAACAGCGAAAAACCTTCCATTCCATTTTCACCTACTGTAGGTGCTCGCCTTTGCTGTTAAATGACAGAGGCTCAGATCTGTTGGTAACGTGTGGCCTAATTTTACACCTCCTCTTCTCCTTCGTTCCCTGCTAAGTTATGCTAATGGTAAGCATCTGTGTTGGAGTTTGGAGACAAAGAAAATTCTCCTTTCTCCTCCTTCAGCCTGAGGACACTTGCTTCGAGGCCGCTCACACGCTGTTTTTGTGCTGCTTGGATGGAGAGTGCAAAGTCGAGGGGAAAAATGCCATAACTACTCAAAAGGTGATAATATGATAACACATATGAAAAAAAGCATGAAATGTTACCTTGCTTTTGTTGCAAGTGCGACACCCTCCTACACTACTCATACGTTTATTGGTCTGATTTATTAGACCCGTCAACTGCAGACCCTCAAAATAGCTGGAAATACTGTATATTGCATTGTTCAATATCAGTAATCAGTAATGAAAATTAAAGTTATAACATATTTTTCTGCAATAAGAGTTTGTTTTTAAGGCTACAGTCAGGTAATACAGTGTTTTGTCAGTATGAGAATATAGTATATTATATAGTACATTTATATTTTTAAGTTAAATATATATATATATATATATATATATATATATATATATATATATATTTTTTTTTTTTTTTTTTTTTTTTTATACTGTCAGTATACAGATATACTGTCACACTATACTCTAACTAGTTTGAGCATATTGAGATTTAGTAGGAAAATGACTGCTTGGCCAACATGACAACTTTATACCTCTATTTTATACTTTCTGCATTTTCATGAATAGTTATTGGACATTTTATATTAATTATAACTAAGCATTAAACTACTGAGGTTAAAAACCTGTGCTAGCTTAGGGTCAAGAAACATGCTAAAATACTATAATTCATTCCTAAGCAAATCTTGCTGAATGAAGTGAGTCCATGAAAAATATTTTTTATGAAAACATTTAAAGAATTAGATTTGATATTATTATAATTATTATAATATATAAACTAATGTATAAACTAAATTAGCCGTTACTATTGTTTTGCTAATGCTAATTCTGTACCACCAAAGTAGCAAACTAGCAGCAAAACTATCACAGTGTCACTTTTTTCTTACATGACTGACATTTGGATATTTTGTAAATTTTACTTTGGTTTTCACTGTTTGGCAGTTTGACCACTTTTTTCACTTGTAATGACCCTAAGTGCTCTCGAAAATGGGATAAAAAATTATGGAATTATTACTTCAAGGTTTAAGCAACAAAATAGAAGTAAAAGCAACTAATTAAATTAAATGCTGAGATCCATCTTTGGTCGTAATTAATCTCTCACCTCATATTACATTTTAGACTCAACTTGTGCATCTGTTTTCATTTCCATTTTTCTCCCCGTCCCTCAGTCTCACCATCTCACCATCCGCCCCTCCATCTCTGGGCTCGGTGGAACCCATATGGGAGAGCTGCCGGCTGGGATGCCTGCTCGAGCGCCCAACCACGGTGCCCTCACCCTCCCGCCATCTGTTAGTACCTCTCCAGTCTGCTGCAGGTTTGCCAACAGGACAATTCAGATGGTCAGCAGTCTCCTGCCACCATGGCCACCCACCCTGGCTACCTCTGAAGGACAACAGGACAGTCTCGGTGACCTCTGGTTCTTTGTAGCATCCTACACTGTTCCTCCATTTTGGATTTTTAGGTGAGGCTAATCCATAGTCAAAGGTCATGTTAATGGAGACAGACTGCCAAACAGCTGCTGACTTTACTGTCAGAGTTAGTCTAAACAGTAAAAAAACATAAATAAAGACAGTATAAGCAATGACTAGTGGGAATCGGTATTAGGCTTTAATAATCACATTCTATTAGGGTTTTTTTGTTTGTTTGTTTGTTTGTTTTTTATGTCAATTTAAAACCATGATTTAAAACAAGACATGGTTTAGATAAAAATCAACACTATTTGGAAGAGGTTAAAAAATCTCACTGTTTTATTTTGCTATTCATGTTTTTGATTTAAGTTTCTTTTTGCCAATGCTAATTTGCCACCACAGAAACCTCAAAAAACTAATTTTGAGTTAAAGCAGTCAAACATTTTTGCCAAAGCAATACTTTTAATTTAACATCAGAAATGTAAGATTCTTTAATAAATGACATTTCTATGAATGTCTTCTGTAATATAATTTTCATATAAAAAATAAAACTGTTACTGTTGTTTTGCTAAAGCTAATTTGCTACCAGGAACAACTAAGATAACACTAAGTCTAATATTCCTTTTTCTGGTTAACTAACATTCCGACTAATAGTTAAGATTTTTTTTTTGTTTGTTTTGTAAGATTTGTTCAAATGTGAATCAACCAAAGGACCATTTTTTTCTCCTTATATGATGCCAACTAAGTGTTATTGATATGGTTTATCTAAAAATAAAGGTTACACATAAATTAAAACCGTACCATTTTACCAAACCATTTTAATTAACCCCAGGTTTTCTTTCAAAATGTCTGGTTAGTGTAAAAAATACTAATACAGAACCAGATGAATGTAAACAGCCAACATGAATTTGCCCAGAAATCATCTTCTGACCCACTTGGGCCTTATTCTCTTCTTCTTTTAATTAGTAGCTGTTAAAACCGATGCATTCTGTCCTCAAGTAAATAAACTTAATTTCTGCATTGGATCCAAGTTTATCTCTAGGTTAAAGGGCATTGAGGACAGAGGAGTGAAGATGCTGGGCGTGGACATGCAGTTTTTGTGTCTTTTCTCACAGTTTCATGGGCTTTTTGGCTCATCTGAAAGACATGTGCTTGCTCTGGGTCCCACTGAGCTCCACTCACTCCATTTCTGTCCCCACCTTGGCACTACTTCCTTCAGAAGTGGACGGTGCCAACTCACCAGTCACTGTTTGCAACCATCAGGTGAGCTACAACTAACTCATCTTTACGACTGGGAGTGCAAAGTCAGGCACAGATTTTCTTTTTTTACAGGGTAAAAAGTGTTGAAAGAGACCAGACCGAGTGCATTTGGAAAGGGATAAATCTAGTTATGTTCTGATCCCAGATTTAGGAAATGTAACCACACTAAATGGTTTACTAAAAACAATTTTAGTAAAGGTCACAGAGGAGATGTGAAGATGCATTTAAAAAAAAAAAAAAAAAAAAAAAATCAAAACAGTCATCAATTGATAGCTTTTTGGCCTCTGCGACGTTAAAAATATCTCTTCAACCCCCTAAAAATATAACCCAAAATATTTTGACTCATTTCCTTACGCAAATAAGTCATAGTACAATAATATCTCAGTGGTGGTAAGAGGTTCAGAAGGGACAGACTGAAAAAGAGACTATGCACCTGACTCTCCAGAGAGCTAAAGGTGAACGTAGACACAAACAAACACTTCCCCTCATGTCACATATGAACACACCAGTCGAGACGGAGAGAAAAAAAAAAAAAAAAAAACACCACAGATGTTCATACACAGAGGTAGTAGTGCATGCACAAACACACAGACAAAAAAACAACAACAAAAAGCGACAGTCTCTTACTCACAGTTTTCAGTCTGGAAGTCTGGAACAAACTGCTCGTCATTGTCGGGAACTTGAGCTGAAGACACAAACAGACAAAGAAGAAGAAGAAGAAGAAAGGGAATGATTGTTTGTGATGTTGATGGGCAATGCAGCATTGATCACAGCTCTGTATGGTCCAACATGCTCCTCTGGTGCACAGTCTCCTGGGATATTAGGTTGGCCTATCGCAGCATTGTTTTGCTGCTGCTGTCGGTTAGAGAACACAGCTGCAACAAATATGTTTAACAGGGGAATTATTACTGCTTTTCTCTTCTTTTTTCTCTAAGCCTTAACAACATTAGGTTAAGGGCAAACATCTCAATTTGATCATCTCTCAACAGTAAATTGAATTTTTGGCAATTAACAGACATTTTTTTCCTGTCAATATGAGAAAAAATACAGAAATAAGTAACTGTTATATAACAATTAAAAACAGTAACATGCTACAGTTTTAAAAGACAAAAATCTTTGGTCATGCGTGAAATAATATATTTCAAATAATATTAACATACTATCTATGCTGCAAAAACAGCCTCACAGAAAAGATGCAAAACATCCTTAAAAATATGTAACAAGTAAAAACAAATCTATTTAAATAAATAATTATGGACCCTAAAACTAGAAAAAAAAATATCAATGCACAAAACTAGCAAGCTGTTTTATTGTATTACAAGAAAAGAAAACACACAAGTTATTTATGATACTCTTAGTATTGTTAAAGTCAAAGTTTAAGTGGCTTCACACTTAAAATTTTGTCCATTTGCTGGGGTTCAAGTATTGTTTTGACTCATTACTGGTTAAAACTAGCTGGAATATTGTATTAATATGAATATTTTCTAAAACAGTGATTAGCTTTCCGATGAAAAACATGCTTCACCGGAAACAAGGTTGTTTTTTTGTTTTTTTTTTTTCCCCAAATCCCTTTTTTGCAGGGTAAATACTGCAAAACATTATTTTCTGATGCATTTTACACAATTTTCTTCAGATACAGAACACATTGAAGCACATTTTCAAACAATCGGCAGGCTGTCAGGGAGATAATACTTTGCTTGAGGTGACTGTCTAACATCTAATTCCACTTCCTGACTTCGCCTTGTCCATTGACTGCTCCACAGCCACGGCTCTCACTTCTTTGCCAGCAGCCAAACACCCATTGTTAACAGTATCTAATTGGCTTCTTCCCTACTGGTGAATCCACCTGTACCTACCGCGTTAGGTCTGTTCCAAACCCTCACAATGTTTCACCTGTGTTTCAGAAACGCCCCTGAAACTCAGCCTAATGCTAAAATAATGAAGCCCTGCTCCCGCTCCGGCTTCAATTAGGCATGAAGATATTTATATCACTTGTATATACACTCAGCCACAGTTTTTTTAACCATGTCCCTCCAGTTCAGTTTGATTCAAGCAAAAAGCAAAAGGAGATTTAAGTATCATTAGCACGTCTATTTATACACACAATAAGGTGGATCCTCATTATCACAGGATCATGTCTTAACATGTCTTTAGCTCTGAAAAAATGACTGATTTTTTTTTTTTTTATTTCTGACACGCTTGGTATAATCTGAGATGCTTATTTCTCACCAGAGGTGTGAATTGAAGAGAGTAAACAATTAACAGATCAAGAGGAGAAATTGCTCTGTATTTTCCAACAATGTTAAACAGGTGAAGAGAGCAGCAAACAAAGACTGACATTATTTTATAATCTATTTTGTATGCAGTTCAAAGTATTTTTGTATACATTTCTTTAAACTCAAATTAATACTGGATTATAATTCAACCACTGTTGACTGTGATATATTTTTTTTTTATTATTACTATTTACAAGATTTCTGTGCTAAATTTATGCTATGGTATAAGACGGTCTGATAATTACCTCCGCCAAGGAGGTTATGTTTTTGCCAGGGTTTGTCTGTCTGTCTGTCTGTTTGTTTGTCTGTCCGTTAGTGTGCAACATAACTCAAAAAGTTACGGACAGATTTTGATGAAATTTTCAGGGTTTGTTGGAAATGGGATAAGGAAGAAATGATTAAATTTTGGTGGTGATCGGGGGTGGGGGGGCCCACGGGGGGGGGCCACTGATCAGCCTTGGCGGAGGTCTGCGCTCTCCGAGTGCTTCTAGTTATTGTGGTTTTTATTATGATAATGATAATTATCACAATATACAATATTTTTTTTCTTTATTCCGTTGCCTTTACTTTACTCACTTTCACTTTGTTCATGTTTTCAGTGTTTTTTGCGCAAAAATTGTTGTAAAACGTTTCTGATGTTTCTAATTATTTGAAATGCTCTCATGTTATGACTGTAAAGAACAGTTCAATAACTAAAAAACTGTAACTTTTACTCATGACCAAAACTCATCATTATGTTAGTGACATGGACGGATTTCTTCATTTTTATCATTATACCATTTGTGTCCATTATCACTCAGCCTGAACGATATCAGTCTCAGAATGATATATGGTATTACAAAAAATATTACCAATTACAATGGCATCTTACAGGAATTAAACAGGCAGTTTTTTGGTGTTTTATGATAGAAACTTGTCGTACAGTTTTAGAACATTTTAGGAAATAATTGAAAGAAGTATTTGTAAAACATGTATATAGGCAGAATGAGTAATATAAATCGATGATTCTCTTTTACATTTCCTGTTCACTCTTGAATGTTTCTGCCTGTCTTTCAACACTTTGTTTTTTTGTATTTTTGCTGCTGAAAACAGTGCAATTTCCCTACTGTAGGATCAATAAAGTCATATCTTATATCATATGTTATCTCTTAAAAAGTCTCCCTTTGAAAACTAAATAAAAAGCTGTACGTCTCACGAATAAACGGAAGAATTCAGGGGGAAAACAAGAATTAATCAATGTGACTATCCTAATGAGCAACATACATGGGAGAGAAAAACACAAACTAAGGCAAATGAACAAACTTACAATGCTCAAACAGCTTTATGAAATGCAGTTAGAGAAGGACAAAAAGGAGGGATGGAAAAACTAATTTTAAATTTTAAAGTGTCTGTGTGTCCAAAATATAAAGAAGAGGTACAGGATGGATGAGTCACCAGCCCTGAGTAAGTCCATGAATGAGCCAACTGATCCCTGCATCAAACTCCAGGGGAGAGGAACGGCAGAGCTGGAAATCTGCCACCATTCATAAAACAAAAACACAAAAAAAAAGAAAAAGAAGAGGAGGAGGTGGAAGTGGAGAGGGAAAAGGGAGTGAAGGATGAAAAGGAAGAAGTTGTAAACGGGAGGCCTGAGCACGAGAGACCTATCTAAACTCTTTGTATTACAGTTTCAGATACAGTGTGGATTTTGTCCAGTGTGTATTAACAAACACAAACACCCTGAAAGTAGGAAATCTGCAAATACTGCAGAAGAATGGGATATTTCAAAAAGGGCGCTTAATGCAGAGTGTCTACAGGTATCGCAAACTTCAATGTAATGCTTTTAAATACATTTTAAAGGTCAGTTTTGATTATATTTAATTTTTTTTTTTATTTTCAGAAACTGTAGGGAAATCTAAATAAAAGTACCCTCTGTCATCCCATGTAGAGGCATTTGTAACCAGGGATCCACTGTACATTTTGCTAACAGGATGTGTAAGGTAAAATGAGAAATGTGGACTGAGACGAAATGAATAAATGAAATTAGCTGAAACATGGTGGCAATTAAGACCTCACCAACTCACATTTTAGACTATTTGCTGACTTCTAAGACATGATATTCATATTAAGGGTGTGTAGACGCTGTCAATATATCTAACAACTATGGACATGAAGGGTTCATTTTTTTGGGGTGAGGGCTCAAACATACGTTGCAGAGTCCCAGTCTGAAATTCATTCCCTTCATAATTCCTCCAAGAGGCTTTCTCTGTCCTCTTGTTCCCAATTACTTGAACTAATAAATCTTGGAAAATGGGAAGGTATTCCTTTTGCTCTTTAATGGACAGGAAGTCATTCATTAAATCTACAACGGTGAATTTATCACATTGATCCATGACAGGCAGAACTGTAATCTTTAACAGTAATACTTCTTATCAGCCGCTGCCATCTCTCTTTTCTCACTTTGGATACTGAAATATTAAAATCATGTCTTATTCTTTTTACACGCCCTCCGGTATGTGCTGGTGCCGCCGTTTTGCTGCCATCACCGCCTCAACACCCTCATCATCATCATCTAAACGCTGCTCACATTCAATTCCTCCAATCCCCATTTCAAAGCTTAATTTTCATTTTTTAAGAGCTTTGCAAAAATTTTGTAATGTGTTGAAAAATAGATGGCTCTTAGAAATGATTGAGAGTCTGGTTCACCAGTTAAAAGACTAACTAATTTTTCCACTTCAGGGAAAATAACTCAATCCTTTTTGTGAAAAGAAAAGAAAAGAAAAGAAAAGAAAAGAAAAGAAAAGAAAAGAAAAGAAAAGAAAAAGGATTAAGGCTCATTTAATAATTATCAACTGTGCACTTGAAAGTTGAAGAGGAGATAAATGCTTTATATTTTTAGTTTTAGTGCTTCATAGAGAGACATTTTTGCAACATATTCATAGTGGGAAAATAACTTTAAAAATTAGAAAATCCTGAGTAACTTGTTTAACATAGATGAAACAAATTTATTATTGCTCATAATATTGGACATACATGTAACACAACGATCTAGATCTGAGAGTAAAACACTAAAAAAAAAAAAAAAATCAGATTTAATTCTTTTTTCACAGTTAAAGTTTTAAACAAGTTGTGAAATTTTCAGTATAAATTAACAAAACCACCAAATATCATATATCAAAACTGATGTAGATGAAGTCTGGTGTTAAAATTTGACAAAATTGATATGTTTCATTTGAAAACAGAGCCGTTTAGTTTGACTCATTTAGAGAAACTTATATAAAAACTAGTTTAAGTCAAACCTTTATGCTCTGTGCCCAGTTTCCAATTGTATTAGGACATTGTAAAATGCTACAGGGATCTTCATACAAAATGCAAATTTGTTTTCTCTCTACTGGAAGATAAACTTTCAGATTCCATGCTTTATCTGAGTAAAGCGAGATGCAAATTTATTAGAAGAAGCAAAAATGATTCCTAACCCTGTGTCTGTTACTTTAAAAGCAGTTTCTTCATTTTATAGTTTGCCTTTTTTTAACACAACATTAAACTTGTACCACCTGACAAAGAAATACTGCTTTGATGTCACAAAATGCCCTTTCTCTACTGGCTTACACACACATTCCATGCAAAGAGGCAAAAAAAATAAATAATCAAAACATGCACATACTATACAACAATAACAAGACATGCATATTAAGACAGAAAAAGATGAACAGCACTGACCAAAACTTCGGTGTTGCAGACACGGCGGAAAGAGGACACTCGCGCTTAAATCCTGAAGCATCACGTCTCAAGTTAGACCACAATGAGCAACGAGTCTTGCCATCAGAGAACAAAAAAAAAAGTATTTAAAAAAAAAAAAAAGTAAAGAAAACAGAAATAAGAAGAAAAAAATACTTTAAGAACTGTTTTGGTTTAGGAGAATCTGCGAGAAGAAAAAAAATTATAGATCCATTCTTTTTTTTGTTTTGTTTTGTTTTGGCCCACCAAAGAAATGGAATTGAAGACGGCAAGATGATGGTACAGCTGGAGAAGATAGAGAGGTGTGCTGAGAGGAAGCAAAGGGGGGGGGGGGGGGGGGAAGAGTAAATGAGAGAGAGAGGAAGGGATGAAGTGAGAGAAAAAGAGAGAGAGGGAGCTCTGGTGGAGGTGGCGGCTGGCGTGCGGCGCGTTAGCTCCTGCCAAAAGCAGAAGAGACAGTGAGCGTCTCCGAGCCTTCTCCTGGTAATTTGTGATGACACTCTCTGGGTAGAGCCCTCCTCGGTCTCCCTCAAGACCCCCGCTTGCCTCGCTCACACAGCCTCTAATGTATGCATGACACACAAGGTGCCTCTTCCACACACAGGCTTTTAATTGGACTGCAACGCTTAGGCATGTAACTCCAGGGCTGCTGCTGCTGCTGCTTCTGCTACGTTTTCCCCTGTTACCTCCCTATACCACCTTACATTTTTTCCTAAATCTCTTCCTTTTTAGATTTAAAACACTCACCTTCTGCCAGCCAGGTCTCCTGGAGCTGACTGAGGTCCTGAAAAAGCTCTGCAGGTGATGAAAACCGAAAGAAGAGAAGTTAAAACCCCCAGTCAAGAAGCATTGGACACAGAAAATCTGAGTGGCGGGCCTTTGTGAGTGTGCACCTAATAACAAGTCAATTTGTATCTCTGACCACTGACACATGCACAGGTTCGTGAGGATCTTCACAGGATACCATGTTGTAATTGAGATTCTGTAGTTAGCAAGCACAGGTGGCCACAAACCAATTGAATTTTTGCTACATGTTTAGGAGCCGTGAAATTAACTTCTACTTCTTCTTCTTCCTCAACCACCCCCCACTTCTAACCCCTCTGCTTACCTTCAGTGTCCAGTGCCAGGTTAATGAATTTTCTCTTTCTGTCACTTGCTGCTGGCCTCTCGCAGCTTGTTTTTTTCAGTTTCTTCAACAAAAAAAAACACAAAACAAATCAATTTCTTTCTAGCCAGTCTAAGGCTGTGATTGTTGCTGCACACGTGCAAATGGAAAAGCATTAGTGAGACACTCATACAGAGCCAAACACACTTCACTTCTGCTTTACTCATCAGGTAGAATTAACAAGTTGGACACCTTGCATGACCGTTAAGTAATGGGTATGTTGTTGAGCTGTTTATCTGTGGTGATTAGATTCCATTTACATGGATTCTGAGGAACAGAGGGGACTATTGAGTTAAAAGTAAAAGTAAAAAAGTAAAAGAGAGGAAGGTACATGGGATTAGAGGAAGAAACATGACTATTATATGCATTTGTAGTTTTATTTGAACTCCTTTTTTCCCCCCTCAATTAACACTCACTTTGGAATTAAAGTAAGGCACTTGCTGGTCGTGAATGCTGTCCATTCTGATGCACCGTCGTGACGTAAACTGACAAATCTGTCTCTGTCCAGGTCAGCCTTAAAAAAGCGAGACAAGAAAAGTGATGGATATGAATTGGGATCGAAATTACAGATTTACTCATAAAGGCTCAGTTGAAGCCTCGGAGAAAAGCAGCACATCCGACCGATGCGTAATCTTCAAATGACAGATCCGTACATTCCATGCGTAAACGCGGAGCGCACGGAGCCGGAGGGAGATGTCTAGCGATACAGTGAGTCAAAGGCTCAACTTAGAAAATAGTTGTCGGAAGCGTGACAGACTCACTTACCTAGCACAACCTCGCGCCGTTTTTCCCCTGCACGTGCGGAGTGCCACAGAGCGGCTGTGGATTGCTCCACGATCCCCGGCTTCTGCCGGCGCTTTTCCCCACTCACTGTGCGCAGTCTAGCGGCTTTGGCATTGCCTCCCGGGGCCTCCCATGAAAACAAGCCGCTCTCCTGCTTCCCATTGGTTGTCAATGGCTTTCACTGGATCAGATTGCTGGCAAAGCAATCGTGCAAGCGGCGAGGTCAGGAGAAAGAAGCTTAGAAGCTTCGATACGACTGACATGCGCTTATAGAAAAGTTTGGACTTAACGTTTACTAAAAAATTACACCAAATATAAAATTATTACCGAGTATTTAAAGTTAAGTACACATAAGAAGCGCAACTACCCCCCCCCCCCCCCCCCCCCCCCCCCTTCTCCTGGTGTATTTACCCTCTCCCTCTCGTCTCTCCGCGTCCACAGTGTGTACACACGCAAACACACTCTTCTCCGGTCAAGTTTGTGTCCATGGTAACTGTGTTTTGAAGCTCTTCCAGATGGACTGAAGCGCCAGCTCTCTCCATCCTGTAAGGGACACTTTGTTGAACAGTGGGACAGACCTGCACGAGGCAGTGACCTGGAAGTAAAGAGCAGGTCACCGGGCAAAACTGAGGACACACCAAAAGAAGGAACTAGAACTGAAGCTATCGATTATTTTTGTAATCAATTAATGAATTGATTATCTTCTTCTACTCGATTTTAGGGTTATTTGAATAGGTGAAAACAAAATAGTGAAGATGTGAAAAAGACATGTCTTAAAAGGACAACTTATCCTTTATTCCAGAGCCATACAACCACAAAAACCTGTAAAAGTATACTAATAGTATGTGTGTGTGTGTGTGTGTATAAAAAAAAAAAAAAAAAAAAAAAAAAAAAAAAAAAAATATATATATATATATATATATATATATATATATATACAGGTTGGGGAAGCAAAATTTACAATATTTTGAGGCAGGGATTGAAAGACAGTGTATGACCAATTATTTTATTGAAAGTCATGAGAATTTATTTGCCACAAGAAAATTTACATAATAGAAAATGTTTTTATTCTATGTGTCCTCCTTCTTTCTCAATAACTGCCTTCACACCCTTCCTGAAACTTGCGCAAGTGTTCCTCAAATATTCGGGTGACAACTTCTCCCATTCTTCTTTAATAGTATCTTCCAGACTTTCTCGTAATAGTTTTGCTCATAGTCATTCTCTTCTTTACATTATAAACAGTTTTTATGGACACTCCAACTATTTTTGAAATCTCCTTTGGTGTGACGAGTCCATTCAGCAAATCACACACTCTTTGACGTTTGCTTTCCTGATTACTCATATGGGCAAAAGTTTCTGAAAAGGTATGGATAATAGTGTTAGGTATGATTATGACATCAGTATATGTTTGGTTTCAAAACAACTGACGTAGTGCCTGCTGAGAAAAAACAACTAAATGTTCATTGTAAATTTTGCTTCCCCACCCTGTATATATGTATGTATGTATGTATGTATGTATGTATTTATACACACACACACACACACACACACACACACACACACTTTTATACTGTTGTTATTGCTATTTCTATTTAATTATTTTTTATACACTTTTACAGGTTTTTGTGGTTGTTGTTTTGGCTGGTTCTGGAATAAAGGATAAGTTGTTTGTCACTGTAAGACATCTCTTGTGCGTGTGTGTGAGTGCAATGCAGTCTTCAACAAATTTGTATCCAACTTACTAACTTTCTAATAACTTAAAGATGGAACTAACATACAACTTAAAAAATAAAGCAAAATATTTTTAATGTTTGTATAAAAGCTTAAATGTTTAAAGGAGTAAGTGATGGTGCCAATGAAGAAAAATGAACATATAGACATTTTCTGCCTTTTTGTCCTTGTCTCTTCTGAGCTACGCTTCTTGTTGTTTGTGTTCATCCTGGTGTCATGTGCATCACCATAAGCATCTGTTTGAAAAACAACAGTGGAACTAATGTTTAGTGAAATTAAGGAAATGAAGCTGCAATTCAGGAAAATTGTATCAATTTTTTTTTAATCAATTCAAGTCACTTAATCATTAAACAATAATTGATTAATCGTTTCAGCTCTAAAAAACTTTGAACAGGCACTAGCACTAGCACCAACCCAAAACAAGCACATGGTTTGTGCTAATGTACTTGGGGTAGGAATGATTCTTAAAATGGCAAATCTTGAGTCTGTCATAATAATGTGGGCTGATCAGTTGAAAATCAAAGATGACAAAATATCTTCAATACTGAGTGAGTACAAGGGCAACAGACGAACACAACTGAAGTTATTTTAAAAACCTACATGAATCTGTGCCTCTGAGACAATGTTTGTTGCTAGAGCCATTGTCCACCACTCTGCTGTTTACTATTCATGTAATATTTAGCTGCAAAACTAACACGGGACAAATCCGGGAAAAGGAACTTCACCATGTAGCATAAAGGAGTTCATTAGCAGACAGACATATCGTGAGTCAGTGGTCATGCTGATGCCATCTTGGATCCAGGCAGGACTCCTTTACAGGACAGGTGAAGTGGATGTGAAGTGAAGTATCATGCCGCTCCTGATGACCCCCCCAACCCCCCACCCACCCACCCACCAAAGCACCGGCTGCACTTGATGCCGGTCCAGCTCAGTCATCCAGCCAACTGACACCGAGACAATTGGAAAAAATCTATGAACCAACCTGAATCAGTTTGGAAAAGTCAATCATTTAATATTCTAAAAGCCCATGAAATTAGTTAGTATTTTTCATTTTCTTTCTTTTTAGTCTCACCTTGAAATCAGTGGCTTTTAGACATATAAAGACATATAATTTAGAGGTGGTTAAACTAAGACTATTGTCGTGTTGTTAGTTTATAGCTCTTAGTATTAATTCCTATTTATTAATTTATTTATTTTTGAAATTGACACTTAGTTTTAATTCGTTTCTAGAGCAGGTTTGCTAGTTTTCATTAGTTGTTTTTTTTCTGAATCCTTAGTTTTAGTTTAGTTTAGTTTTAGTATTAGTTTTAGTTATTTCATATATTTTATCTTCCTTGCCATCCTAATCAAAGAAATTAGTGAGGTGTGGATCAGTAGGTTACCCTGGACACTTTATTTGGGGGTCGGGTTAGGGTGGCTCATTGACTGAGCAGAGACACAAACATTTGTACAGTACAATGTATGAATTCCCCATAGCAGGTTGGGGTGTGTGTGTGATCCATACACAACGTCACTTACGTGAAAACAATGCAAAGATGTGCAAAGGATGACAGGAGATGCACAAAGCAGCCAGCAGTAAACCAGATAGAAACATATATAAACCAGCCAACCAGCAGTAAACCTCATAGAAACATATATAAACCAGATAGAAACATATTTAAACCAGCCAACCAGCAGTAAACCGCATAGAAACATATATAAACCAGATAGAAAGACATATAAACCAGCCAACCAGCAGTAAACCGCAGAGAAACATATATAAACCAGATAGAAACATATATAAACTAGCCAACCAGCAATAAACCAGATAGAAAGGTATATAAACCAGATACAAACATATATGAACTGGCTAACCAGCAGTAAACCAGATATAAACATATATAAACAAGATAGAAATATATATATATAAACCAGCTAACAGGAGTAAACCAGATAGAAACATACATAAACCAGCCAACCAGCAGTAAACCGCATAGACACATATAAAAAAGATAGAAACATATATAAACCAGCAATAAACCAGATAGAAACATATAAACCAGATAGAAACATAAACCAGCCAACCAGCAGTAAAGCGGATAGAAACATATAGAAACCAGCTAACCAGCAGTAAACCAGATAGAAACATATAGAAACCATATAGAAACACATATAACCCAGTTCAGCGGCAGTAAACCAGACACCTTAGCAGATATCTCATATCTTAATCGGCTGCAGTAGCATTATTAGCCAACTTTGCTTCATTTCAATTCAGCTAGCTGTTGCTACGTGTTTTAACATTATAAAAGGTTTACATACCTCTATAATTGGATTACTTTTCTGCCCCCTGTTTTCTCTACTTCTAAACTGCTTCAAAAAAACCCTTTCTTTCTTTCTGCTAATAGATCCATGCATTTGTGTCCTATCATTCACACCACATGATAGGCTAGTACTAGTGATGCACGGATCAGCAGGTTAACCCAGGGGGTTACCTGGGTCAGTTCAAAAAATGTCACTATTTGCAGGGCGGGTCAAATAATTCCACAAAAGCTGGACCCGGAGAGTTGAAAAAAAAAAAGCCCGACCCCACACATCACCAAAAGAAATCCCATACAGGACTCTGCTGCTTTGTCCCAGCTTTAGACTGCATGTTCCAGGTAGAGTGGGGACCGGAAGACGACTTTAACCACAAGTGACCAGGCATGATGGAAGTGCCATATGGTGCTGCCAGCTAAAATTGCTGGAGTGAAATAAATCAATTTGATATCAATTCAACATTGACATAGACGAAAACTAAGAGAATTTTATACATAATTTTTATACGTTTTAGTTAGTTTTGTAAGCACACAATACAGTTTCGGTTAGTTATTGTTTTTTTTCTTTTAATTAGAATTTTATTTATTTCAGTTAATGAAAATGTTTTTTCAATTTTAGTTTTCGTCATTTCGTTCGTTTTCAGTAACGATAACGACCTTGGTTCTTATACATTTTTATTTGTAATGATTATCTTGCCAAGCTAAACCTGTAACTATCAAGCATATGTTTAAACTTTTTCTCATTCAAAAATCCAAAACTGATAGAAAATTCCAATATTCCAATGTTAAGCGAACTGGGTCTATGCTAACGTGTCTCTCAGCCTATAAACATTTGTCTGGACTTTGCAGTGTGTGGCAATCCATCCATCTGAACAAAAAATAGTCAATGAGTGAATAAGAAAGTGATTTCAAACAGAACCCATATATCTGAAAGGGTTCAAAGGTCAGTGTAAAAAGCACACAACACTATGCCAAACAACGAATGATTTTATTAATGGTTTCCTTTAACATTGTTCTCAGGCAACACTTGGCAGGCATACTATCTTTTAGGCAGAATGACATATCTGTGTGATTTTGAGAGAGAAGCAATAAACAGAAAAAATAGTACTGTGTACAAAAATACAACCTCACTGTACAAACGCTGCATTGCTACAGAGCAAAGAGATCACGCATCAGTCTCCACAGGCATTTGGCACTTTTAAAGACTGAAACAGTCAAGTGTAGATTTATTCTCAGAAACCATGCAGGAGTGTAGACTAGAAAAAAATCATTTTGGAAAAAAAATTATCAATTGTTGGTGAGATGAGAGTAATGGAATATGCTTGTGCGATTTCTTTAAAGTCTCAAAAACCAAGATTATTTTTAAGATTGTCAAAACAGCTTTAACAACTTTTACCTACATTAACTTTACCAAAACCAGCTGACTGAATGTTGACTGAAAAAAGGATTGTAATTGATAAAAATTTGAATCTTACATTTCATATCTAAACCATTTCAATTTTGTAGACATCTCAAAAGCTTCCATGACTTGTGTAGAAATACTGTAGAAATAATACACAATACATGAAGGAGCATTTTCATATGTGTGCAGAAGAAATCAGATTTCAGGGTGGCTAATTTCATTGCAGGTCACAATGGTCTAAACAGTTGAAAAAGCTGTTTTTGGACTAGGTTTTAAGATAATCATGCATGTTTATTTTCACTCAGAAATTCAACTCTGATATCACACAGTCCTACTAAGTTTTGCTGTTCCCAGTAAAATTTCCAGAGGCTTTAAGGAATAAAAATAAGTCAACTTTTCAAAAGGTATGCTGTGTGAAAGCTGCAAAATGCTTTTAGAAACTGCTCTTTTTGGGTACCACTGATTTTTAATGTTGATTCTTTAAATCAAGCTTGTACTTTACATGCCAATACTCTTTTGTGTCAAGACTCAATTGCTTAATGTCTGATTGTATACACAGTGGAATGTAAACATTAAGCAGCATACATCTGAACAAATCAATGACCGTATAGGAGGTCAAAATGCCAAAAGTCAATCTTACTGTATTTGTAACTCACTGTAAGTCAATGACAAACTCAATATTTCAGTTCTCTTTTTTAGTACCTTTCAGAAAAAATCACAGAACACACTAAAAAGCATGTCCTTCTCATAAATAAAGTATGATATGATTTAGCTGAGCACCTCTGTAGGCAGATTACAGGCAGAAAGTTTTTTGTAAAGTTCAATTTCCAGAAGTGTCTAAACAGATTTGGATCACTCATGCAACTTAAAGTATGCATACTGTCTGGAAGCCTTTTGTGCAATGTAAAACAAGCAATGTCATGCATTTTTATTATTGTAATTTTTTTTTTTTTTTTTTTTTTTAAGGAATGTTTTGTAGTTTCTTCTTATCTTTCCACTGACAGAGCAGCAACACAGCAGTTGAAATCTGACAAGGATGACTTGCAGGAGCAAAACAACAACACCACCACCAACAACAACAACAACATTAAAACAACATTAAAAAAACATTGAGTCTTTTAATTACTTCAACATATTCATGAGTTATGTGCTGAAGCAAAAGGAACACATCTTAAACACATTTGGGGCTGATCAGTTGCAAACTCCAGATATGTCAGATCCTCTCCGACTGTCCATCATGCATCAGGGCTATGCAAATGCAAATCCAAACCCCCCCCCCCCCAGAAAACTGTAAAAAAAAAAAAAAAAAAAGAACAAAAAGAAAACAAACATCAATAGCAGCAAAATAGAAATAAATAAATAAAATTGTATCACAAAAAACACATTCATATGTGGATTTATTCCACATGGCACGAATCACAACAGCCAAAATAGAAACAGACTTTTAGAAAACGGTCATTTGTAGAAGTGGACCTCCAGAAATAGCTTCACTATTTTTGCAGCTAAACTACACAACACACTGTAGATCAAAGCTTCGCTCTATGCACGCCTTGCTCAATGTCAAATCAGCTCCTTTCTGTGGAATCCACATGCTGCAGGCCACACACACTCTGAACCTTCAGTTTGCTACTGTATGCTGGGCTATCTGACTGTCAAAGACCCCCTTCATTGGTGGTGGTTGTCCAACTCATGACCGCTGTTCTGCAGAACTTTGAACACAGTCTTGTCGCCCTTTATCTATCAGTCTTTGCTCTCACTGCGCGTTCGCCTGATGATGGAGGAGAAGAAGCTGCGACCTTGACCTGGTCCCATCAGCATGGGGGCCTGGTTCTTGTGGATGATCTCAATCTAGTATTTAGAACAAAGAAAGAACTAAGATGAGATTTGTTCTGAAGATTAAGCATCCCATATTTTGGTGTGTAAAAGAAAAGTTGTAAAAAATTTGCTCCACTTTTTTATCCCAACACCAGAGAAAAAATAGTCATTGAGCAAAAATTGTATATAACACCACACTGTTGAACCCCAGAGATAAGTTCATAGATGTACTGTTAGAGCTGAGTTCAGTGATTCCAACTCCATCAGTGGTTAAAGTATCTATTGTCTGTTCTAAAAGTTGCTAGAAGTTGCTAAATGACATCATCACCCAATTTGCATAATTGTAAATGTGCATGTAATTGTATGAATGATGTAGGAGAGAAAAAGTGAGTATAAAAACATCCTAAATATGTTTAGAACTACAAATGAACTATACTCAGTTCTAGTTTATTTTTTTTTAATGTCCCAATTCTAACCCTTCATCTTTATCTGGGGTTAGAGACTGTGGAGTGATTTCACTATCAAAAGTAGGAGGGCACAACTTACATAGAAACAAGCTTAAAAACTGAAACTGAAGAGGTAAAGATAATATTGTGGGGAGTAAAATTATTATTGTGGGCACAGAAAAAGAGAGAGGGTGCACAAAATTAAAATGCTTGTTCACTTTCGCAAAATCACCTCTCACTTTCTGATTTCCCTTCTGTTCTCTTTGCTCTCGATTCTGTTTTCTGCTCGCTCTCAGTTTTATGTTCTCCTCGCTCTTGATTCTTCACTGAGCTACACTTGCTTTCATTTTTACTGGGAATGGCATCACAGATTAAGACTCGAACTAGACGATCAGCAATTGCCAACTGTGACCTGGGTTCCATGGTGTGTCTTAGCCAAAATCTACATTTGAAGGATAGTTAGGGGTTGAGTTACCCTGCCCCCCAAAGGTGTTTCTTTGTTTGTTTGTTTGTTAACACGTTTGCAGCAAAACTACTGGTTGAATTCATACTAGATTGGGTTTACAGATTGCCAGTGACCCAGAATTGATTACATTTTGCGAACAGTAGGTCATAGTTCAAACTTTTTTATGAATTTTCAAAATCTTTTTTCCCCATTTACTTATAATGGACAAAATTTCCATTGTCTGTAGCAGCAAGGTAGGTCAAAGATAAATTTTTTTGTGATTAAAAAAAATCCTCACATTTGCTCATATTCTTACCCACCCGATTATTACGGCTATGAAGACTATTATGATTACTATGGATATGATTACCTGTGAGGATATGATCATGTGCGAGGGGCAGGGTTTGTTCTGCCTGGCACCACTTGTTTGTTTAGTTTTTAGCTTTATTTTCCTCAGTTTGGTTTGGTTTTTAACCTTATGGTCCACTTAGGAGCTACACGTCACAGTTGAACATGAACATTTTTAGCCATAACATTTAAAATTTTCAGTCTACATTAACAACATAACTGGGCCAAAAAAGCAATAATAGAGAAAACTGTCAATGGCAATTGGAGTGATTTATATTCAGTGCAGTGATTTGTTTTAGACAAACAATGCTACGTGCTTTCACGTCAGAGTCTCCAAAAGTCTCCAATAACACTTGGAGAAGTTGATAGACTTGTCACTAGTCACTTTTTTGATAAAGAGTCTAGAGGGGTCTGAAAAATCACTAAGTATACCAACAGTCTAAATTAGCAACACTGAGTTTTACAGCTAAGCAGAAAGACTGTGGGTATTTATGACTGTGTGACAGAGAAAATCATTTTGTGTCATTTGGGAAAAAATCTGTGTATTTTAATGTTTGAGTCACTTTTCAAAAGTTGCTATAAGTTTCCAAACAAATTTTAAAAGTTCCTAAATCTCTTGCTAGGAGCTTTAGGGAAAAAAGTTAATACACTATTCTGAAAAGCTGTTAAATCTAGTAACAAAAGTACTAAGTTGGCATCAATGCCATCAATTTTCTGCACCTGGAAAAAAAAGCAAACAAAAACAAAACATTCCAGTTGGAAAGCCGCTCATTAGATCAGTGCTTCCTCTCCACTCATGTCTTCAGTTTGTTCTAGAAAGTGATAGTGAAATGCATCATTTTGGACCTGTTCTGCTGTTACAGATGTCCTGTAAACAGTTTTAGGCTATAGACATTTCTTTTACCATTGTGCTCTTTGAGGAAAAAGCCTGTTAGGTCCAGGGGAGTTTTTCATTGAAGTACCACCAGGGGGGGAAGTCTGAACTAATAAAACTAATAAATGATTCAAATACAGTTATGAACCTGGTAGCTCAGTTCAGTGTGATTTTCTGTTCATGTGTCACATTGTTTCTTCACTGCCCCACTCTCTTAAGAGGACAAGCTGCAGCTACAGTTCCAATGGGAGAAGTGAACACAGATTTTGACCCATTATTTTGGCCCAAACCCACAAGCCACAAATCTTGTGAACATTCTGACATTAAATGATTTTTTTTAAAGTATATACACATCTTGTGAAAATTGACTGTTTGAGGCCTGCCTGTCTCAGCAACACACTCTTGCAAGATCACAAAACACAAATCACATCTGAGGCAGGTAAAAAGGAGTGGAGAAATAAAGTGTGTCTTAATTATGCTTTAGCTTTAAAAGAACATGAATGACATGATGCATTATGGGTATTACTCCTATAAAAAAAGAGGAAAAAATGTTATTCAGTAAATGGCTCTCTCCACTGATTCAACAAGTGTTCATCTCAGTTTTTACATTCATTTCACAATATGTCACAAGGTATTTTACTTTTTTTTTTTTAACATCAAAAGCACCAAAACATTTAGTCCATGAGTCACTTAATAAAAACAATTTTTATTTTACCTTTAAATTATGTATGTTTATGAGGATATAATATTCTAAAATATTGTTTTAGTGTGCCCATATTTCTCTCCCCACACAGTAATCTAGTAATGATTTGGCAGCTAAAAGTGTACCATGTGATTCTGGTCTGTATGGATCCAGTATGACAGTTGTTGTTGCAGTCCCTGACTCTGATACTATAGATCAGATACATTACTCTATGGTTTGTACTCATGGAGAAAAAAGGACTCATGGCTTTATTGGTTTTGCTTCTGTTACATCTGTGTTATCTAAAATATCCTGTTTCCCAATAATGATGTCATTTCTGTTGAAGGTTGATATTGCAGATCAATGGAAAAACAAATATCAACCATCAAGGCTTGACCTAATAAGCACATAGTTCATTATGCTGTTGTGAGAGTCTAAAGGCAGTAATGGGGAGAGGAAATGTTACCATCTGCATTAAACAGACCACGTCCCATTCACTTCAAAGGAAACCTGCTATTTATTGTACCTGGACTTTGACTGAGTAGCAATTACCAGCTTTTATGGGCTATCATGCAACATGATTGAACTAAATGTTTCTGATGTACTTTACAATATACACTGTAACCTTTTCAGACAAGTCATTTGTTGCAAAGGGAAGATCTGAAAGGCAATCTGTGCAGCAAAGGAGCTCTGCTTCAAAGATGCAAATTCAAACATGCATATGGATTATACCAGAGCACCCTTAAACATGTGACAGTAAGACACACAAACTAGTGTTTCTCTATGTTGTGCTGTTTTTATATGAAGAACACAAACTGGAAAATGACAATGTGAGGCTGATAAACACTACAGGGAATAAGGTCATGCCATACAGTGCAATTTATTCCTGTTCCAGACAAAGGATAATAAAATGTATGAAATGTGTGAAAAGTGTACATTTGCAGCAGAATCAAGCAATCAGAGACTCAAATATTAACTGGAAGGATGCAAAACAAACAACGAACACAAGAACAAAACAAAACAAAAAAAACAAAACATGCAAAGACAGTAATAGGTAAAAGACTTGAAGAATGTGTACCATCCAAATACAAAACCATTAAAAGTATTGTTTTGAAAACTATTATTTTCTTCCATGATTATGTCTAAAATACAGTAACAATTCACTTTGTTGCACTTCTTTCAGACCTAGTTATCATAGTGACACATGTCATGTGTAACTTCAAAATGCAAATCGATGGATGGTGTTGAATATGTTATCCATGCAGAGGAATGGGGGTTCATTTGCATACTTGTTGTTGTTAATAATTAGTGGAATAACATTCCATTTGGGCTGTGATGTTTTCATAAGCATTTAACAGGTTGACTGATTCATATTCAGCAGAGACATACAGTATGAAGAAGTCACCGTGGAAATTGTTTCAGCACAGTTTATGTTCTGTCATATCCTAACTTTGCTCTGTTTAATTGTGCCAGCAGACACAAGAGCACTCATAGTCTACTTGTTTTGTCATCCACTGCATTTTTTTTGGCATTGTGTCAGTAAGTAAATGTAAATCTGTGTAACACTTTATTTGCAGCAGCGTTGTAATTAAAGCGAAACACAACTGTAATCAACACAAACACAGGCGCTTCATTTTGAAAAATGAACAATTTGGACAGGGAGCAAACACTTGTGGAGGTAGGTAAGCAAATTAGATGAAGTAAGTCTTGCATCGTTAAGGATTTGTTATCATAAATTACTGCACTACATGACAAAGTGACAGTAACATGTGGGAGAATCCAGTGAACAGACGAGTGCAGTGAATTCACATCTTTGTTATAGGGGTAACTGAGCAGATCTCCATACATTTGCTGACACTTTGAATTGAACTTTCAGAAGCTCGATGACAGGAAATGCAAATCTGCGTAAATATTAAGTGCTGGTTCTTCATCATTATCATAGTTTAAAACTTTGCTAGCTAGATGCAATCAGTGTTGGGGAAGCTACTTTGCAAGCGTAGCTATAAATCTACAAGTAGTTCAGCATGGCAATAGTTCAAACAAACTACATTTCCCCAGAAGAAATATAGTTTGTAAAACTAAGGCTAGAAAAACTAGTTTCAGCAACTTTTTCAGCATTAAATTGAGAACGTACATGGGGTGTATATGAAACAAAATATGGCCATGGTCGAGTCGGCATGTCGCTGTCGTTTAACTATATAGTTCAACTACATGTAGTTTAAGTCTCCCCAAAACTGGATGTAATATTTCAATAACACCAGGGTTCGTGACTGCGACTGAATTATGGTCGCATGCGCCTGAGAATTTCGGTAGTGCGACTGTTTTTGAGATTACGATCGCACGGTGCGCCAATAAAAAAATGAGCAAAAATTAATACGTGCGCCTAGAATAATGGCTGCAGAAGTAACTCGTCAGCTGAAAATAAACAAGCTCCACGCCCCGCTGACTGAAGCGGAAAATCTAGTCCCCACCCCCTCGCGTGCGCAGGCGGCATAAACAAAGGGATCAGATAACTCCACCGATGTTTGAAACAATCTCCTGACTTCAGGCGTGGTGTAGACCACAGTGACTAAGGGGCACCAGGTCAAGGAGACTTGACTTCAGGCATGGTGTAGACCACAGTGACTAGGGTACGTTTACACGGCAACACTCCACAAAGATTTCTCCTTTGCGTTATAAAATCATTCCGCGTTAAGACGCCGCCGCTATGATAACGATCTGCGTTAACATGAGTCCGCGAGGACGGCTGAATACGCTGTAGTGGCCATGCCAGACCAGTAGCTGGCGATGTAGAGCTGTAGTGAAACAGTGGCGGTAAAACACGCGCCTGCGCACAAACAATTTCCGGTTTAGACAGCCTTTAAATGAGGAGAAGAAGAAGAAGAAGGAGAGGAGGAGGCGGACAACACTATTTACAAACAACAATGGCGAGTGGTCGTACAAAGACGCAGGACTTCTTTGTCTGGACAGACGAGCTGAGCACAGTTAGCAGCACGTATGTTGTTCTGAAACCGGCCATTGTTGTTGTGGTTGTTCCTTCTTTTTCTGCAGCTTTATTGTGTCATAGAGGCTGGCAAACCAGCTTGGAGGCGCATTACCGCCACCAACTGGCCCGGAGTGGGTTAACTGGCGGTTCTTGGCTGCGCGCACATGCGGTGACGTCATATTTTACCCCGGAACGCTCCGACTCGCGTTAACACGGAGCTGGAATGCGGAGCGTATCGATAACGTTCCACCCTGGACCCTGGTATCAAAAGTTTCCGGATTCAGGCACTCTAGGCACCGTTTCCATGTTAACAGAAGGCTAATCTGCGATGAAATCTTCCCGGAGTCGACTGAAGCCGACGCCGTGTAAACGGCCCCTAAGGGCCTTTAGGCCATGAAATAAAAAAGTTGGTTGTTGCAAATAATGGTGTGATTCGTCTTTCTTCTCCAAGAACCAACTAAAGTATATACCACACATTGACAATTGTTTTGCACCTGTGTCAATGTAAGCTTTTTCTTTCATACTCTATTTAAATACTTTATTCTAGGTTGTTAACATTGCTTAAATACATATAGGAATATTACTTGGTATGGCCAAGAGTTTTGCTTGTTCTCCAAATTTTTTATATAATAGTGGTGCGCCTAGATTTTAGCCTGTGCTCCTAACTTTTAGGGTAGGAGCACAGTGCTCCTAGGTCAAAAAGTTAATTTTGAGCCCTGAACACACTATGACAATAACCTGAAGCTGCTTTATCTTTCACCTCCTGAACTGAAATGAACCTATGGTCTGGATCATACAACGCTATTTCAAACTCTTCCTGGGTTTGTCAAAGCCTTTGTCTAACATTTGTTTCTCTTCACACGTGATGACGTTTCATTAATGTTTCAATGCACCCTGGCATTTCCATGTTGTGATTATTCAGTGGTTCACACATGCAAAGACAGAATTATTTTCTAAATCTGTTTCTGCTACACTTATTTGACTTTCATTGATACATCAACTTTTCCACCTGTCCCAAGCGTAAAAAAATGTATGGTTGATATTTCAAGATTTTTCAGTTTCACTCTTAATATACCGCTGGTGTGTGCTATTTGCTTTGCATTGTGTTTGTGGATGATCAAGAATAACACAAGGATAATTTCTACCTCACTGACGGGAGGATTTATTCTCCCTCCTCACAGGGAGGAGAACCTAGAGAAAATTACATCACTACATGGTCAGAGATCACACAACAAAAATTCAATTTACCAAAACAAATGCAGAAACAAATGTGTCCATATGCAAAAATAGGACCAATAGCCCCATAGCTCACTGGAATGTTCTATCACGAATCAATAACAAGTTGTATATGCAAGGTTGTCAGGTTCTGCTGCTATGTCAGAGTCCTGTGGTCTTGATGCAGGAGAGCAATCACCTAATAGAAGTGAGTGGTACTTTCACTGGAGGAGAACTCAACATATTGAATGAAAGTCCATATATGACTTCCTATCAGTGCTCAATAGTAAATATATTGAAATATCTAACCATTTTTATGTTATAAGCCATCAAAATATGGCCCATTATAAGTAAAGGCAAACTTTTTCAAAAATTCAAAAATCTAAATTTCTCAAAACTGTGAACAAACTCTGTAGACACTGTCCAAAGGAAGCTATGCATACAGTTTGAAATGAATCCAACAAGCAGTTTCTTCAGAGAAGTTGTTTGAAGACAAAGACGACGTCGACTTGTGGTTATTTTGGTTTCACCCTTATAACACCCACTCTTTCCTGGGAAAGAACTGTAAGGGCAATATGCATGTATATTTCTTTTACTTACCATACTGATAACATTAGTTTTCAATATATTATATACTGCTAATGAGACGCAGACAAATGTAACCAGAACACTGAAATGGGTTAAAACAGGTCCAGTGGATGCTAAAAGGAACCTCACACATCTAGAGATACAACAGTCAGAAAAATCATGATGATACATTCAACATCAAAACATTATTAAATGTTAATAACGTTAACATAAATTAATTAAGCACATTTCTGGTTAGAAAAAAGGTAGTTAAAGGAATGAAAGGAGGAGGGATTGTTGAGATGTTTGACCAAAGCAGGGCCACTTCTGATGGACAGCTGGAGTTTTTATATATTTTGATGCATAGAAGCAAAACGGCAAGTGTTGTGCCAACTACATTTCCATTTATAAACATGATAAAAATCATGTTAGGGCATTGGTGCAGTGTGTAACATGTACAGCGCTTGCTAAAAATGGGCTTTAGAAGACAGAATATTATAATAATAATAGTTATAATAATAATGATAATAATAATAATAATAATAATAATAATAATAATAATAATAATGGATTAGATTTATATAGCGCTTTTTTGGTCACTCAAAGCGCTTTACATTATTGACCCATTATTCATTCACTCTCACATTCTCCCTCTGGTGGTGGTAAACTACATATGTAGCTACAGTTGTCCTGGGGCAGACTGACAGAAGTGTGGCTGCTAATTCGCGCCAATGGCCCCTCCGACCACCACCAAACATTCACACACCAGTGTGAGTGGCACTGGAGGCAAGGAGGGTGAAGTGTCTTGCCCAAGGACACAACGGACTGACGAGGACAGATATACACATATTTTGTGCATGTCAGTGAAATGACTGCTTGCCCCCTCTCCAACATTTCAGTTTACTTACAGTGCAGGGAGTCTGCATCCAAGGTTCACCGTCAATCTGCATGGGAAGGGACTTGCTGGTTCTATCAGAGGAAAACAAGAAGACATGTTAGATTCTCATCAAATGAAACATGTGTATCATCGTTTTAGTTACCACTGGTTAACTGGCTGGTTCTATCAGAAGAAAACAAGAAGACATGTTAGATTTTCATCAAATGAAACGTGCGTGTCATCGTTTCATTTAACACAGGTAGATACTAGACCAGGGGTGTTAAACTCATTTTAGTTCAGGGGCCACATAATAACTTATCACTTATAAATAATGACAATTCCTAACTTTTCTTGGTGCTTTCTGTCTGTCTGTCTGTCTGTCTATCTGTCTATCTATCTATCTATCTATCTATCTATCTATCTATCTATCTATCTATCTATCTATCTATCTATCTATCTATCTATCTATCTATCTATCTATCTATCTATCTATCTATCTATCTATCCTTTACACATGTGTATTACAACTTACAGATCACAGTGCATCTACAGATACATAAAGCATTTAATAACAGGCACAATATTGTTAAAACAGCACTTATTTCTCTTAAGACTTTACTGGATGTTCATATTTGTTCAGCTTGTTCATATTTTTGTGAAAGTTTGTAAGTTAGTAAATGCAAACATCTATATCATAATACTGGAAGCTCTCAGAGTGTGTGTGTGTGTGTGTGTGTGTGTGTGTGTGTGTGTGTGTGTGTGTGTGTGCGTGCGTGTGTGAGTGAGTGTGCGTGTGTGTGTTTGTGTCTGCACAGTTCTGAGAGATTGAGATGTTTTTAATAGTGCTGGGCAGCGAGTAAAATTTTTAATCGCAATTAATTGCATGGATTGCTGAGATTAATTGCAATTAACCGCATAGTTATTTGTGGGGTGTGGCATCAACAGCGTGTTTTGCCTTTAAGTGATATTTCAGACTTGAAGTACTCCGGTGATAAAAATAATTCCACATTGCAGTGCTTCCAAAAAACTTTGGCCTTATCAACCCCACCATCTGAAGACATTTAAAATGAAAATGTCCATGTAAAAGACCGGTACCTTTCTCCATGTTTATGTCCCCACCAGTTTATTTCCGCTTGTGAGTGATTGACAGGAGTCTTAAGCCCGCTAATAAGTACTAATACTAATAAGCCCAATAATATGTGACGTTCAGTTGTTAAAAGTAAGCAAAGGGGGCCCTCTAGTGGTCGGATAAGTTGCATTAACGTATGTTTTGTCCTTTCGGTGTTACCATAGTCAATTCGGACATGAGGAACTAACAGACATGTTTCTTTCACTCAAGAATGAATAGTATAAAATATCTCTGATGTGAACCTTTGTTGCTGGATAAAAAGACGTAAATCTTAAATTAATCTGTAAATGCTAATCGTTAGCGTGTCTACGGATTTTCCCATTCAAGTTAGCATTGAGCTAGCGATCTTTTTCCCATTCATTTAAATGTATAATGCCATGTAAATGTACTAAAGCAATGAACATAACTGAGACATATTTTGTATGCATGCTGCAGTTTTACAGTGAGTCTCAAGTAAAAGATATGGAGAGAAGTTTTGGGCGTCCGGCTTTTCTTGGGAAACCTGTTGTCTATCTGCCGAGCTAATCACTACATGCACACAAGCAGGGGCAGAATATAATAGGAGTTATAATTGTACTGTCCTCGCTAAGATGTCTGTACTTAGTCTCAGCTAGACAGCGAGCTAAACTCTGAATTGACGATGCAAGATATGTCCTCTATGAAGTTTGCAGCTTTAATGTACATACTTGACATCATGCAGATTGACAGAGTGAAACTACAAAATACAGACAAAATAAATCAATTAGTTATGTCTATTAATGATATGCATATTCACAGAGAATGTATAGATTTAATTATTATGAACTTAAATTGACTGCTAATACAACAATTACATTGTAAATAAGTAAAGGTTAGTTCAAAGGCTGGCATATTATACCTAAACACAATCTATGAATTTACATAAACTTAACATGAGCCTGCATAAGGAATTAGCAACCCATCTCCGACTGCTAGCATAAACGAATTAGCTTGCACATGTTAATAACACATTGTAATAAACACATCCAAAATAACGTCATAAACATGTTCCTAACGGCACCCTTGCATGTGAAATTATTTAGCAAACAACAAAATGATTGATACATACAGGCGTTGCTTCTGCAGGAGTTACACAAAGTTTGATTCAGCATTACTCAGAAAGTGCACTTTCTCCTCTCAGCTCCATGCACAGTTCAGACACACAGAGCACCGGTGCTTGGTGCGTGTGGAGTGCCAAAATAAAAAGCATGAGTTTCAAAATAAGAGTCCATATGTATAAATGAACTAAGACTTGCTTGAAAGGCAGAATGGCAATAACGGGAGAAAAAAAAATTGTCGGCATTATTTAATGAATGTGTTAACGCGGTAATAACGCGTTAACTTGCCCAGCCCTAGTTTTTAACTGGCCAATTTGGTACCTACAGTTGAGGAATAGTCCCATCTCCAAATTAAATATCTCGGCAAGTTGACTGGACCAGTATTTTGGGAGATATTAGTCATTATGGAATACAATAGCCTTACATCACATTGCTTGGTTGACTGGAAGCACAGTACCATGCTGCATAATGGGAAATGTAGCTATAAACAGGAACAACGCATTTATTACTTCAGCTGAACAAAAACCAAACTGAGGTAATTGTCTTTGGAGCCGAAGAGAAACAACAGAGCTTCAGTCCATACACCTAAAAACCACCAAACAGGCCAGAAATCTGGGTGTAGTGATGGACTCAGACCTAAATTTTGAAAAACACATTAGGGCAGTAACAAAATCAGCCTACTATCACCTTAAGAACAACTCAAGGATAAAAGATCTGCTGTCTCAGCAGGACCTGGAAAAACTAGTCCATGCATTGTCAAGTTAGGTCGAGGTCAGGGCTCCTCAGGTCAGTAGGCACAGAGTGGAAATATATTATCCAGTATAACGTAGTACTAACATGATGACTGAGTTGATTTATTAAGTTGAATTAGATATATGTAATGTGATCAACAAGTATAGTTAAGAAAGGAATGTTTAAATGAATGTTGATTCATTTGTGATCACTGTATGTAGAGGAGACAAGTTGAGGCCATGTTAGAACAGAGAGGGGTCAATTCGGGACATGACCTGTACAAAATGTATGTACACAGTCAGATCAATGTTGCAAAAAAGGAGAAGTGAGACAAACAATAGGCTATTTGCTGCACCCAAACTGGTCAAGACCAGTAAAAAAGGGAAGTTCCACCAGAGACATCTGGACATGACTCATCTATCGATGAAGTCAACTGTCTAGGTGTTAATGAAGTAATGCCTTAGAGTTCGGTTAAAAACCAGAATCGCTATTATAGCATTTCAGAAGTATGAGATGCTCTAAAGAAGAGAGTGCCCTACGTTTTAAAAACATAGAGAAGATAACTCTGAGCGATGCTTTTTTGAGACCAGAAAGGAGCGTGGTAGATTGGCTTCGGAGTTAATCTCACTTCTCAAAGAATGCTGGAGGTTTCATCAGATAGAGTAACTTTGCATCGATGAATCGAGATTTGAAGACAAAGACCTATCTCATCTGAGAAACAACGGATCAAGACAAGAACTGTCTTTTAAGACAACTTTTACCAACTCCACAGGGACATTTGCCAGCGAACAAGCTGTTTACCAGAGTTTGTTGGGGTTTTCCCTGCTTTGGTCCGAACTGGAAAAGAAGAAGATTTTTATATTTCTTAAATCTATTTCCTTTTACCCGGCATTTCAAGACGGATTCAGCAGTTTCGGCCGAGCTGCTGGGCTCGTCTTCTAAATTGTATTAAATTTTATTTTTTCTGAATTTGAATTTTTTCAATTTTTTACATAAATTCGGAAACATAATTTTTTTCTTTTTTCTACCCTTGAGGACATCAAGCAAGGCAACAATTGGGACATTTTCAAAAGGACTCAAAAGACTGAACTGTGGGTCGAGGGATAACAACTGGGTTGCATCGAAGTAAGGAAAATCAGGGACCGTTAGGTTAAGTAATCAGGATATTGATTTATAGTTTTAGAAGTTCAGTTTAATGATTTTATTATTGATTGATTAATTGATTAATTGATGATTTATGTTTATGCTTTGCTTTGCTAAAAGTGCCTACAATAAATTTATAAAAAGTAAATTGTAAATTCTCCGTGAATTATTCCCAATGTGGTATGTTACGTTGGTGAGTATAAAACATTAGGTTATTGTGTGTATAATATCTAAAGGTCCAAAAGGTATCTTAGCCATAGTCCACCTACCATTTATGTGTCCCTAGGGCCTTCCATTCCTGGCCTTTAAATTATTACCTGTCATGTAACAAGTGCGCTAAGTCCATGTGAAACAGCTACAAAACCAACTGGGCTGGTATTATTATTGACCACAGAGTGGTTTTCTCCTGGCAGTTCTGGTACCAGAGTTAGCGGTGCAGAGGTTGGAATTAAAAGTAGTTAGAAGACAGGCGAGTGTTTCAAAATTTGTTCAGCTAAGTAGTATCTCTACGGGTTAGTGCATGAGGGTAAGACCCCAGCTTAGCCATGTGAGATCAGGACCCTATTTAAACGGAGAGCTGAACCATAGTATAGCCAAGGATTTAACAGCATTCACCTTCAGTCAGCTTGATTTTTGTAACATTGCTTTACAGGTCTGCCTAAAAAATCAAGTAGACAACTGCAGCTCATTTAGAACTCTGCTGCTAGAATCCTCACTAAGACCAAAAAAGTAGACCACATTAGTCGAACTCTGAGATCCTTACACTGGCTGCCTGTCTGTCAGAGGATAGACTTTAAAGTTCTGTTGCTGGTCTATAAAGCTCTGAATGATTTAGGACCAAACTACATCAGTGACCTCCTGATCCATTATGAACCTACCAGACCCCTCAGGTCATCTGAATCCAGTCTGTTGTCAGTTCCCAGAGCCAGAACCAGACACGGAGAAGCTGTGTTCAGCTTCTATGCTCCACATGTCTGGAACAAACTTCCAGAAAGCCTCAGATCAGCTGAAACAGTCAGTTTATTTAAATCCAGGTTAAAGACCCACCTGTTCTCAGCTGCATTTGAATAGAGTTTTTATTCATTAGTTCAGATCTGCACTGTTTCTTTTAAGCTTAAAGTTTTTATCTGTTTTATCTATTTATCTGTTTGTTTGTTTGTTTTTTTTGTCTCATGCCTATACTTTTCATTGCTTCCCTGCTGTACAGCTTTTAATGTTTTATGTAAAGCATTTTGAATTGTCTTGTACATGAAATGTGCTATATAAATGAACCTGCCTTTCCTTGCCTACTAGCTTCAGTCCATGACAGCTGACAGGAATCACAGTACCACGCTGCATGATGGGAAATGTTGACTGGAGGCGCAGTACCACACTGTATAACGGGAAATGAAGTTAAAAACAAGAATGGCGTATTTACTAGCTTCAGTCCATGATGGCTGACCGGAAGCGCAGAACCACACTGCATGACGAGAAATGAAGTTAAAAACAGGAACAACACATTCACTGACTTCAGTACCTAGATATCAGTATTAGTATGACATGTGGTTCCACATGGGTGATCGTGCTAGTTTTCATACAATTCAACTGTTTTTACACTAAACCAAAGAGAAAGTTTGTTATTATTTATAGGTTATTATAATAGTATGTTACTGGTCTGACCCACTTGATAGTGAATTGTGCTGTATGTGGCCCCTGAACTAAAATGATTTTGACACCCTTGATTGTTAACATTTTTGCATTTCACAAATTCTTTCCACACCCTTTGGTGGGCCGGTGATGATGCAGTTTTATGTCAGTCCCAGTCACATGAACATAGACAGGCTGGTGCTGACCTGATGGTGACGGAGGAGCACTGTGCCAGGCGTCGTCCAGCGCTCTTCAGACCCGTGTAGATCTGCCCCATTTCCATGGCCCCTTCCAGACCCACCACCTCCAGTAGCTGGTCAGACAGATCTACCACAAAAACATGCATTTCAATTACTCCATCTACTGACAAAATTCAGAAAATCCTTTAGCTGTCCCCGAGTTCGGTACATTTAACTCTCAAAGACCCAAACAGCCACCAAAATCATTTACTGATCTAAAATGTTTAATCATTTCAGAAATATAAATAAATACATAAGTAAATAATTGGTGTAATATACAATTTGTCAAATTTTCATGGACATCAGATATGACCCATTTGGACGTTCAGAGGCTCCGTAGTGAACATAAAACATTGTCATTCTCTACAATATTGATTCACCAGTAAAACCCATGGAGTTTAATAGTGGATGGAGACACTTGGTTTATGTTTAAATATTTATTTTACTGAAAAAGCCACATTTTCTTCAGTTTTCTCTGTTCTGATATAATAGCTTTTGAATTTGATGGACGTCTGCATGATCAGTAAATTACATGTAGGAAAATGCATTATTTACACATCACTTGAGAAAGGTAAGATAGAAAAAAACATTTGGGAACTGCCAAAAAAGTAGCACTGGGTCTTTATGGGTTAAAGATACCACAACTATGGAACATGTAATGTCCCCCAGTGTGGTCTGTCCACACCTTTCTCAGGACTGAACACACACACACACACACACACACACACACACACACACAAACATTAGCCACGTCTGCTTATCTGAAAGATTATCCAGAACTGAGAGCATATTTATCATTTCTGAATCTACAGTAAATGAACATTCATCCTCTGATAATACAACTGAGAGTGTTGATGTACGTCACACCCACTACACCTTAAGTAACTTCAAAACAAGTGAACAGAAACATGAATCAAAATCCTTGGAGGAGGAGGGAATCGATTTAGGACATATATGTATTTGTTTGAGTGTACTGAGAGAATCATTCAGTGTTGTGGGTATATCATGTATATCAAATGGTGCAATTCTCTGTGGTCTCAGATTGATTTTTGTTCTTTTTTGTTTAAAGGGACCACACAAAAGTCAAGACACACAATTGGGCATCAGGGCAAAACAGAGGGAGTCAAGAGGAAGTATTCAGTACAAAGGTGAGATGAGGATAGAGAAAGAAAAGCAAGAATATTATGCCTGATCAGTTTAACTACAGTTTCCTTTCTGCTTCTGAAATATTTAACATTGACAATGAAAAAAAAGAAAAAGGTAACAAGTCCAACAAGCTACAAACAAAGCAGCTATTAATTAGATTGCACAGGCACCGCAAAACAATCTTGTGATAATATAATTATTAATTTCTCTTCTGTTTTGTAGTTATGAGCATTGATTTTGCCTCTGCTGGAAGCCCAGTGTCATGCAGGGCCCATCTGTTTCACAGGCCTGCTTTGCCTCCGAATCTCCATCGACTCGTCCCTCCACAAATTAAGAAGCTGCTGCCTCGCTGTTGGGAGCACACAGACACTAATTGAAACTAAGACCCATTTTTAGGTGCTCAGTGCGTGTTAGCGAGTTAGCTCACCGTCACCATGCCACTGCTCAGCTGCTGTCATGTTTATTTGAGCGGCAGCAGTTTCCTGAAGGCATGCTATAGGTAGTGTCGCTGTTGTCATGAGGTGTTGTTGCTACTGCCAAGCTGCAGTGTCCACCTGTCACCACGGTGATGGACACTAGTCTGTCTCGATCTCAGCAGCGGACTGTGAGTGAAGCGCTTTCCAGGGTCTGTTTGTACATACACAGCAGGTTGACCTCGTGACACTGAGCTGAAAAGTCGCTCCCTCTATCAGGACATCTTACATTGATACAAATGACTCAGACAGACCTGAGCTGACACATATGATAGGACAGCATCACCACGACGACAGGTAAACCACTGGGGATTCCTTGTTGCCCTGGGCTACAAAGATCAACTACACCCAAGAGTGCTCAGTGTGGGAAAGGCCACGATGATGTGTTAAATATAACAAGGTCAGCACAACACTGTGCAACCAGCCAATGTTTAGCAAAAACACCCTTTAAATTGCAATTCAATGGGACTTAAATGATCATGTTCTCTTGGTGATTTTCCATTTTTATTTCAAATTGCTATTACTATACTATTATTTATAATAATGTTGAAAGTGAAAATTAGATATGTGGAAAAATCATCAAAAGTGAATTGTGCCAAATATAGAAAAAAACATTCTGTTTACTTCCAAGAGTTAAACAGAGGAAAGAACAAGTTTATGCAATAAGGAAGCACAATTATCACCAGATGAGATAAGCAGCCAGAGGCCAAATATAATCTGAAACAGCCCTTACCTAACCAACAATCAACAATATGCGTCTCACTCAGGTGATGAAGGAAGCAGTTGACTGGATGAACAAGGAGAAAAATGGAAGGTGAAAATGAAGAGAGACTGAGGCAGCCACGTAAATGAATGTCCATAAGGGAAATTCATGACATTAATACTGGTAACTATGTCTTTCTGTCACAGTACAGGATAAAAACATGCATCCTTGCCATTGTCAAACATGGAGCTGTCAGGTTGAGGAGTGTGCTCACACATGTGGAGTGACAGGGTGAGAGTCCAGGACTACAAGACAGACAGTGAGCGAGTGGAGCAGGACCAGCAGCCGATCAGGAGAAAGTCAAACTAAAGAGGAATGGCGGAAGGAGGCAGAGGAGGACTGGCCTCCAATGAAAGCTTCATGGAGCTTGTCACGGGGCATCAGTCCCAACCATCGACAACCCCCCCCCCCCCCCCACGACCCACGTACGGCCCCCTCCCCTCACTTCAGCAAAACCTCAGTCCCATTCTAAATAATTCACTCTGGAGCCATTCCCTTCCACCTGAGGGGCTTGTCTCCTGGCGTCACCAGTGGGACGATTTAACAGCTCCCGAAAGGTCAGGTGTTTTTTTTTTTTTATATCCCCCAGCCACACTCAACCCACCCATCAATCCACCCCCACTGCACATACAGACACACACATAGACAAAGACAAATACACACATACATAATCCGTGCCCATAGTTTGAGTGGTGTGTGGTGCTTGGCGGTGCCCCCTCTGGACTAATGTACTCCTGTGTTTACCTCCAAATACGCTGTTCTCTTGATCTGACAAGTTAGGCCACTCACCTTGAGCTCTGCTTCAGCAAGGGCAGGCGTTCACTTAAGCACACACAGGGGCACACACACACACACACACACACACACACACACACACACACACACACACTATGTTTATTTTCATTTAAGCTTTACATTGACTTATATTCATTTTGTGGAGCCCTTAACATAACATAATGTCAACCTTAACATTAATCTGGCTCAAAGGAAGCAGTCTGTTGGAATAACCCCGCAATGAGTGACTGTTCAGACCCATATCCTCCTTCTCTCCAATATCTGTGTGTTATGTCCTTCACACTACATAAATAAACAATAACTACCTTTCAGGTGCAAATAATTTCCATAAGTGCCACACAAAATAAAGTGTGATTCTTTTAAAGAAAAAACAAACTAGTTAAATAGCCCAGCAGTAAGCTTTAACCCATATTCCACAATGATAGTGAATTAAGCCACACTCATGTCCAGTGCTAACCAGTGTTGCAAACTCCTCAGTAAGAAAAGCTACTTTTGGCTGTTTAGAAGTTAAATGATGTTGTCACCTAATTTGTACAATGGGAAATGTTCATTTAATTGTACGAACAATGTAGGAGAGAGAAATAACATTGTGGGAGAGACAAAAAGTGTGTGTAAAAACACCCTAAATATGTTTAGAACTACAAATGAACTATACTCTGTCAATTCTTTTTTTTTTTTTCAGAGTCCCAGTTTCAACCTTCCTCCTTTAATCAGGCATGGGACCGGTGAAAGTAACCTAAAAGTGACACTCTGGATGAGTCACTTAGGTCATTTATGTATGTATGTATATATGTATGTATGTATGCATGTATGTATGTATGTATGTATGTATGTATGTATGTATTTGTGTTTGTATTTGTACGTATTTGTATTTGTATATTTATTTGGTTCACTTAGGATCCTACAAAAAGTTGTAGTAAATGATGAACATTTTAAATATTCAGTGTACATTAACAATGTAAATGGACCAAAAAGAGACAATAGAGAAAAGTGTCACTGTCAATGGGAGGGATTTATTTTCAGTGCAGTGATTTGTTTTAGACAGAGAATGATGTGATTGCATGTCAGAGTCTCCAAAAATCTCCAGTAACACTGGAAAACATTGAAAGATTTGTTGCTAATCACTTTTTTGATGAAGAGTCTCTAAAGGGGTCTGACATTTGCTAAATATTGAAATAATGTTGGTACATTTACATTTTGGAGCTAGGCAGGCAGACCATTTGTTTTTCTCTCTGTGTGACAGAGAAAATCATTTCATTTCATTTAGAGAAACTCAACATTAAAACAAGACAAGTCTTAACCTTCCAATTCAGTCATTTACATCGTGAGCTGCTTCATGTCTCCATGGTGTCAGTTGTGTCACCACAGCATGACCTATTATCTAAGAACAAGAACTTTAAGTCCACTCAGGATTGTCCACTGTCTTCACTTCATCAACTGTCCACACACTGTTCACAGTAACTAGCAATGTTCAGTTATTGACAGACATTTTAGTTTAGTTACCTTTAGTTTTGTTTAGATACCAACACTGATTGTTGACCATTGACCAGCAAAATGTATTAATTTCATTCTTTGAGTCCAAGTGAATGTTTGCAACAGTTTTTTTTTTAAAGAAATTCCCTAAGGGTGTTCCTGAGATATACTATCATTAGTATGGACAGATATGAATGCACTGAGAACATGACCGTTTACCCCCATTATGTTTTAATTTGATCTTTGTGTCCAAGGGAATGTTTCTGCCAAATATTGAGCCGTTCTGTTGAGCTGTTCCTGAGATTTTCAACATAATGGGTACACACTGCAAAAAAGAGTGTCTAACAACAAGATAAAAACTCTAAATCTGAGGAAAAAAGTACTCAAAACAAGTGACATATCTGTCCATGCAGCAAAATAATTTCACTTGACAAGATTTCTTGAGGTAAGATTGTTAAATCTAGAAATAAGCATGTCTACAGATGTATGGACACTTAAAATAAGAAATTAAGTCTTTAAACATGATAAATTATCTAACACTTCTAAATCTAAGTTTTTCTTTTATCTTAGTATGAACCAAATAATTTTGCAGTGCAGAGGGACTGGTGGACAGACAGACCGTTTTACAGAGATGAACCATGAATGATATAACATTAACAAAAAAGATACACTGTAGGTCATGACTTTTTTATTTTTTGTGAGGTTTGATGGCTTTATGTAGACAAAGTGCAAGAACCCATAACCTGAATCATTACATTTTAGGTAAAAGTCTTGGGTTACAGTTAAACATGTATTAAGAGGGAATGGTGTTTCTCATTGGTATCATGCAAAAAATCTGAAGGTGAATTTTATCCCCATGATAAATATGCAAAGACAGTTTGGTGTAAAGTTCCCTCAGGTGACATTCTCAGATGGCCAGGGATAGTTTAAGATATCAAGAGAGGTCAATCAATGTAGATTTTTACTGCATACATTTTCTGCAGTGATACAAGGTTCCTTACAATGACACCGAATCAATCTTTATACATGTATTTCTGTGGAAATTTTTCAATTTTGGACAAGAACCCACTTTACAGCTGAAGTGCTTGACAGTTTTTGTTGTCACTGGACAAAAATTCCCTAATTCCTTTTCAGCATATTGTAATTCAAGTGGTCTGACAGGAAACAAGTTTTGCCTATTTCTCTGTATTCTGTTTTCAGGCGGCAGAAAAACTTCCAGACAGGAAGGGGGCTTAAGTACATGGTTGATAGCTGTAAATATAGATCACTGTTCAGACTACAGCAAACATGTCTGTTCTAGTCTGTGGCTCCACACAGAAGCTGGGAAAAATGGCTGACTGACTTTGACCTGAGAGAGTTACAGAGGTAAGTACACATTTGCAAGTTTTGGTGTTCTGGCTCCTGCAGCCCAAAATCTTTGAATAATTCTAGATCATTTATTCAAAGCAATGTCCCTTAAACAACGTGAGTGGAGCTGAAAGAATTAATTGATTAAATGATTTTTTAAAAAAGTATTTGATTACAATTTTCCTGAATCAACGCCTTGCCGCCTTAATTTCACTGCCAGTAAAAACTGGTTCCACTGTTGTGTTTCACATGGGCCAGGATCAACACAAAATTGTATATTAGTTCCATATTAAGTTGGATACAAATGCATTGAAGACTACAGTGCACATATTGTTTGTAGATGTCAAACAATATATACTGTATACATACATACATACATACATACATACATACATACATACATACATAGATACTTTTATGTTATTGTTATTTTTATATATCTACAAATATTTTATGTATACTGTTGCTATTGTTGTTTTTTAACATTCACATTTTTATATATCTTTTGCCTATTCAAATAATTGTTTAATTTAATCAAAATGAAGAAAATAATCGATAGCTGAAGCTCTAAACATGAGTAGCCCTGCATCCTTGTTCCAATCACTTGTGGATAAAGGACACTGATTTACATTAGTTTCTGAAACTTAACCCTATCTCTTTTTAACCCACACCTGACTGATTTTTGTCCCCATAACATGCCAAAACCCTGCCCATGCATAGGAATCAGCTGTTACAGATGAACCTTGAGGTGGCTGCGCAAGCAGGACACACACAAGTGCACAGACAGTCATAAATTTAGCACATGCACACAAACACAGTCTCTCCACTTCCACTAAGTGCCTTCCCAGGTTCAGACTGTGGCCTTTTTTATAGCACTAACACCAAACTGATTGATTTTTATTCAGGGATTAATGGAGTGTTCACTAGGACCAGGTTGGGCTTTGAATTGATTAACTATCCCTCTCACACACTGGCCTCCTTTATGCCACACTGTACCTTCATCTGTCTCACAGTCATATCAGCACAGTAGGAAAAGCAAAGCCACAGCGTCACAAGTATCCAACATACCTTATTTTTCCTTGATTGATGACTCCCTCACTTTCAAGCCACAGGTGGAAAATCTCGTAAAAAAGACTGAGACTAAGGCTGAGTTTTTATTTTCGATGACAGTGTTTCCATGTTCACAGAGCCTCTGGATGTCCAAATGGGTCATATCTGATGACCATGAAAAAACGACAAACTGCATTTTGCACCAATTATTTACATGTATTGATAGGATTAGTGGATCACAAGGTATTAAAATAGATTAAAATAGATAGAAATTTGGGTATGATGTAAATTTAAAACAGGTATAATAGTCAATATTTATAAAAACCCGATAAAACAAAGGTTATATGCAACTACGGTTCTTTTTTTTTGTTTGTTTTTTATTTTAACTTGTCTTGTCCAGCATCATAACAGCAGAATGGCAGTGTGGCTGCCTTTTGGTGCTGAACAAAGTTGCTTTGTCAAGGGAAACTTCATAAAGTATATGAAGCGCCCCTTGATTTTCTACTGTCTTTATTATGAGTTTTGTTGAACCACATTTTGATGCCAGACCTAACATGGGGGGGCAAGAAAGAAGAAGGTGGTGAAGACCCTCATAAGAAAATATCAACAATACATATAATAACATGCTGGTGAAGTAGAGCTGGGTGTCAACCGCGTAACAGTGAAAGCTAATGTTATATTTCTGGAATATATTGCCAAGGGGAAGGAAGTAGATGATGAAAAGGAGGGGCCCCAGTACAGATCCTTGGGGCCCACCTGAAGTGACGGGGAAGTGGTGGGATGTGAAAGATTTGAGCTGAATAAACTGAGTGCGGCCAGAGAGGTATGATTTAAACCAGTCTAATGGAGTGTGGGTGATGCCGATGGAAGATAATCTATTGAGAAGGGTGTTGTGACAGATGGTGTCAAAGGCCACATTCAGGTCAAGGAGGATGAGGATGGTGAGTAGACCAGAATCTGCTGCCATGAGGAGGTCGTTGGTGATTTTTATGAGTGCTGTTTCTGTGCTGTGGAGGGGGTGGAAACCAGACTGGAACTGTTTGTATAGGTTATTGTGTGATAAATGGGAATGAAGTTGAATAGCTACTGTTTTCTCAAGAATTTTGGAGATGAAGGGTAAATTAGAAATAGGGCGGAAGTTATTGAAGTCGGTTGGATCTGCACCAGGTTTTTCAGAATTGGGGTTATTGCAGGGGTTTTGAAGGATGCAGAACAGTTCCAGTGGTGAGAGAGGAGTGAATGATTGCAGTGATAAAGGGGGCCAGAGAAGGAAGGCATACTTTCACCAGGACTGTGGGGAGGGGGTTGGCTTGGATTTAGGAATAAAGGCCACTATCAAAGCAACCTGGGCTTCCATTCCACCTGAGCAGAGCCACAGGCTGATCAGCTCCATGCCTCGACACATTGATGCAGTAATTCATGTAAAAGGAGAACCAACCAAGCCCTGAGTTCATAGAAATGAACATACTTTTGTGAAGCCAGACATTTCTGTTTAAAATATCCTTTTTTATTGATTTTATGTATTATTACAATTTTCTGAGACACTGAATTTTGGGTTTTCATTATCTGTAAGCCATAATCCTCAAAATGTCAAGAAATAAGGCTTGAAATATTTCACTCTATGTCTAACGAGTCGATATACGGCTTTCGCTTTCCGAAATGAGTGACAAAAAATACTGAACTTTTTCATGATAATAAATTTTTTTGAGATGTACCTGTGTATGTATATATGTTTTCTGTATAGTGTGCTCTCCCCTAGCCCTGTAGGGGTGCTGTGCCTTTTTGTGTCTTTTTCATTTCTCGTGCAGGTGAAGCTGTGGATTGGTGGAGCCAGATAACCCGGTGCCTTTGAAAATGGCCCTGGATCCTCCAGCTCACTCTCTTTTTGCTCCCTGCCAACTCCCGACAAGAGATCCTGTGTGTGTTTCCTTGTTGTCAGTCATCGTGTGTGTTCGATTGTGTCTGTGTAGTTTGTAAATAGTTACCTCTGCCAAGGAGGTTATGTTTTTGCCAGGATTTGTTTGTTTGTTTGTTTGTTTGTCTGTCTGTTTGTTTGTCTGTCCGTTAGTGTGCAACATAACTCAAAAGTTAAGGACAGATTTGGATGAAATTTTCAGGGTTTGTTGGAAATGGGATAAGGAAGAAATGATTACATTTTGGTGGTGATCGGGGGTGGGGGGGCCCACGGGGCGGGGGGGCACTGATCGTTAGTGTGCAACATAACTCAAAAAGTTATGGACAGATTTGGATGAAATTTTCAGGGTTTGTTGGAAATGGGATAAGGAAGAAATGATTAAATTTTGGTGGTGATCGGGGGTGGGGGGGCCCACGGGGGGGGCCACTGATCAGCCTTGACGGAGGTCTGCGCTCTCCGAGTGCTTCTAGTTGTAAATGGTGTCTTCTTTTGATCAGTCCAAGTTTTCTGGTAGGGGAGGGTGGTTCTTTTTTTCACGTTTTCTCCTGTTTTTTCATTCAGGGGGTTAGGTTAGTTCAATGTATTTTTACCTCCTCCAAGGAGGTTATGTTTTTGCCAGGGTTTGTTTGTTTGTCTGTTTGTTTGTTTGTTTGTCTGTCCGTTAGTGTGCAACATAACTCAAAAAGTTATGGACAGATTTTGATGAAATTTTCAGGGTTTGTTGGAAATGGGATAAGGAAGGAATGATTAAATTTTGGTGGTGATCGGGGGTGGGGGGGCCCACGGGGGGGGCGCAGACCAGAAAATTTCATCAAAATCTGTCCATAACTTTTTGAGTTATGTTGCACACTAATGGACAGACAAACAAACAAACAGACAGACAAACAAACCCTGGCAAAAACATAACCTCCTTGGCATGGGGGGGCCCACGGGGGGGGCCACTGCTCAGCCTTGGCGGAGGTCTGCGCTCTCCGAGTGCTTCTAGTTTTTCTTGCATTTATTTTTGGAAATTTAGTTATAACTTTGAAGAAGACTTTTTGATTGTTGTTTTAGCCAAGCCCTTCCCTAACCCTCTTTAAGTTATTTAATAATAAATATTTGGACTGCAGTGTTGGACTGACGTGTGTGCTTGGGAGCTGGGAGGGGACAAAATGGCATATTATGTGCATCCTGGTAAACCCCTAGGCCGGGATGTAACATTCACATCAATCTCCTGTGACAGAGTGACTGCATCAGAGTAAAAAAGAGAACAAGGCAAAGAGACTGAGGTGCACTCAGTGATGAACACAGCCATGCAACTGCAACTGCACCCCCTCCAAGGACCAGGGGCCAACAAGGAGGGTCAATGAGCAGACACCACAGAGAGGGGGGATCCAGCCCCCCCCAGAGACACAACAGTGTGCCCGCCCTGAAGATGGTCAAGGGAGGCAAGGAACTATGCTTCTATAAATCGCAGATGACTGCCAGAGGGCGGTGCTCAAACCACTGAATGTTCCCTTCAGGTATGCGCAGTCCAAGTAGTAGTACCAAAAGAGTCACACCTGTGACCCTGGATGATGTCCCGGAGGTAATATATTCCTCCATCATCCATAACTCCGTCCCTACAGAACCTTCTCGTGGAAACTCAAGGATTCTGGGTAACAGAGAATCTCTGGCGGTCATCTGGGATTCATAGAACCATAGTTAGGTACGTAATCTTTGTTCTACTTCATCCCTCCTGACCGCCAGAGGGCAGTGCTGAAAGTGCTGAATGACTAATACTGTCGATATCACAACGAATCCTGAGTCATATCTCACTGAGAAGACCCAGAAGATCCTTGTAGAAGAACCAGGCCTAGAAGATGAGTGGCCACATTGACATTGTAGAATCTGGTGAATGTGCTTGGCAAAGCCCATGATGCAACAGCACATGTAGTTTCCAGAGTTTCCCTCTCATAGCTGTCCAGAAAGCAGAGATGCTCTTGGTTGAATGAGCCTTAACACTGGATGGCAAAAGCATGACCTCCTGAACTGTAGGCATGGCAGATGACCTCTACAATCCAACGAGACAGATGCTGGTTGGAAAGAGGACAACCCATCTTAGGACCACCATAGCATAAAAAGAGCTGGTCTGAGCTTTGCATACATGTATGCAACACCTGCACAGGACACAACTCAACCTGTCCTCACCCTCTCCTGGAGGGGGATGAAACCATGCCAATCTCAATGGCTGCTTACAATGAGAGCAGGACAACACTTTAGGCAAAGTGACACCAGAGCCATCTGAACTCCACCTGAGACATGAGGGACTGACAGAGAGGGCATGTAACACACTAACCCTCTTAGCTGAGACAATAGCCAACAAAAAGCAGTCTTACATGAAAGCCACTTGAGCTCTGCCTGCACCAAAGGCTCAAAAGGAGGGTGGCACAGGGCTTCAAGAACCAAAGACAAGTCTCACACTGGAGCTCGTGGTGCTGTTTGTGGACGCAACTGATTAGCACCCCACAAGAGAAGGTAAACCAAGTTATGGCTTCTGAACAATTTCCAACCATACCACAATGACACGATATAGCAGCAACATATACTTTCAGAGTGGAAGGTCACTGACCATCATCCAGGAGAGACTGAAGGAACTCCAGAATAATGGCAATTGAACAGGATCCTGGATCTTCACTACAGGCAAAGCACCACTGGGAAAACAGCTTCCACCTATTCTCAAACTTCCCCATATCTGACCCCTCAACTGAGACAGTAGATCCCTTCTATCTGGGAGCTGCCATGGCATGCTGCAACAGAGACTGTGCAGCAATGGGAACCACTGCTGTGCTGGCCAGTACAGGGCCACCAACAGCAACTGGTGACCCTCCTTGAGAACCCTCTGTAGAGTTGGCCAAATCAGAGGAAGAGGGGGAAAGACATACAAAAAATAGTGAGGCCATGGATGTGCCAGTATGTCCTGGCCCAGTGACCCTAACCCTGTGGTACCCCTTAGAGGGAGTACCACAGAGGACAATGAGTTAATTTCTCTAAGGTGAACAAATCCACTTCTGCCTGCCTGAAAAGGCTCCAAATCCTATGCACCACCTCTGGGTGGAGGGATCACTCTCCTGGAGGGGGCTTCTGGTGGGAAAGGGAGTCCACAACTTGATTGTCGTCTCCTGGCAGATTCACTGCCTGCAGGGTTTACAGATGAGGTGCAGCCCACGTCAACAGATTTCGGGACACCCACAGAAGCTGTATTGGCCTGATTCTCCCCGGATGATTGATGTGGTTGACGGTTTAGGTGTTGTCTGACTGTATGAAAACATGCTTGCCTCTCAGATGAGGCAAAAAAGGCTTGAGAGCCAAATGAACAGCACGCAGCTCCAGTACATTTATATGCTCGGGGCAATCCCTCAGAGACTGGCTCCCCTGTGCTGCCACACAATGCCCCATCTCGTGGGGCAGGTATCTGTGGTGACTATCTCCCTGCAACACACCATCAACCCCATGGAAACCCCCCTGTACAGATAAGCCCTGTCCCTCAGTGGAGCCAGCGCACAGAGACACTACCATGTAACCCTCAGCTTCCAATTCCAGTGTCACTTGGCGTAGAGGTGGAAGCTGTTGAGCCACCTCTGAAAGGGCTGCAGTGACAACAAGCCTAGAGGCACAACATGTATGACAGAGGTCAGCTTCCCTATAAGTTGAAGGAAGGTGATTAAAGGAAGTTGACTGCCTAGCCTGAAGTGAGAGACCATATTGAGTCCATTAGTTCACCACCCTGGCGAACTAATGGATGATCCTTCACGTCCAAGGACAGCCCAAGGAATGTTGTTGTTTGGGATGGGGTCATGCTGTTCTCCTCCAGACTGACCCTGAGACCCAGCTTGTGTCACATGAGCAAGCAAGCGTATTTCGGACTGCGCATGCTTTGGACGGAGCACAAAGCAGCCAGTCATCCAGATATGCCAAGATCTTTACCCCGCTGGCCTGCAAGGGAGCCAGGGCCGCTTTCATCATCGGCAGTAGCTCGTGTTCGAGCATTGGGCCCATGTCAGAATCAACCTCAGCTTTTCAGGGGGTGGCAGTGTTTGATATGGCTGCTCAGGCCCAGAGCAGAGCGGAAGAGCCAGGGACACTTTGTGCAGGGCAGGGTGGGTGGTGATCGAGGAAGGAGGAGCCACTCTTTATGTTGCTGTCTCTTGGCCTCTGCTTCAGAACGTCGTTGGATCTCCATGCGGGCTGTTCCCTGAGTGATGGTACACGTCCACACAGTTCGGTCCTTGGCAAGGGTCTCCCAGTTGGCATGGTCGATGCTGCAGCGAAGGAGTGTGGCCCTCAGTTGGTCGCGAAATCGACATTTGGGAGCACCCCTGGGTCTTGTGCCAGTTTCAAGTTGTGAAAATAGGATCTGGCGGGGGAGTCGGGTTGTCGGCATTCTTCTGATGTGTCCTGCCCAACGAAGGCGATGGCGAGCCACAGTGGTCTCGATGCTGGGGAGATTGGCTCGGAGAAGGACGGATTCATTGGTGACACGGTCTTGCCATTTGATCTTCAAGATTGCACAGAGTTTCTGCTGTTGGAAGCACTCCAACCTTTTTATATCACTGCTATACAGGATCCACACCTCAGAGCCATACAGGAGGGTGGAGAGGACAATGGCTTGAAACACCATGATTTTGGTCTGGAGACTGAGGTCGTGACTTAGGAATACACGTTTGCAAATCCTCCCGTATGCTGCATGTGTGGCACAAATCCTGTTATCGATGTCTTTCTTCATAGTGCAGTCACTAGAAAGGTAACTTCCTAGGTAGGGGAAGGCTTCCACAGTCTCAAGGACTTCACCATGGAGTCGTATGTTACTGGTGTCTGGAGGAGGATGGCCCGGAGCTCCCTGCGCAAGGATCTGGGTCTTCCCAGTGTTGGAGGTGAGACCAAAGTGGGAGTAGGCACCATCAAAAAGATCAGCAGTGGTCTGGAGGGCGGCGACTGTGTCTGTTGGGGTTGCATTGTCATCAGCGTATTGTAGCTCCTGTACTGTGACCAGGGTGGTGAGTCGATGGGCACGAAGGTGCCCGGTGTTTGCACATCAGGTAAACACCCTCGGGGAGAGGGAGAGCCTGAAAGGGAGCACCCTGAATTGCCAGTGATGGCCTCGATAGGCAAATCTGAGGAAGCGCAGATGTTCTGAGGCAAAGGGTACATGAAATTAGGCACCCTTCAAATCTTTTGACATGAACCATTCCATATCTGTGAGTGACTGAAGGACCTCTACTGTGATGAGCATGTGGAATGGGAAACCTTTTATGTAGTGACTGAGTCCCTGTAGATCAGGGGTCGCAGACTCATTTTCTTTCAGGGGCCACATTCAGCCTGATTTGATCTCAAGTGGGCCAGACCAGTAAAATAATAGCATAATAATCTATAAATAATGACAACTCCATGAAAATACTTACTTTTATAAAGTATTAAAAAAAAGTGAATAACCTGAAAAAACTGAAATTTAAATAAAAAAAATAACAAAATTTAGTGCCAGTTTAACAATATTATGCCTCAACTTATCATTTATACATGTGCATTATGGATCGGATGTACAAAAACACTAAACACTTAGTAACAGGCAGAAAATAGTTAAAAATGTGCTTAATTTTCTTTAGACATTTCAGGTTCATATTTGTACATATTGTTCACATTTATTGTTACAGGATAGTTTGTAAATGTAAATATTTCCATTATTTAATGTTATTTTTGCACTAAAGCAAAGGAAAAAAATTGAAGTTTGTATTATTTATAGGCATAATGTGATATTATTTTTCTCAGATCAAAGCAAGAAGAAAATATGGATTCACTATTTTTTGTAGGTTATTACGCTATTATTTTACTTGAGATCATATTGGTCTATATGTGGAATCTAAATTAAAATGAGTTCGACAGCCTTGACTGTGGAATTTTTGCACTTTGCAAATTCATTCCATGGGCCGGATTGGAAGGCTGCATTTGGCCCCCGGGCCGCATGTTTGAGACCCCTACTGTAGATTTAGAATGGGACGAAATCTACCAGTTTTCTTGAGTATGAGGAAGTACGTGGAATAGTAGCCTCGGGGTTGCAGCAGAGGATCTACCACCTTGATTGCAGCCTTGATCAGGAGGAGTTGACAGCTCCTGGTCCAGTGCTTGTGCCTTCACCAGGTCGCAAATGATGGTCATCTTGACCCAACCCGAGATGTGTGGCCGGCATCAGAATTACAGTCTGTACCCCTGAGTGTCAATCATCCATGGGTCTGACGTATGAGCAGCCCAGTAACTGAGCTGCTGATGGGAAAAATGTCCGATGGCTGGCCTGACTGCCTCACTTCCTGTCCCCATGGCCCTTAGGGTCCCTGGAAGGGCAGCTACCAGAGTCTGAAGCCCAAGGCTGCCACACTGGTTGGTGGGAAACAATACAAAAGTCCCTGCCATGTCTCTGCTGAGGATAGCGCTCATCACTAGACCAATCTTGACGTGGCAGTCGAACGCTTGGACCAGTAGTCAGGTGCCTCGACCTCTGGGGAGTGGGAGGGGGCACAGTGTGACTGAGGTCCGAAAGCTGCTGCCTGGTTTGTCGGGCTTGGGCAGTGTGTTCCAGCACCTCCAGGGCAGCTGAACCAAACAACTGTCATGGGCAACACTGTGGAGAGTCCTTTGGCACACCTCATACAAGGCAGACTGAGTGAGCCAAACCTGCCGGTGAGCTAGCACAAGGCAAGACATGATCCATCCAAGTTCCCTCAACAGAAAAGTAAAAGCCTGGAGGGCTGCATCACCAAACCCATTAGCAGCAGTTGCACCACCAACACCCTGAAGGAAGGTAGACACCGCAAACATAAAGTGTGCCAGGGAATTACCTAGATGACCAGCTCAAGCACCAGAATTATATGCTCTACTGATGAAGTCATCTGTAATGCAACACTGGGGCCGAGGACACCTACCATCCTGGCATAGAGCTTCCTCGGGTGACACAATAAGGGAGGCAACAGCAGGTTCGACATCAGGAATGCAATCCAAATCTGCTGCAGCTGCATTGTGCATTGCCGCAAACACACAATCATCTGATGAAAGGTGTGAACAGGCACTTGGGTCCCTCCAACAGGCATGCAACTCCCTCAGGTATTCTTCAGAGAGAGGAACAGCAAAAGGCGTAGGAGCCCATCCAGGCTTAAAGAAGGCACTACCAGGGCCAGACTGATCTGGCTGCAGAATATCCAGCTGGAGGCATCCTAGAGCCTTATGTATGACATCCTGTATGGAACTATCTGTCACTAACCAGGCTTTGAGCAGATGAAAACAAACCAGCACCAGATGCATGTAAAGACTGTGCTCTTCCTCATCATGAAAATGAGAGGCCGATGCCACCAGAGAGAGAGCATCCTCCTCTTGGGCCAGGGCAGGCGTGGGTGGAGAAGAAAACCCAGCCCAAAATATGGGAGCATCCAGGTAATGAGCGTGAAAAAAACCACAACTTCATCACATCCAACTCAGTAGGCAATTGCTCGACCTTAGAAGACAGATCCTTGTCTTATTTGGCGTTCTTCTTTTTAGGAGGAGCTGGCATGGCAGTGGGCTCACAGAGATGACTGGAGCATCTAGGCAGAGGCAACGGTACCTGCCCTCAAGGTGGGAGGTCAGCCACACCTGCTGGGGACAACTGGGCCATCCTTGCCACTCTGACTGTTAGCAAAATACCGACTATCTAGGTGTAATAGTAAACAACTCAAAAACTGGGGGGGGGGCACGACCGCCGCCTTCATCCCAGTTACAAAATGTAAAATACAAAAAGGCTAACACCATCAGCAAAAATATTACACAAAAGTAGTAGGAAACAAACTCAGAAACTGGCAGCGGGGGGGTACGAATGCATGTCAGCAAAAATAACTGACAATAAGAAAATTACCACGGTGTAAATAATGTAGTCACTCAGACTTAAAAACCGAGAGTCAGGAGAGGGGGTGCAAACACTACTATCACCAACAAAGGGGTCAAGTCTGGTTAAATACCTTCAAGAAAGTCCTGCAATATGGTGAATGTACGTCCAGTGACGGAAAGCAATCCAAGTTAGCAATGGTTCATGCCATGCAGATTGAACCGCACACAAGAAGAAAAAAGGGAACTAAGTCACCGATGACAGACGAATATATTACCTCCAAGGCATCATCCGGGGTCACAGTTGTGACTCTTAAGGTAATTCTACTCAGACTGCGCATGTGCAAAGGGAACATTCAGTGCTTTCAGCACCACCCTCTGGTGGTCCAGAAGGATGAAATAGAACAGATTTTCCCGTCTCAGGAGATGGAGATAGTTCTATTGATGCTATAAAATTGTCTTCAGTGTCCTGACTAGGTACATACTGAATATGCCTGAACTGGCATTGGGTGAACACATATGACAGCTCCGCTGATTCCTTAATGGAAACAGTCAAGGGGTTAAGGCAGTACTTGGCCTCCTGCCTTTCTACATTTGTACATTAAGTACGCAGAGAAAATTCTGATACGAATCCTCCGTACAAATGCTCATTTGTGCTTTCTGTTCTATACAACTGTGCAGAACTGGGTTGAAAGGCTTCTGTTTACTCTGCACCTTATGCATGGAATCAGCAGAAAGACTGGAAACTAATTGAATTAATTTCATTGAGCACTTTTAAATCCAAAATGACAGTTCTTGAGTCCGACTCCACAACTTGCACCTGTTTTTCTGAATCTGCTTGTAAATGTTATTATTATTTATTTATTGTTAAATGTATCTGTTATTTGTGTTTTAACTGTATAATCTTGTACTGTGTTTTGTAGTTGCTGCTGCCTATGTTGGCCAGGACTCCCTTGTAAAAGAGGTTCTTAATCTCAATGGTATTTTTATGGTTAAATAAGGTTAAAAAATAAATGAAAAAAAAAAAAAAAAAATCTTGTCAGTTCTTTCATGCACTCTCACAATGTCTCCACTGTGATTTGTGGGATTTCTTTCATTTCCAATAAAGCCAAAAAAAAAAAAAAAAAAAAAATATTCCTTTTGTTTGATCACAAATGCAGTAAATGTTTGTGCTTTAACCTAGGGACTGTCTGAGACCTCTGAGATGATGATCCTATGAGGAATTAATAAAAACCAAAGCTTGTATTAAATCAGCACATTTTTGACAATATTTGAGAGATTTAAAAGCACTTTAATATCAAAAGGTAGGACTGATGGAGTGTCCCAAAGGTGTGCAAAAATGGAATCATATCAGGGAAAAAACATCAAGCTTCACAGAGACTTTTTTGTTATCTCATAAGGGGATTACCAGCCATGTCTGGAGATCTTTACTGACTTGTCATGTTTCAAACCCAACACCGACTGTAACATCCACTCCGTCCCAGAGTACAAGTGCACCATCGCACCAGGAAATCCAAAAACACACTGTGAATCACCAGAACTGGCAAAGCAAACATGATGAAGTAAAAAAAAAAAAAAAGTCTCTCTTGCATTGTGAATCTGAAGATGTGGTTTGATCATTTTCACTTATGTTCTTCTAAATACTGTATATGCCATCTTCTTCAACTTCATTCAACTAATGTGAACATTGGAAAGTCTTGTAACTATTTATTTAGTTATTATTGTTCTTGGGATTTTATGTTTGTTTTTTCTTTTTTCTCCATAAAATTTAGATGTGTCCAGAGCTCAATCAGTCAATCAACCAATCAAATCAATCAATCCAATCACTCAATCAATCAACTGACATTGATTAAAACCACTTACTTGAGTTTTCTAATTCGCTGCCACTAAACATTGGTTTCGCTGTTGTGAAACCAATGTGACGCATATGACGCCATGATATTTTTTCTGTTTTTTGTCATTTCCATATGTTTTTCACATTTTTACTATTGTTATTATTTTGCCTATTCAAATTATTGTTTAATCAAATCAAATAGAAGAAAATAATCAATATCTGCAGCTCATTCATTCACTTAAACTTAAGGATGAAAACATTTTGGTAGGCAAAGGTAAAGGGTAGAATAATCTGTAAAGCTCTACATTATTTAGATAAGGTTAGACATGCAGGCAGGGTCTGTTGCGATGAAATGATAAAATACTGTCTTAATTTCATTGTCTTTTCAACATATTAGTGCTGATACTTGTTTTTCTTTGCAAAAGTTAAACTATGAATGCTGGACTTGATTTGAATTCCCTCACTGTTTCTGTGGATGATGAGTCCTTCAAGTATCTCTCAACATTTTCCCAGTTACAAAAGAGCAGCTGACTCATTCTGCTTTGTTCATTCATACAGACTCATTGATGGGCTTCCTTTTGACATAAATGGATTCAGGGGTATACCCTCAGTCCCCTCCGATTAACTGAAGCTGCTTACTGGTGCCTACACACACCATTAATACACCACTGACAGTTCCAAACAGTGACATGATTGCACCTCCTCTTTGCAAACAAATTGTACTAGCTGCGATTCACCTTGTCATCAGTGAAATATTCATGTGCACAGAAAAAAGTTTTATCCAAAGGTAGTCTTTGATATATTTAATAAGTACAAGGACACAGTCTGTCTGTGTCTGATGTGAACTTTATAAAAAGAGTTTTCTAGTGTGTCAGATTTACACAGTGACAAGCTCCATTATTCTGCCTGGGAACACAAAACTACACTTATCTATGAGGGGCCGTATGGGACATTATTCAGAATTACCATTCACACCACATATGAATGTATTCCACACACACATGTGAAACAAACACAGCTCGCATATGAAATGCACTCCACACATGAACATGCACAATGCACACACATGCATATGAAATGCCATGGGGTGGCGTTGAAGAAGAATGAGGGATGAAACCAGAACTTACTGAAAACACCAACGATAGAGATAAGAGTGAAATAATAATGTCAAGTCATTTCAGCTACTTTCATAAATGTTCACATACACAGTTTGCTGGAAAAAAATAAAAAAATAAAAACATATGTTTGACTGTTTGCATTTGTTTAGTTGATAATTGTAATTCTATTTGGACATGTGTACATGGTCAGTTAATTAAATATGAATAAATACCGTGAAAACTACGTACAACAATATTACAATGAAGGGCCTTAACTTGCTTAGTAAAGATTACTTTTTTTTTTTTAATTATCTGAAAGCTGAAAACCATGACTTTCTTCAGTGTTCACAAAAAACCCATCATCTTTATTTATCATCTCAATAAAATAATTGAATTTCAGACAAAGAAAATGTAACATCTGGAATTTAACAGAACCAGGTGAAATTTTATGTTTGTCATGTAAACATATCACCTGTTTCTTTGGATCTATGGACTTCCATCTGCTCTTCCCTGCACTTCATCATTACTTACAGACTTATGGACTTATAGTTGAAAACTTATAGACTCGTGAACAGTAGAATGGGATAACTTGGGTGTGAGAATATATTCCACCTGAAATGCAAGACCTAAATACACTGCAAGGCCAAAAACTACTCATGACTAACTTTTTGTCTTCTGTTTTTAGCCTCATAAAGGCAGTTGTCAACAGATTTTAAGATTTGTATTGGACGTTTTTACAGAACATTGTTAAAAAAAAAAAAAAAAAAAAAAAAAATCAACAAAAAACTTCACATGTAACGAACAGTGTCATTGACATAACTGCTTTTTTAAATCTTAATTCATGTCTGAGAAAACAGATATTTTAAAATGATAAATGCATAAATATCGGATACTCAACCTTGAACTGCAAACATGAGCTCTTTGGGGTCAACCACTAGTGTCCTCTTGTCTTGGCTCTTTTTCCCTGCTTTGCGGTTCCCCCTCCTCTTCTTGCTCTCTCCCCACAGGTTTGAACCACCATGCATGCTGGGAATGTTAAGAATGGCAATGCCTTCCAAAGAGATGCTGCTGAGGTCCAGAGTAACACCATCACACTTTCAGGAGAGCATGGAAGACAAAATAGGAAGAAAGCAAAATTGTCAAATCAAATCAAATCAAATCAAAGTTTATTTATATAGCACTTTACAACAACATAACGAAGCCCAAAGTGCTTTACATCTAAAAGCATGGTTAAATTATGAGATAAAAAAAACAGGTTATTCAAGTACCATAAATATGAATTAAACAATAGGACACAACACACATTGATAAAAGAGACCACAGATTCAAGCCTAATAGTGTCTCAGTGCTAAGGGTTAAAAGCCAGTCTAAACAGGTGAGTCTTTAACCTGGCCTTGAACAGGGGCAGGTCAGTGAGGACTTGCAAGTCAAGAGGCAATGAGTTCCACAGATTTAGTGCAGCAACAGCTAACGAACGATCACCCCATTGCTTATATTGGGACCTGGGGACATCCAAAACCTTCTGAGACGACGATCTGAGGGCTCTGCTGGGGCGGTGAACTGTTAAAATCTCAGATCAATAGGGAGGAGCTAGACCATTTAAAGCTTTAAAAACTAACGTTAAAATTTTAAAATGAATATGATGGCAGATTGGGAGCCATTGGAGAGAAGAGAGGATGAATTATGCTAATTACACTTTTGGAGTTAGCATCTGGAGGTTGTCAGTGGTACCTACTTATTTACACCTTCAAGCCATAGATAGTTATAGCTAGAACCTTAGCCTGGACCTGGCTCTTTCTCTCTCTCCCTGGTTGAACTTGCACCTTACTTTTTCATTAAAAACTAAGCCAAAATTTTTAGAAAATACTTTATCTGAACATGAAATGTAGCTGGAAAAGGCTCTGACATCCCTGGACTTTAGCCCATAATTGGGGCCTTTCTCTTTACCTTCACCTGAATTTGAGCTAGTTCTTATGTTCATCTCTTTCCAGTAATTTAAACTTTCTTGCATCCACCTGAGGCAATTTAGAATTAAGTTTAGCCAGCGGTTGTATTAGACTTTAGTAAAAATTCCCATCATAATCTACACCTGTACCTAATCAATTACCCCTCTTCTTTCATAATGATAATTATACATATTTAGTAATTTAATTAGTTTTCAATAATAGCTACAGTGTAAATATAATTTTTTTTAAAAAATTCCCAAAGAGAACAAACCAACAGATTGTGCCATCATAACAGCATGGAAGAAAAAGATGAATAGAGACAAAGATTGTCAATCACTTTTCACATCAACACAACCTGAAGTGGATGAAATTGTTTTTCCTTGCTCTGAAAGAACAAAAATAGAATGTGGCTTATGCTGTCAGGGGCCAACAACAAGGGTATATCCCCAAAATCCCCGCAATTCTCTGCTCTCCCAACCATTTTGAAAAAACACACCAGCTGGTGTCAAAATATGACATCAGGGTAATTCCGTGCCAAATCACTGGAACTTAACCTTGTCCGTTAACGGAACCAACTTCACGCTCCCTAAGTTTGTAGTCTTAATATGGCATTAGCCATGTCTCTAATGGGACACTTCACTTGCCTCTCTGCCAGCATGGTGCATTTATTGGCCTAGAGCCACCAATTCATATGGCCAACACATCTTTGCAGATACCCCATTGGTCAAACAGTGTGTGGATGTGGATTTTTTCCTTTAGGATTTTTTTCCTATCTTATGTAAAAGCAACTCGTTATGTATTTTCAGATAACCCTGATGAAGGTCTCAAGCCCAAACATGTCAGTTTACCTTCAGAGTATTATAAAGTTGTTCCAGGTTACAAGTGCTGCTGGAATCCTTGACCAACTCTTCCACATGCTGTGTGCATCTACATAGACCAGGGGTGTCAAACTTATTTTAATTCAGGGGCCACATTCAGCCCAATATGAGTGGGCCAGACCAGTAAAATAATGATAATAACATAACTTATCATATAATGGTAACTCCAAATTTTCTCTGTGTTTAGAGTGAAAAAAGTTTTTAAAAAAGTTAATTAAAAAAAAAAAAAATAAATAAATAAAAAATATATATATATATATATATATATACACACACACACACACACACACACACATATATGTATATAAATGTTTACATCTACACACTATCCTTTAGAAAATGTGAATAGTATGAACAATCTGAAATTTCTTAAGAAAAATATAACATAATAACAAAATTATACCTCAGTTCATCATTTGCATATGTACATTACAACTTACAGATCACAACAGATCTACAAATACACAAAACATTTAGTAAAGGGCAGAATATTGTGATAATTGCTCTTATTTTTCTACATTTCAGGTTGCACATGGTTGTTCATGTTACTTCCTTTTTTGTGAAAGGATAGTTTGTAAATGTAAATATTTTCATGATATTTTATTTTATTTTACACTAAAACAAAGAGAAAAACTTGGAGTTGTCGTTATTTCTACAGTAGGGTAATATGGTAGTATTTTACTGGTCCAACCCACTTGAGGTCAAATTGGGTTGTATGTGACTCCAGAACTTAAGTGATTTTGATACCCATGATTGATAATATTTCAATGTGATCTTTGCTAGGGATGCAACTAATGATTATTTCAACACTCGACTAGTCCTCGACTACTGTAACATACATTTTCTTTCCTTTAACAAGAAAATTTGGTGCAAAGCAATTAGAATGCATGACAAAGTTTGTTTAGCAAATATTCAATTCAATATTCAACAAATATTGCAGCAACAGTAAAATCAAGCAAATCAGTAAAACAAAAGTGCATTTTGTGCAGAACAAATACAGTGCCTAACAAAGTTTGTTAAACTTACAACTAAAGTCTCCAGAGTTGCAATCAGCAATAAAATAAATATTTTTTTCCCTTGAGCAGTGCATGACATCACTGATGACCTTTTGATTACTAAATTACTCATTGACTAATTTTGCCGTCGACTATTTGTCAACTATTTGTCGTTACAGCCCTAATTTTTGCATTTCATAAGTTCATCCAGCAGACTGGAATTAACCCTTTGGCAGGCTGGTTTTGGCCTGCGGGCCATATATTTGACACCCTGACAGAGGGATGTATTAGTGACAGTGTTGCATCACCATCACAAATGCAAATATTAATGGAAAATATTAAGACCCCTTTGTTTCAGCCATATACTCAACACAGAAAGATAGATTCTATTCTATCTATTCAATTCTATTTCAAATGAAGTCTTAGACATGCATTTTGGCCTTCTGGTTTTACTGTTACAATCTTAAAAGTACTACTTTCACCAAAGGTTAGTGTTCGATGAAAATGGTGGATGTCAAAGGATTAACATTTGCAATTCATCTGATCTGAGACCTAAAGATGACAAGTGACCAGCCGAACTCTAATTAAAGAGTAAAAGTAACTCAACATCTCTGACTCTGCTGTCCTCCTTAGTCAAGCCACTTCTCAAACACCAAATACATACTAAACTGGCTTGTTTCATCTTTACCTCCATAACTGTTCTCCTTCAGTAGGTACTAATTAATAGAGACCTCTGCATGGATAGCTCTGAGAAGGGGGAAGATGAATTGTATGGACACCATCTTCATTATCACTCAATATCACACACAGCAGGGTCATGTAGGGCTAATTACCTGCGTGTTGAATTGAGGTTCAGTGAGAAGTGGATGGGGAAGAGCACATTGGTGTAACACATCCACACTTTGTCCAAAGTGAACTGTACAAACGGAGGCTATTTATGGAACAAGCGTTGACCAAATTCATTTTATCCGGTGATGTTTTTTTAACCTTACTTGCACTAAGTTGTGCATGACAGGATTCACACTGTTTGTTCACAAATAGGAGTGGATTAAAGGATTATTTATAAAAGTCTCTCAAAAACTGAAAATATGTTGGATTAACTTACCTCAACCTCCAGAAAGTCATGGAGCTTCTTACACGTGGCCGAAAATGTCTCTGAAGTGCCAAACTCAAAGTACCACAGTTTATTCTTTGTTCTGAAAAGAAACAAGACAACAGAAACTGTAAAGGGACTGAGAAAAGAGCCAAGCATTGGAGTGTTTTCTCCACATCAAAATCTTAAGCTTATAGCTTTCCTTCTCCTCCTCTCTTTTTCTAGTCCCTTTAATGCGAACCATATAAAAAAAGAAAAAAAGAGAAGAAACACTGAACCACTCCAAACGTCTTTGATTCACTTAAAAACAAACACAGTCTGAACTATACAGGAAGTACAGCTTTAATGCTTAATTTCCCAATTTGCATAATCACTCATAACATACATGTGGTTTATTAATCACTTTTTGAGGCTTTGGGATGAGTCTGAAGTCAGTTCAGAAAGCACCTGTGAGAGCAGGTAGGGGTGATCAGGGGATGCCCATGCCTAACATTAAGGCACAGTGAGGGGTGTAAGAGGGTAATGTAACTGCCCCTGCAATTAACAGAGGACTGGGGTGCTGTTCCCTTGGCTCCCCACAGCACACACTCCCATCACTAAGACTGATGATCAGTGATCTCTCCAGGGTGAGTCACCATCTGTCCAACACCACTATAGCTCATTACACCTCACCTCTCATAATTAAACCAATAAAGTACACTATATTGCCAAAAGTATTTGCTCACCTGCCTTGACTCGCATATAAACTTAAGTGACATCAATAGGGTTTAATATGATGTCGATCCACCCTTTGCAGCTATAACAGGTTCAACTCTTCTGGGAAGGCTTTCCACAAGGTTAAGGAGTGTGTTTATGGGAATTTTTGACCATTCCTCCAGAAGCGCATTTGTGAGGTCACACACTGATGTTGGATGAGAAGGCCTGGCTCTCAGTCTCCGCTGTAATTCATCCCAAAGGTGTTCTATTGGGTTGAGGTCAGGACTCTTTGCAGACCAGTCAAGTTCATCCACACCAGACTCTGTCATTCATGTTTTTATGGAACTTGCTTTGTGCACTGGTGCACAGTCATGTTGGAAGAGGAAGGGGCCAGCTCCAAACTGTTGCCACAAAGTTGGGAGCATGGAATTGTCCAAAATGTCTTGGTATGCTGAAGCAAGAGATTTTGGACAATTCCATGCTCCCAACTTTGTGGGAACAGTTTGGAGCTGGCCCCTTCCTGCTCCAACATGACTGTCCAACCTTGTGGACAGCCTTCCCAGAAGAGTTGAACCTGTTATAGCTGCAAAGGGTGGATCGACATCATATTAAACCCTATGGATTAAGAATGGGATGTCACTTAAGTTTATATGCGAGTCAAGGCAGGTGAGCGAATACTTTTGGCAATATAGTGTATGTTTGCATGTTGATGCAAAATTTTTTATTTTTTATTTTTAATTAGGGTTTATTTGACCAGGTACCAACATGCTAATATCTCCTCTGTCGTAGGGTTAGCGTTAGGTGTTAAGTATTATTAACCCCTTAAAGCCTGAATTTATATACAAATATATATTTGTATATGTAAAAATAAATAAATAATTTGTGTTTTTGGTTTCAAGCAGATGTAAAATTAAGTGGACATTGTTAATTTGATTATACCACATAAAATAGATAGAAATTTGGGTAAGATGCAAATTCAAAATCAACATTAGGTATAATAGTCAATAATAAAGCAACAACTATCAATTATTTTTGTAATTGAATAATCTATCGATGACTTTCTTTGATTCGATTTGATTAAATGATTATTTTAATATAAAAGTAAAAGGATATGCAAAAAAATATCTATAGAGAAATAACATTAAAAACAGTATAAAAGCATATATTCAAATATCTGTCAAACAACAAACAAGTCCAATGTCATCTACAAACAATATGTGCACTGCAGTCTTCATCACATTTGTATCCAACTTATTAAGTTGCAAACAATTTAAGATGGAATTAACATACAACTTTAAAAAAAAAAAAAAAGCTAAATATTTTTAATGTTTGTGTGAAAGCTTAAAAGTTTAAAGGAGTAAGTGATGGATCCAATGAAGAAAATTGAGCATATAGACATTTTCTGCCTTTTTGTCCGTGTCTTCTGAGCTAGACTCCATGTTTTTTGTGTTGATCCTTGCATCATGTGCATCCTGTGTGAAACACAACAGTGGAACCAATGTTTAGTGGCAGAAAAATTAAGGAAACAAAGCTTCGCTTCAGGAAAATTGTAATCGAATAGTTTTTTAATTGATTCAAGTTGATTAATCGATAAACCATTTCACCTCTAGGCAAGAGTAATGGAAAAAGTAACGAAACAGAAATTCACCATTGACATAACATGCTGCTTGATATTGATACTTATACAGACTAACACCCCCCATTTTGGTCTCAACACCCCCCTCTCAGGTTTCATGTTCCAAACACCCCCTGACTGTGTACCAATGCCCCCATTGAAAAACACTGATGTAAATGTTCATAGAAGCTCAAAGGTTATTATATCAAAAAAGGGGAAACTGAAGAAAAAGAGACTTTTTCAGCAAAGATATCAATAACTGAACATAAAAAACAAACATCTCCATCCACTGCCATTTATTAAACTTCATGGGTTTTACTGATGCATCAGTGTTGTAGAAGATGACATTGTTTCCACATTCACTACAGAGCCTCTGAATGTCCAAATGGGTCATATCTGATGACCATGAAAAGACAACAAACTGTATTGTACCTCATTCACACACATGTATGTATTGAATGGATCAACAGTTATTAAACATTTTAGATCAGTGGATGCTTTTGGTCACTGGTAGCTGTTTAGCTCTTTAAGGGATACATTTGCCAAAGTTTCAGGCCATGGTTTTTAACACAGTCTCACAGATTGGAATTTCCAATGCTATATAATGAAGTGTGACTCAGATGAAGGGCTAAGAGAATGAGGTCCTTAAAATCAAAGACCGTTTGTGAGCAGGAATGGGCTTCAAAGGTTTTCTGAGGTATCAGGTTCGCAAAATACCAATTTCATATGGGTAAGAAGAAATATGTTGATTTCTCAAGATTTTTTTCACTGTACCCATGAGAGCTAGTGAGCTTGGTGAGACATCAACATGAATTTCATCCACACACCTCTGTCTGAAATGAATTAGAGTACATGTTCACTGTGAACTTTCTGTGGCAGACATCAAAAGCTCTTTCACTGCAGTGTGCTTCACTGGGGGTGGGAAATAGGTCAGTTCATTCAGTTTATAAAATGGAGGCAGATTAAAGATAGACTAGTAATACAACATCTAATCCATGCCAGGCAGTAATTCTGGTCAAACCTTAACACTTTCCAAGCAATACAAGATGTTGCCTCTTAAATTTAATCTAATACATGCCTCATGGTCTCATTGTAAGTATAATTCAGGATGTGAATGTTTCACAATGAAGTGGGAGTGGGAAAGTTTTTTTTTTCTACATAACATTTTCCTGAGCCTCAACAGTGTGGATAAATGCATCAACCAATCAGGTATGAAATGGACGATGGATGATGATGATAAAGCTAGACCTGCTGATTTGTAGCCACACTTAGTTTAGTATAAAAAACAAAAATGATAAATATAAAGACATCAGGGAGCAGCACCAACTAGACCATGGGAGTCAAACTAATTTTAGTTCAGGTTCCACATTTAGTCCAATTTGATCTCCAATGGGTCAGACCAGTAAAACAATAGCATAATAGCATATAAATAACAATCACATTTTTTGTCTTTTAGTGTAAAAAAGTAAAGTTGCATCATGAAAATATGAATAACCTGAACAACCATATACAACCTAAAATTTCTTGGGAAAAAATAAATGTAATTCACCAATATAACAATATAGCTCTGTATTTTTCCCTTTGTTTTTGTGGAAAAATTTAAAAGTGCAATTTGAATATTATGCCTCAACTTACAGATCAGAGTGGATCTACAAATATACAGAATATTTTGTAACAGGCAGAGTATTGTTAACATTTCATGTATTTTTCTTAAGGAATTTGAGGTCGCTCATGGTTATTTAGATTATTCACATTTTTTGTGAAAGGATAGTTTGTAAATGACTATCAGGAGATTAGATTAAATAGACTATCAGGAGAGACATCACATGAATCAGATACTGTTTTGAGACAAGAAGATGCTGGTTCAGACAAAGCATAGATTCAGAGGCCACAGACCATCCTCCACATGATGTTGGATCCATTAATATTCCTGAAAGCATCCGCATGGCCTTGTGCAAATATATGCAAATCCTTTATTGGACAGGCGCTGCAACTGTCGTAAACTCGCACAGTCGGCAGCGTGAATAGTTTTGTCATTTTTCGTCATGCCCCGGGGTTGAGAACATGTATTCTGTTCCAGATAAAAATGCACTGGCAGATAGATTACCCATCTAAAATTTCTGTGTGGTCTTAGAGAAACCACAAAACGAACACAGATAAGATTTAGGGTCAAGGTTACATTTGAGCCGAGTTTGAACTCACATAGTTTGTATGATGATTTGACTAGAGCTGCTGCTATATATTTTTTGTACTTGATTAATCTGTTGATTATTTTCTTCGATTTGATTAAACTTGGATAGATGAAACAAATTGTAAAACTGTGAAAAAGACATGTATGAAAATGATAAACAACTTGTCCTTAATTCCAGAACCAGCTGAAACAAAAAACACAAAAAGTATCATGTAAAAGGACACAATGAAAATATCTATAGATATAAACAACAAAAAATAAGTCAAATGACAAGTCTTCAATCAATATGTGCACTGCAGTCTTCATCACATTGGTATCCAACTTACTAACAACTGAAGATGGAAATAACATACAACATTGTGCTGATCTTGGCATCATGTGCTTCACAATAAACATCCATGTGAAACAGGGGATCCAGTGTTTAACACAAGTGAAATTAAGGAAATGAAGCTTGGATTGAGGAAAGGAAATGAAGCTTGGATTGAGGAAAATTATAATCAGTATTTTTTTTAACAGATCAAGTTGATTAATCATTTCAGGTCCAGTTTTGACTGCATACTACACACAAACTACAGGGGTTGGACAAAATAATGGAAACACCTTCACCTCAAGATGATAATGCCCCAATCCATACAGCTAGAATTGTTAAAGAATGGCATGAGGAACATTCTAATGAAGTTGAGCATCTCGTATGGCCGGCACAGTCCCCAGACCTCAACATTATTGAGCATTTATGGTCAGTTTTAGAGATTCAAGTAAGACGTCGATTTCCACCGCCATCGTCTCTAAAAGAGTTGGAGGGTATTCTAACTGAAGAATGGCTTAAAATTCCTTCGGAAACAATTCACAAGTTATATGAATCAATACCTCGGAGAATTGAGGCTGTAATTGCCGCAAAAGGCGGACCTACACCATATTAAATTATATTTTGTTGATTTTTTAAGGTGTTTCCATTATTTTGTCCAACCCCTGTACTACATATCCTTTGAAATGAAGTCTAATAATATCTTAGACTTCTTCTGTTCTACCCCTTGCACTAAGCATAAAACTCCATTTACTCTCACTCAAGGTAAGAATTCCAAGAAGAGAATGAATAGTAGAGAAGTTATAGTATCTTATAATTATCCATAGGCTCATCAATAAATTAAAAAAAAAAAAAACTGTTACTCTGCTCATATATCCCTCCAACCAAGCTCTGCATATCCATTTCAAAATTTCATGCTAGGTCAAAACTGTAGCACAGGTCACAGAAACCTTTTTATCTCTCCAAGAAACAACCACCAATAACAAGCAATTTATCTCAAAGCTTTAAGGACAGAAAAAAACCTACAACAGTGCTGACATGCAGAACTGAATTCAGTAAATAATGGCCTCCTCTTAGCAGGAATCAAAGCGCTACAAGAGGGACGTATTAGTATAAGCAGAGTAACAATCACTGAATTATTGATTTCCTCATTAGGACTTTTGTCAGGACCATTTAGCCACTTTATAAATGAGCTTTCATTAGGGTACTTGCAAGATAGCCCAACTCGGAGTTGATTTATAATGTGCAACTTGGTCAATAAGAGAGGAATGGGAGCAGAGGGAGGTGGGAAGAGGCAGGGGGGTGACAGGGCCATGCTGAGAGGAGTCCCCCCCTCCATCACCACCACAGCCCAGCCCCCACCCTGTCACCACCATCAGCACTCCACAGAGAAAACCAAGAGAAAGCCCTGAAGGCACAACAACAACAAAAGTCTGGCAATGTTTGCAAACAAACAAATGAAGGTGGCCATTTCAAAATGCATATTCAAACCTGGTGGTTGCTGAGTAAAGGGGTGAATGAGGGCAAATACATGCAGGGTTTTGAAAGTTTGGGCTCTTTAACACTTATATGTCATTTTGATAGATTTACTTTTGGTTAGTTCAAGAGACTTTGACATGCGAAACAGAAAATCCAAGAAAAAGGCAATGTACTAGTTGACTATTTGATAATGGTCTAACAACAGTTCAGTGCTGATGACAATTTCAATTAATTTCAACTCCATCCCAAACATATTTGGGAACTATATCATATTTATCATAGGTTCATGTTCAACCCAAGAGATGACGGAAGTTTGATAAGACTTTGCCATAGCAAAAAAGTCTCCAAATAAAAAAAAAATCAATGGAAAATACTTTGAAGAATGGTTAAAAGTTTAATGTATAAGACCTGTGTATGCCTGTGTGTTCACAGGAACTTTGTGTCTGTGTTGTGCTGGGACTTGGTCCTTTGTGGACATTAGCTTACTCCATTTTGTAAGCCAACAGCCACTTTTACACAGAAAAAAAAAGGTGAGATGGTGATCCCAACTTTTTGCCAACATTGATCGATTTACACAGCCAAGTCAAAGGAGTAACAGAGGTGAGACAGGCTGGACCTGCGGACAATGGACCTGTGTTTCCGGAATCAAAGGGGTGATGACGCAGTGCAGAGTATAGTGTGGTGTATAACTTACGCATCGGAAACACTCCGAGCAGAGTCTTTCACCATACCGCAAATGTTAGCATGGATAGAGTCGCCCACCCAAAGTGACAACAGCTCGCGGATCTCGGCGTCTCCCCAGTTCGACATCTTTCTGGTCGCATAGATATGTTTGTTTACTGTATATGGCCCACGCTCATTTTTTAAATCCCCTTGGCTGTTGCACACACAATACGTCATCACACCTTGGTTGCAGAACGAGAGGTGTTCCTTTTACATAGCATTCCAGAATCATGATTCAACCTTTATCACAGCTCTGCTACTCCAAAAGTGTTACAGAGTGGTGACAGAGGTAGGACCAAATGATCCCACCATTTCGTTTGACTTAGCCTAAGTCTACTTTGATAAAAGTACACTATTTTTTTGTATTCTCAAATTGTTACTATAAAGTACCATTGAACTAAGCCTTCAGTATGGGATGTAGGATTTGGGATGATAATAGGCTGTATGTAGGTGACCATAATAAGTCTGAAAATGGCAAGTGTTTTTAGCTGAGTAATAAAAAAAAATACTTTTTAAGTATATTTTTTGTGCTACAATCACATTATTTCATCCTTCATTCACAATTCAGAGTTAATTCAGAGTTATCAGGAGGTGATAGCACAAGAAAGGACCATTTAGCTCTGTTGTACACTAACAAAAGTTAATGACTACACAGATCTAGGAAGATTTTCTTTTTCTTTTTTTGTCACTAGCTAACAAGAGTTGTGCAGCTCCACAAGCAAATGCACTTCTCAAAGCCCCATTAAAAAAACAAAACAAAACAAAAACCTGTTTCTGTACAGAAGCAGAATGAGAAAACAATAAAATACTGCAAAAACTGCAATTAGCAGATGCAAAGCCAAGGAAAGCTACAGTTAGTAGAAACATCTGACTGTCCCGTCGATTCCCTCCACTTAACCTAACAAGCTCACCATGGCAACAAATCACCTCGTGTCCTTGTTCATTAGGTAATTAGGAACATCTCATTGGCTGGATTGGATTGTCGTTTGTTATCTGCCAACTGATGCTAAACACCAGACTCATCTGACAGACTGACTGTGGGGAGCGTCTTCAATGGTGGCCAGCTTATCATAGGATTAATAGGAACTCCTTTTAAGTGAGATGATACTTTTAAAGGTATTAGGAGGATCTGACTTTATGGTAAATGCAATAAAAGTGAACGTAAAGTACTTATTTGTGTAAATTGTTGGCTGATTTTTGGCTTCTACATTCTTAGAGGTTCATTAATTATACTTTGTGTGTGAGATTTGTGCTTCCAGGGAAAAAAGGCTCTTATGTAAACCCAGAAATGTACTTTACGTGGCCAGCTCTCAAACCTTTCAGCTACCCATAAGGCTTTGTGTGTGATTTTACCTGCACTGTATCAATGCAAAGTGTACTGCAATAATAACTTTAGTGGCGTGCATATGAGATCAGTTGTAATGACAGCTGCTAAGTGCAAAGAATACAGCGGCTCAGGTTTCCAAAGTCATTGAAATGTTATTTGCAAAAACAAATCACAAAACAAAACTCCAAAAGAGAAGACACACAAATAATGTGGTTGTACCACAATAGCTTTAAAAAAACACCAAAAAAATTGTACAGTAAGGCTGTGATAGGTGAAGTTAGCAGCTTAGCACAAACAGCCTGAAACTGAACAATAGCTCATGTTCATCAGGCCGTTTACCTTCTAAACTGGACCCAATATTAAAGAATGTCACAGGCAATAAGCTTCAGTGTAGCATCCAGCATCCCTGCAGCCACAGCACCTTTAGATGCACTTTCCACTGGACACACTCAATGCGAGGTACACAGGCATTGATTTTTATTACCCTCTGACACTTAATCTAACCCACAATGATCTACGACCTTATTTTCACACTAATTTCTTCTTGATCAGAGGTGATAAATATTGCATTTGACATAACCAAGTCTTTGTGCATTGCATCAATGCACTGTTTTGTTTAACATGACAATGCCTAAAGCGCTCCCACTTTGGCTGGCAGTTTGAGAAATGAGTTGCATTGTCCTTGCCTTTTAGAGATGGGCTACAGCAAGTCATCTGAACAATGGATTTCTTTCAGTTGCAATGCAGTGATTACTAGGTGTACTTTTTACAAGGAAAGAAATTACTCACACAGAAATAAAATATCTAACATTTTTAAGAACAAATACACATCTGAACTGTAATTGTGAAAATCAGATACTAATATGCATAGGTCATAACAAAACATGAGTATGAACTCAGAGCAAGCGGGCAACAATCACAACTTAAAACCAATGCAGGACAATGGGGAGGCCGGGGCGTTTCATATAATTTTCTACATTTTCCCTCATAATTCACACCCTGCTGGAAAACCACTTGCCATCCACTGACATACATATATACAGTATATGTGTGGAATAATTAATAATTCAATGTACTGTATATATTTTTCAATATAGACCATAAATGCAAATGTGCACATTGAGAAAAGAGGGTGGAGTTGGGGAAAAACAACATGTCAAACACATCTTGCTTGCTAATGCTAACTTATTGAAAACACTGATCACTTTGGCTAAATGCAAGATGTTAGAAGCCACCAAGTATTTTCAATTACTTGATCTATGTTAAAACATAAGTTGTGCTTGAAAAAAGCTGTGAACTTTGCATTGTATAGAAATACATTACTATGACTAGATGAGCTAATTAGCAGGCTAGCTGACACACCATATAATTTAACACAAATGAATGCTAACATTGGCCGTATATGTCATGACAGAATCCACTGGCTGTGTTTAACTGCAACACTACTATTACCCATAAAGTTGGAATGAAATATTTTTACTTCCTCTCATGAAATGATTGTGGCAATGTTCAACAATATTCTTGATGAGGTGTAACTGGGACTCAGTATGTAATCATTGCACCTGGTAAAAGGTGATTACTGATGTGTATAAATAGGAAATAAAAGATGTGTCTGAAACAAAAACTATTCCAACTACATGAAAAACTGTGTACGTCAGAGCTGCAAGTCAGGGAAAAATAAATATTTCCTGTCCAATAAAGACAAACTCCAAAGTCTGAATCAGCAGCTGATCCAGCTGTCAGTCAAATAGTGATTGGATTTCAGCTCTTTTCAGAGAGCCCAGCTGCTTTGGCTCGGCTCCCACATAAATAAAATACTTAGTCAATACATTATCCCCTTTTCCACCCAACATGCTCAGGAACTTCTAGTACCAGGAATTTATTTACCAGGGTAAAAGAATTCCTGGTAATTTGTGTGTTTTGCATTTCTACTACACTTCAAAGTTCCTGGGAATTTATTCAACTCAGACTTGGTCATTTGAGTCATCAAAGTCCTGCTGGATTTCTTTATTCTGAAAATGTGTTCAATAAGGTCCAGGCTTATTATCCACAGGGTATTCACATGGGGCGGATTATTGCAATGCTCTTGTAGGAGTGAGTCAAAGACACTATAGGATGACTCAAATACGCTCAAAAGCTTGAAAGAACACGTGGCAAAATGATTCCCTCGCCTATAAAAAGTTCATCTTCTGATGTGCCTACTTTGTGAGCAGGTTTTTTTCTAATGAAGCGATGAAACCTTCATGTTTAAAGGATCACCTGAATAAAATACATCCTGACAAGGCATCTAAGGATGCAGCTTATTTCCAGGCCCTCAAGGAGTAGCATTCGAAACAGAGCATTTCTAATCTTTTGCTCAGAATGTAAACCAGACAGAGAGCAGGTTAGTGGCTTTGTACAAACATCTCTTCATTAATAGTAAAGTCCGGCTCACCATTTACAGTGGGAGAGAGGCTGGTTCTTCCTGCAATCAAAGAAGCCATCTCCACTGTCAAGCCGTGCGTTTACATGACAACTTTTATTCCTGGTTTAATCTGAATAAACATTAGATCCTATTTAAGATGACCATGTAAACACCTTATTCCAGTTGAAAAAGAATAGTTTGGAATAAATTTAAATCCAAATAAAATCACTGGTTTAATCCCCTTTTAATTCCAAACTAAATTATTCCTCGGACATGTAAACCCTATATTCCGTTTGGACTTTATTCCTGCCATTCTGCGCATGCTCGTTGTCTTGTCCTGTTCAGATGATGCACACATTCTGCGCTGGCGGAAGAATATACAGTGCAATATAGTCTAACCAAACCACTCCAGTGGGCTATTCTGATGGGATCTACCAGCCTCTAAAACCCTGAAGGAAGAGTTCATCACCTGTTTTTTTATTAATTCATTTGTCATGCACTAATGAGTTTGATAAGTGGGCAAATCAGTTTGCACTGCAGTGCACCAATTACCTTGTTCTCGCAGCCCTTCCGTTAGCTTAGCTTAGCCTAGTTTAGCATAATCGCTTCATTCCTATGGTCAGACGTAGCCAGGCTTTCATGGGTGATCTGTAGTATTTTATGAGTGATTTTGTGAAATTCAGTTCTCCCTAATCATTCCTTTAGTCCACTGGAGTCAATATGATCACAAACTGATGCTCAAATCATGGCGATGTGACTTACTGCAGTAATAAGATCTTGGGAAATAAAAACTAATGCAAAGCTAAAATGGTAAAGCAAAGCTAGTTTAGCGCATTCATTCCTTCCAACAAAAAGATTTTCCAACTTTCATCAACACAACAGTCCCAAGATTGTATGAGTGCAGTAAGTCGCAGATCTAAAGAAATAATTTGGGAGAATTGGATTTCACAAAATTGCTTACAAAAGACAACAAATCGCCTTTAAAAAACTGGCTACGTGTGACCATGGAAATGCAGTGACTATGCTAAACTAAGCTAACAGAAGGGCTGCCAGAACAAGGCAACGTGAGCACTGCAGCACAAACCCCTTTGCTCACTTATCTACCTCATTAATACCTCATGTAAACCTTTATTCGGGTTTAACATTTCCATGTAAACAGAAGAGAAAATACTTTAGTTCCGAAATAATTTCTTCTGGAAAAATAAATCGGATTTAAAAAATATCATGTAACCGTACCCATGGAGCAAGACCCAACGCCAGTATTGAAGGCCATATGGCATAGCAGTTAATTTAAAAACTTGGATCATATATGGGCTGAGGTCTGCTCAATGGAGTGCATGGCCGAACACGTTATTATTGGCCAATTGAGGCATGTTGTTCATGTGATTAGTTGATGTTAAAAACATGCATCTTTATTTGTTTCAATACAAGTTTCAAATAGGGCTGGTCATATTACGGTGGGCTAGTTGAAATAACAGGTGGGCAACTTAGTCGGTATGTATTGCTGATAGCAAACCTGAATAATAGACTGAAGGCTGACAATTTGAATTGCAGTCCCGACGGCACTGAAAAGAATTGGTTTGGGGGTTTATTTAGGAATAAGAATCACTTTATTGATCCTCAAAGAGAAATTCAATTGTTGGGCAGCTCATCTGTGTTCATTTACTTTTCAATATAAAATAAGAACGATTTTAAAAGTCCTTCATGGATATTTCTTTTCATTGTATGAGCTTCAAAAATTAAAGAATGAAAACTAAATACTAAAGAAATTATTCTCACTGTGGCCAGAATTTATACCAATAGAAGGCAGTCTACTCTTGTTCAAATTCAGACTGAAAAGTGGCACAATAGAACAACTGCACAAACAACTTAAACTTAGCCAAAAGTAAAAAATAAAATAACTAAATTATATTTTTTCATATTTCACAAACCTAAAAAGCCTTATTCAAATTCAATCTGAAAAGTGACAAATGACAAAGAAAACAACAAATCTTTCTATTTCCTTCTAAAACCCTGAACTTTAGACTCAAAAGTCAGTGGAACTATATACATAATGTACAAAACCAACGTGACAAAATTATTATAATAATATGATTCAGTGACATTGATCATTTGCCCCTCACTTGGTTTTTGTCCCTTTGTTGGGCAACGATTGAGAGACCATGTGTGTGTTTTACTGGTGTTGTGTTGCCCAATGTGTTATTGGCGTTACTTCAGTCAGTGTGTGTGTATATAATGGATGGGGGTGGCTGCTGCACCGCGTCGGCTGCTCTGCGGGAGCCCAGAGACAGTGCTCAGCCCAAGAGCAAGTCAGAAAGTCACAGATACAGTGAAATTCCAATTGAGAGAATCACGGTATTAAACAGAAACCCTGACAGGTGCAGCAGTGACCTCGATAGGTGCAGCAGAGACCAAGGAGGGTCGTTTAATTCCCCACAGCTCAGAAATGGATGACAGACAGTGAGCTGCTGTATGAGGGAATGAAGCGCTTAGGGAATGCTACGGTGGCCCAGAGGTGCAACAGGCCAAAAAATTATCCACTAGACGAAAAAAATTATCTACTACAAGATAAAAAAAAGAGAACAGCCCAAAAAAATTATCCACTATAAGAAAAAAAAAAGAGAACAGCCTAAAAAAATTATCCACGAGAAGAAAAAAAATTATCTACTACAGGAAAAAAAAGAGAACAGCCTAAAAAAATTATCCACTAGATGAAAAAATTATCTACTACAAGAAAAAAAAGAGAACAGCCCAAAAAAATTATCCACTATAAGAAAAAAAGAGAACAGCCTAAAAAAATGATCCACTACATGAAAAAAATTATCTACTAAAAGAAAAAAAAGAGAACAGCCTAAAAAAATTATCCACTAGATGAAAAAATTATCTACTACAAGAAAAAAAAAAGAGAACAGCCCCAAAAAAATTATCCACTGTAAGAAAAAAAGAGACACAGCCTAAAAAAAATTATCCACTAGATGAAAAAAAAATCCCCTATAAGAAAAAAAGAGACCAGCCAAAAAAATTATCCACTAAAAGAAAAAAATAAGAGAACAGGCAAAAAAAAATATCTACTAGCCCAAAAATTATTCACTATAAGAAAAAAAAAGAACAGGTGAAAAAATTATCTACTATGAGAAAAAAAAGAGAGCAGCCCAAAAAATATCCACTATAAGAAAAAAAAAACATCATCCACCTTTTCAATTACGGGGGGCGCTGTTTACCCGAAAGGTGTCTTGCTTTAAAATTAAGACCACCACAAAAATAAATGGATAGGCTGAAAATTTCAAGGCTTTCAGCTAATGTGGCTAATGCTAAGGAAGTACCCACCGGAAGTGGAGGTCGTGCGCTAAAAAATAAAGTTATTTTAAAATATAGATATTTGCATCAATATAGTTTGCAAAGCAGTTAAATGATTAAATACGGTTCCAGTGTCTGCTCAAGGTTAGGGATGGGCGTTAAATGGTTAAGGTTAGGGTTAGGGTATGGTTGGGGTTAGTTTTCAGTGGTAAATGGCCCTTGTGTCACTGTGCTGAAGGTTCGTGCTAAGCTAATGCTAACACGAAAAGTTGACGGCAACTTGTGGTTATTTTATTTTGAGAGGAGGAGAAGAGGAGCTTCCTGTGGAGCTCCACTATCATGGCATTGCCCATTTGTTTGCAGGTAGACCTCTCCTCCTCAACTCAAACGGAGTGTCTTCACTAACACTAGATCAAGAAGGACATTTTGTGGAGATAAAGATGTGTGCCGTGGTACCGCAGTGCCTCGGCACCTGGCAACGAGCTGAGCTGTGGTACCGAGCCATGGTACGCGGTGCCGTGCTGGGGTACCTGGCACCGAGCTGCAGCACCGCGGTGCCACGGCAAGTGGTTGGAACCGAGCCGTGGTACCACGCTACGTCGTGGCACCAGCCGAGGTGCCACGGCACCTCACGGCATCAACCGTGGTGCCACGGCACCAGGTGTCGGTGCCGCAATATGCACTCGCTGTCTCTCAACAAATGGGCGATGCCATGATAGTGGAGCTCCACAGGAAGCTCCTCTTCTCCTCCTCTCAAAATAAAATAATTTAGAACTTCTTGTAGTGAATATTCATCAAAAATGATATTGAATGTCAGGCAGTTGAACAATTCAACACCGTAATCACACAATTGTTTATTCGCACTGGTAGTTCACAAAGTTGCCGTCAACTTTTTGCATTAGCATTAGCTTAGCAACGAACCTTCACACAGTGCACACAAGGGCCATTTACCACTGAAAACTAACCCCAACCATACCCTAACCCTAACCTTAACCATTTAACGCCCATGCCTAACCTTGAGCAGACACTGGAACCGTATTTAATCATTTAACTGCTTTGCAAACTATTTTAATGTAAATATCTATATTTTAAAATAACTTTATTTTTTAGCGCACGACCTCCACTTCCGGTGGGGTACTTCCTTAGCATTAGCCACATTAGCCGAAAGCCTTAAAATTTTTCAGCCTATCTTTTTATTTTTTGTGGTGGCCTTAATTTTAAAGCAAGGCACCTTTCAGGAAAACAGCGCCCCCGTAATTGAAAAGGTGGACGATGTTTTTTTTTTCTTATAGTGGATATTTTTTTGGGCTGCTCTCTTTTTTTTCTCATAGTAGATAATTTTTTTCACCTGTTCTTTTTTTTTTCTTATAGTGAATAATTTTTTGGGCTAGTAGATATTTTTTTTTGCCTGTTCCCTTTTTTTTTCTTTTAGTGTATAATTTTTTTGGCTGGTCTCTTTTCTTCTTATAGGGGATTTTTTTTATCATCTAGTGGATAATTTTTTTAGGCTGTTCTCTTTTTTTTCTTATAGTGGATACTTTTTTTTGGGCTGTTCTCTTTTTTTCTTGCAGTAGATAATTTTTTGTCTAGTGGATAATTTTTTTAGGCTGTTCTCCCCTTTTTTTTCCTTATAGTGGATCATTTTTTTGGGCTGTTCTCTCTTTTTTTTTTTTCTTGTAGTAGATATTTTTTTTCATCTCGTGGATAATTTTTTTTAGGCTGTTCTCTTTTTTTTCTTGTAGTAGATAATTTTTTTCATCTAGTGGATAATTTTTTTAGGCTGTTCTCTTTTTTTTTTTTCTTGTAGTAGATAATTTTTTTTGTCTAGTGGATAATTTTTTGGCCTGTTGCACCTCTGGGCCACCGTAGAATGCAAAACAACGATGACAACCAATCACAGATGGAATAGGGCGGGCTGTAGGCTACCCATCCACTTGCAATAATGCTGCATTCCAGGCCATTTTTTGAGCCCGTAAGTCATGACTTCAAACCATGACTCACAACCTTCCAGGCAAGTCATGCCAAACTGCCTGAGCGTAAGGAATTGTGGTAGCTAGATGTAAACAAACCAGCATGATGGGCCGTACGTTATGCCCATTTTCAATCATTTCTATTGCCAAGGTGCTGCTCTTGCTTATTTAAGGAAAACAGAGGAGTAAAAACAGTGTATAAGGCAAGAAAAGCTGTTAGACCTTTTATGTCTATTATTTGCATATTGGATACGTATTTGGTATTAATTTATTCTTGCACTCCATGGACTGAAAACTAGCTAACGCTAGAGTAGCTGCGATTATGCAGAACATTTGCAGATAAATAATGTCAGTGCAATACCATTGTTTTAATAAATAATTTGCATAAACACCACATCCATGAGGGCTGCCATTGCTACGTGACGTCAGAACTCGGGAACCTGGGAGTTCATTGATCTAGTCCGAGTTCACAGGTGGGAAGTCAGCAGGTTGACTGTCTTCCAGTGTCTTTTCACTGGTAGAAGGTTGGTCGTGTAGTCTGTATATTTTTCTATTGGATAAATCTTTTCCCTTAACTTTTGTTGGGTGGGCAGAGGGACAGTTGGGTGGGCTGAGCCCACCCCTGCCTACCGCCAGCCCCAGTTTCAAACTATCTCCAAGTGTTGTAACAATATATTTTTCCCTTGTTGCTTTTAATTCTAGCTTAACTGAACTGGGTAGGCGACAGATGATAAAATAAATAAATAAAACCGTCTTTTAGCACATTAGCCTGCGCTACCCCACTTGAGGTCTTTCCTCGAACATAGCCTACATTAGGCTACTCATAAACATTTCCAACAGTTATCAGTTATCATCAGTCATCATTATGATGATGATGATGATGATGATATTAGTTATTAGTTATTATTATTATTATTAAGTGCCTATATTTCAACCCTCTAATAAGTATACGGATGTTATTCTGTGGATGGGTAGCCTACAGCCTGCCCTATTCCATCAGTGATTGGTTGTCATCATTGTTTTCCATTCCCTAAGCGCTTTCATTCCCATATACTGGATGTTTTTCTGTTGTGCTATGCATGTTGTGGTGGTATTGCTCTGTTATACAAATTTTAGGGATAGGAGAAAGCTTAAATTTCATGTGGTCATTGACCACATAGCAAGTGTGACAGACCTTGCTCACCTGCACCTTCTGTTTAATGCTTTATGCCTAGTACATGTGTGAAATTTGTAATTGTGTCCTGTTAACTCTGGTACAATGTATCAAATTGTAATGTACAGTATGTCATGGATACAATACATGGTTCTTTAGAAATAGAGCGTTTTGTTACACAAATGTTTGAAACAGTTTACTGATTCTTAACCTCCTGAGACCCAGGAAAATAAAAGTTTTGGCTGTTTCACATTAAATAATTATCTTGACTAGAAACTGTGTGATGCAACCTTTTTCCCCTTACATTTTGATCTTTTATGGACTCTTCTTTGCAGTTTGTTTTTGTTTGTTTGTTTTTAAGTAAAGCTGTGAAGTTCTTGTCTCCTATAGAGGACAAAATTTATTGCTCAGTCTCAACCGGTCAAGTAAAATAACAAGTCCAAATTAGCTAAATTACAGACTTTCAGACTGAGCTACACCTCCACTGTGTTGGACCAAAAGCACCAGGGCTTTACGCTTCTGTCATTTGGCTTAATATACTATAGGAATTTCCTTCCACTCTGCATTTATCAATTAGAACACATCAACTGCTGTACATTACAGGTCCATCCCTTGTTTCATGATCGTTCACAATAAAAGCTGTAAACATATACACTGTATAACTCAGAGGTGACTGAGTAGCTTACAGTTTCATTCACATAATATTTAGTGGTGTATATTCACAAGTCATGTCATTCTAATGAAACAACCACTAGTAATATTAAGCATTATTTTTAGCCTCAGATGAACAAATGAAATTAGCACTTCCACTGACTAAATAACAGCTTGCCATTTTTAGACATGTTTATTTTTTTAAATACTCCATATTGTGTATTTAATAGCTATGCTACATGATTAAATTACCCTCTTTTCAGCGGACATTAAATGTCCAATGAAATGTTAGTTAAAGGTAAAGGACAAATCCTGACTGTTTTCAAATAAACCTTTACCGCTGCCATTCAAATGCACTGGTAGAACAACAGTGGGCATTTAATGGATGATGCCTTTACGGTGTAAGGAATTTCTGCCTGCTATCACACCAATACTTGTTTGGTTACTTAAAAACATCAGTCTGTGAGCTGTTACTTCCTTTCACAATGCTGATTTGAGTATAAGGGAAAAAAAAACAAAACGTGCAGACATTATCACACAAGCAGCAGCTGGCAGGAAAAGACAGTGTGCATTAGGTGTGTCTACATGTGTTTAAATGGGTGTGATTATTTTTGTGGACAGTAAAACAGAAAGATCTTATAAAAACATGCAGTGTGTACTATGCTAAACTACTCTGTTGTGACACACTTTGTAACACATGCATTTGTTTTCCAGAGAAGCTTGTAAATCTGTTGTTTTATGTTAAACATGCCGCTAATGCATGAAACTACTGTGATCAATTTAACAGAATCGATTGGCCCACATAGCCTACTATAGTTTGTTAACTGGAATACTTTCAGAATATCAAATGTTTTCTAATTTGAACGAATATGTGATAAATGTTTAGCATAACTGTTTCCTTTTGTCTGATTACTAACATTAGTATGTGGTATTACAAAATTAATTAACATAATGTGAATACATGTCAAATTTTAATACAGTAGCTCTATAAACCTATTCATACAGACAGAATTTCATCAGCAGAAACTCCTACTGGCACAAAGTGTATGTGATAATAGATGTCTTTAAAGTAAAGCCAAAACATCTGAATCCCCCCTAGGTGGCTGGTGAAATATAGTTCATATATGAGTCAGCCTACAGCTTATCTCATGAGCCAAACTAAAAACTCACAGTATTCTATGCTCAGTTAATATGTCATGTATAATTTTTCTGATCAGTTTACTATTTGTCAGAAATTATTACCATTAGATATAAAAACCTGTGACTGACAGGTGCAATGACCATGCAATGTCAGACCGATATTTAATTTTTACCCCCTCTGCCTGCCGAAGGGGGTATAGTCATCAACGTGTCTGTCTATCTGTCCGTCTGCCCATCCATCCAACCGTCTGTCTGTCCTTCCATCTGTGACACATCTTGTAAACACTCTAACTCTGAAAAAAAAAAAAAACTGCTGGAACCTTAACATTTTTACCATACTTACTGTACATTATGTGTAGAGCTTGGACAAGCTTTAAAATGGGTGACCTAGACCTATTTTGTGACCTACTTTTCCAAGGTCAAATGTCTAAAAACACCATATCTCCTGCCCCATCCACTCAGTGGAGGGGGCACTCCACTGAGGGGATTTTAAGAAATAGGAGAATCTTGTCTGCTGGCGTTCATGGAGGCCTGGCTCAGCAAATCAGACCAGCACAACACCCTGTTAGTAAGCGGGTTTGGGACCCTGATCCATCTGGACTGGTCACGTTAAATCCCTGGGAAAAGCTGAGGAGGAGCATCCTTTTTAGTGATGAGTTGGTGTTTATGTTCAGGTGTGCCTTTTTCCCCTTTGTCTTTTGTGGGTTTTTTCTATAATACTTAAAATATTTTGTAAAGTAATCATTGCTCCCTCCTTATTGGTATTTTTGCCTTTATAATATTTTTGTGTTATATTTCATATTTAGTGTTCTTTGAGTGATCTGGCACTAAGAGCTGGCTCTTTGATGTGAATGTCGGAGCAGCACGTGATTAGTCAAGATGTGTGGTGGTGTTTGCGAGTCAGAAGAGCCGGAATTCCCATCACTAATGCTTTTATGTCAATGTACTGTAAAACTATGATGGTCAGAGAAAGAATCTGCACTTGCTATGCTCTAGCTACCATTGTTTTTGGTCTCTACCAGAAAAGGGTCTGTGTGGATGCCACTAGTAGTGATAAGCAGACGTACTGGTTTTTCGGAGTTTATATGCTGAAACAGCTGCCTGTGAAAGCAATGTTCTTATTTCAATCAGACTTGGACATTCATCCAGTATTGAACTGTCACTATATGTGTATTGTGTGTATACTGCTCATATATTGTTCTGCTTGTTGTTGAACTATTTTTGCAACATGCAACGCCATCTTCACAGTAAACCTTTTTAAAGAGGACTTCTGTCAGTCTTGTAGAACACTAGGTAGGTTTCTATCAGAATACATTGCACATGTCCATCCACTACTATTGTGTGAAAATCAAGGGTTAGTTAGTGCATCACCATCATCATGGTTTGCCTTTTTTTTTTTAACTTGTCTTGTCCAGCATCATAACAGCAGAATGGTAGTCTGCCTTTTGGTGCTGAACAAATTTACTTTGCCAAGGGAACCTTCATTAAGTATATGAAGCTCCCCTTGATATTCTACTGTCTTTGTTATGAATTTTGTTGAACCACATTTCAATGCCGGACCTGACATGGGGTGGGGGGGTGAAGGCGGGGAGAACAAGAAAGAAGAAGATGGGGAAGACCCCTCACAAGATTATATCAACAATACAAACAATAACAACCATGGTGATAATTACAATGGCAAAATAACTACAACCAGAACTGAGTAAACTGGGCCGAAGAGAAAGAAAAAAACCAAACAAAACGAACAAAATTACAATAAAATAAAATACATAAGATCTATTAAATGATGAATATAAGAAAAGAAAGCATGAACAGAATATAAACATCTGCCCAAGTAATACCAGCAACAAATCTACACAGCATCAGTTGTTCACATTAATCTCCTGTGACACAGTGACTGCATCAGAGTAAAACAAAGAGAGCAAGGCAAAGAGATTGAGGTGCACTCAGTGATGAACACAGCCATGCAACTACAACCACACCTCCTCCAAGGACCAGGGGCCTACAAAGAGGGCCCCAAGGCCTGGCCAACCAGCGACACCACAGAGAGGGGGGATCCAACCTGCCCCCCCGAGAGGTGACAATGCGCCCACCCTGAAGATGGTCAAGGGAGGCCCCAGCCGGAGGCCCCACAGCAGCCGAGTACCAGCCCTAGGGGACCAGGGACGCCAGCCGCCAAACCCCCGCCAGAGCCGGCCACTCAGGGGCAAGAAAGGTGCCAGTCCCCAAGCCCCACAAGCCCAGGAGCCTCCCGTCCCCCTGGGCAGGGTTCCCACCCAGCACACCAGGAGGCCAGGCCAGCCCAGACAGCCACCCACCATGGGCCAATGCATACCCCGATGCCGCAGCCAAGCGCCCCGGGAGCCTGGAGGCCCACCCCCCCATCCCTGTCCCCCGTCCCACCAACCACAACCCCCAAAACCTACACCCTCTCCAGTCCCCACACAAGCATATGCACATACACCCACTGACACCCAGACACATACACCACCCACCCCACATGTTCGCCCATTCACACAAACACCTCCACCCAAGCCCATACCCCCACCCATGGTTTGACTTTTAAAGACCAACAACTATTTTTGTCAACTTCCAAATTATTTTTGTCTTTCCCAAGTGATTTATCACCATTTATTATAATATTAACCTTTGCATTTTTCAGTAAGAATAATGTATTTTCTTATATTTAATTTACTGATCATGCAGATGTTCATCTGTGTTCATCTCCAGATGTGCATCTCCATCCACTGTCACTGAGCATATGCCATGGGTTTTATTGGTGAATCAATGTTGTAGTAGATTACAGTGTTTCCACTTTGACTATAGCACCTCTGAACGTCGCTATGCTATAGCCTCTGACTATAGCGCCTCTGAACGCCCAAATGGACGTATATGTCATCATATCTGATGACCATGAAAGGCTGATGAACTGCATTTTACCTCAAGTATTTACATGTATTGATAGGATTAGGATTAGCTCCCCCTTGAACTGCCACTTTACTGTGGTGGGGGAGTTTGAGCGCCCGAATGATCCCAGGAGCTATGTTGTCAGGGGCTTTATGCCCCTAGTAGGGTCTCCCAAGGCAAACAGGTCCTGGGTGACGGGCCAGACTAAGAGCAGTTCAGAAGCCCCTATGGAAAACAAACATCTGAAGATCGTGACGTTGCCCGGTATAGCACAGCCGGGGCCCCACCCTGGAGCCAGGCCCAGGGTTGGGGCTTGTAAGTGAGTGCCTGGTGGCCGGGCCTTTGCCCACGGGGCCCAGCTGGGCCCAGCCCGAAGAAGTGACGTGGGCCCACCCTCTGGAGGATCCACCACCCACCGAGGGAGCCGTAGGGGCCGGGTGCAATGTGGATTGGGTGGCAGTCGACGGCAGGGGGCTCGACGACCCGATCCCCGGACACAGAGTCTGGCTCTAGGGACATGGAATGTCACTTCACTGGGGGGGAAGGAGCCGAGACTTGTGAGGGAGGTTGAGAGATACTGTCTAGCTATAGTCAGGCTCACCTGCACACACAGCTTAGGCTCTGGAACCCAACCCCTTGAAAGGGGCTGGACTCTCCACTTCTCTGGCATTGCCCACGGTGAGAGGGCTGGCGTGGGCTTGCTCATAGCCCCTCAGGTCAGCCGCCATGTGTTGGAGTTTTCCCCGGTGAACGAGAGGGTCGCATCCCTGCACCTTCGGGTTGGGGACAGGTGCCTCACTGTTGTCTCGGCCTATGGACCGAACAGCAGTGCAGAGTACCCGACCTTCTTGGAGTCCCTGGGAGGGGTGCTGGATGGTGCTCCAACTGGGGACTCCATTGTTCTCCTGGGTGACTTCAATGCCCACGTGGGCAACGACAGTGAGACCTGGAGGGGGGTGATGGGGAGGAACGGCCTCCCCAATCTGAACCCGAGTGGTGTTTTGTTATTGGACTTCTGTGCTAGTCACAGTTTGTCCATAACAAACACCATGTTCGAACATAGGGATGTCCATAAGTGCACTTGGCACCAGGACACCCTAGGCCGGAGGTCGATGATCGACTTCGTTGTCGTGTCGTCAAGCCCTCCGGCCGCGTGTTTTGGACACTCGGGTGAAGAGAGGGGCAGAGCTGTCAACCAATCACCACCTGGTGGTGAGTTGGATCCGCTGGCGAAGGAGGAAACCAGACCAACTCGGCAGGCCCAAACGTGTTGTGAGGGTCTGCTGGGAACATCTGGCAGAGCCCAATGTCAGCGCGGTCTTCAACTCCCACCTCCGGGAGAGCTTCTCCCAGATCCCGGAGGAGGCTGGGGACATTGAGTCCGAGTGGACCATGTTATCCACCTCCATTGTCGAAGCTGCTGCTCGGAGCTGTGGCCGCAAGGTCTCCAGTGCCTGTCGTGGCGGCAATCCCCGAACCCAGTGGTGGACCCCGGAAGTAAGGGATGCCATCAAGCTGAAAAAGGGGTGTTATCAAGCCTTGCTGGCTCGTGGGACTCCCGAGGCAGCTGATGGGTACCGGAAGGCCAAGTGTGCTGCAGCCCGAGCGGTTGTGGAGGCAAAAACTTGGGTCTGGGTGGGGTTTGGGGAGGCCATGGAGGAGGACTATCAGTCGGCCTCAAGGAAATTCTGGCAAACCGTCCGGCGCCTCAGGAGGGGAAAGCAGTGTGCCACCAACACTGTTTACAGTGGAAGTGGGGAGCTGCTGACCTCGACTGGGGATGTTGTCGGACGGTAGTAGGAATACTTAGAGGATCTCCTCAATCCCGCTGTCACATCTTCCATGGAGGAAGCAGAGGCTGAGGTCTCAGATGTGGGCTCGTTCATCACCCAAGCTGAAGTCACCAAGGTGGTTGGCAAGCTCCTCCGTGGCAGAGCACCGGGGGTGGATGAGATTCACCCTGAGTACCTCAAGTCTCTGGATGTGCAGGGACTGTCTTGGCTGACACGTCTCTGTAACATCGTGTGGCAGTCGGGGACAGTACCTCTAGATTGGCAAACCAGGGTGGTGATCCCTCTTTTTAAGAAGGAGGATGTGCTCCAACCACAGGGGGATCACACTCCTCAGCCTCCCAGGGAAAGTCTATTCCAGAGAGCTGGAGAGGAGGATCCGACCGATAGTCGAACCAGGAGGAACAATGCAGTTTTCGTCGCGGTCATGGAATGCTGGACCAGCTCTATACTCTCCAGCGGGTGCTCGAGGGTTCATGGGAGTTCGCCCAACCGGTCCACATGTGTTTTGTGGATTTGGAGAAGGCATTTTAATGTGTCCCCCGTGGTATCCTGTGGGGGCTGCTTCGGGAGTATGGGGTCTGGGGCCCTTTGTTAAGGGCAGTCCGGTCCTTGTATGACTGAAGCAGGAGCCTGGTTCGCATTGCTGGCAGTAAGTCAGACCTGTTCCAGGTGTATGTGGGACTCCGGCAGGGCTGCCCTTTGTCACCAGTTCTGTTCATAATTTTTATGGACAGAATTTCTAGGCACAGCCAGGGGCCGGAGGGGGTCCGGTTTGGGGACCACAGGATTTCATCTCTGCTTTTTGCAGATGACGTTGTCCTGTTGGCCTCATCAAACCTGGACCTTCAACGTGCCCTGGGGCGGTTTGCAGCCGAGTGTGAAGCGAGTGGGATGAGGATTAGCACCTCCAAATCCGAGGCCATGGTTCTCGACCGGAAAAAGGTGGCTTGCCCTCTTCGGGACGGCGGAGAGTCTTTGCCCCAAGTGGAGGAGTTCAAGTATCTTGGGGTCTTGTTCACAAGTGAGGGAAGGATGGAGCGGGAGACTGACAGACGGATCGGTGCAGCGTCTGCAATGATGCAGTCACTGTATCGGTTGGTTGTGGTGAAGAAGGAGCTGAGCCGAGAGGTGAAGCTCTCGATTTACCGGTCAATCTACGTTCCGACCCTCACCTATGGTCATGAGCTTTGGGTCATGACCGAAAGGACAAGATCCCAGATACAAGCGGTCGAAATGAATTTCCTCCATCGCATGGCTGGGTGCACCCTTAGGGATAGGGTGAGGAGCTCAGTCACCAGGGAGGAGCTCAGAGTAGAGCCACTGCTCCTCCACATCGAGAGGGGCCAGCTGAGGTGGCTCGGGCATCTGTTTCGGATGTCTCCTGGACACCTCCCTGGGGAGGTGTTCCGGGCATGTCCCACCAGGAGGAGGCCTCGGGGAAGACCTAGGTCATGCTGGAGAGACTATGTCTCTCGGCTGGCCTGGGAACGACTCGGGGTCCCCCTGGAAGAGCTGGAGGAAGTGTCTGGGGAGAGGGAAGTCTGGGCATCCCTGTTAAGACTGTTGCCCCCGCGACCCGGCCCTGGATAAGCGGTGGATAATGGATGGATGGATGATAGGATTAGTGGATCAACAGGTATTAACCCTTTCATGCATAGTGGTCACTACAGTGGACAGCTATTCTACAGCTGTTCTCTTGTATATTCATGGGTTTAGTTGTTTTAGTTCCATTTCAACCAACACAGTGGACACTTATGCATCATCTCATAAACTGCAACTCATACCATTACTGTAACTTTGCTGTTCTTGATTGGTTCTTGATTGGAAATCAATTGTTAATTGTTATTTTTTACATATTATCTCCATGAAGTGAGTAATAACTAGTATTAGAATATGTTAAAATGTGAGACAACATCAGATTAGCTGCATTAAACATGGTTTCATTTCACTGTTTTCATATCACTTTATGATATCGGGTTTTAAATACATGTTTCTTTGCTTCAAGAATAAAATTCATAGTGTAGCTGAGTGGACATTTTTGTAAATCTATGAAGAAAAAAATCTCAATCTCATTGTTTTTTTCATGCCTAAGGAGGAATAAAAACACTCAAAAAAAAAAAAAAAAAAAAAAAAAACCTCAACTAAGGTTCTCATAATTCATGCATGAAAAGGTTAAACACTTTAGATCAGGATATGCTTTTGGTCAGTGCTGGATGTTTGGGTCTTTGGATTAAAACTGTAGTAGTTCAGTGTAATAATTTAATAATTCATTCAATGACTTATGACCTGAGCTTTTGATTGAGGAGCTGATGGACATTTCTTACAAACCCTCCCAAAATGAACCCCAAACTTTCATTTCCATATTTCACCCTGATTAATCACTGCTACATCTCTACAACAATTACTGTATGAATTGTTGACATGCCTGGCATTAACTTAACAAAGCTGTAGGGGCTACTGCTAATTAGTTATTTGATAATGTTTACAGGGCTCAAGGTGTTTTCATGCAGTATTTATCGTCTGGCACCTCCAGCAACACATCACTGAAAGGAATGTTTATTTTCGCTAGACATGCTAGAGTCAGCGATAGATTTCTGTTTCATTAATAAAATAACAGGTTTCCAACCACCTTGTTAGCATGTTTTAAAGGCTTTTTAGTGTTGCATCCCCAAAGGCTGCTACACTATAGCTCATGTGATTCTATATTCTCGTCAAAAAACAAAGCAGCACCAAAAACATGATTACACCCTGCAGAAGATCTTCAGTTAAGTAATTGGAAAACATAATTTTTAGCCACTAATACGTAGCTGACATGGAGGCATGTCCTCTGTTTGTCACCTGGCCTTTGACTGACAGGTCCTTTGCTGCTCTGTTTGATATTCAACACATCGATTTACTGTAGAAATATTGTTTTCCTGACAGGCAGCTCTACTGTATGAAGCTGTGTTTTAAAAGTTCACACTAACAAGACTATAAGAATTGTCATCATTTAAATTACAAAACTGTTCATATACTTTGTTCTGGACTGAAAGTCCTGCCGCGGCAGCTCATCCATATAATATTATATGGCTGCAACAAACATGACGAGGAAATGACTGAAACGCGGAACTGGAACAAGCAGAGCTCCGCCTGGCAGTGGCATCTGCAACAAACACAATGGCTGGAGGGAGGCGAAGCTCCAGCCGTTTCCGCGTCATGTTTGTAGCAGCCATATGGTTGTGCTGCCACTGCTAGGCGGCTGCGTGAGCCTCTGCTTCCCATAATGCACGTCACGACAAAATTCCGAAGATGCCCGAGTTACCTCCCGGCTCTGTTTGTAAACACATGGTTTGTTTATGGTGGATGGAACTTTGAAATTGTTCACTGTGAGGGAAGAGATTCAGGTGAGTAATCACAGAAAGACTTATGGATTTGTGATACTTAGGCTATGACTGGGGTTTTACAGATTTGATGAAAAATTGGTGACGAAAGTCTCCCGCAGCTTTAATTGAAAACACCACAATGGAAGAAACAGACACTGGCTCAACAAGGGATTTTTTTTTTTTTTTGTGGTCACTGTAGATGCGCATCAGGGCCAGAGGTTTTCATTTGCTTGTAATGTATAACTTCACCACTAGAAGTCACTAAATATCACACATTCATCTTTTAAATCTGGTAAAATATATCTATTGTCTTATTCTACTCAATATTATATACGTTTTTCTACTGAAGTTTGTTAAAATGTAATGAACAAATTATTAACTATAGTTAATAAATAAGTAATTAAAAAACTACGTTTAACCTTCAAATGTCGGTTTCAGTAATGTTCTAAATATTAACCCTCAAAGATCAAAGCTGCCACCACCAACCAGCTGGGGTCACCAGTAAAACCCATGTAGTTTGACAATGGCAGTGGATAAAGACACTTGTTCTTACATGCAATAATTGATATCTTTGCTGAAAAAGTTACTTCAATTTTCTCTTTTTTGATATAATAACCTTCAACTTTAATCTCAGCTTTTGTGAACATTTACATGACCAGTGAATTAAATATAGGAAAAAACCTGATTTGACTGAAAAAAATGCTAATTATTATAATAAATGGTGATAAATCACATAAGAATGGTGAAATAGAGAACTAAATTCATTTCGGAACTGCCACAAAAGTAGCACTGGGTGTTCATTTAGCCTTGTCTCAGTTTTTAAGGTGTACGGTTTGTGTAGTCTTGTCTTGTGCATATATGTATGTGTGTGTGTTCCCACTGAGCTGGGAACAGGGCCACAGGTGAGATCCCTCTAAATTACACAGAAGTGGTCATTAATTATAGATGACACTTTGGCCACATAAATGACTTCATCCTCAAATGAGGTCCGAGGGCGCCACCACTGAGGTCCACCAAGTATGTGTGTTTGTGTGTCTTCCTATGTGTGTGATTTGGATCATCATCATCACCTGTGGCCCTGTTCGCAGCTCAGTGGGAAGCATGCGCACACACACATACGTCCATGCGTACACACAATCATTGCGATGCATGTGTGGATAGCTGTGTGTTAGTGAATCGAGCAGCCCCATCCAGCACCACCACACAGCTTTGATGAACACACTCATTATGCTAAAGAGTGTGCTCCATGCCTGGGCTTCCCTGTGCCTTCAGGAAAGGTTAACTCAGGATGGTTACACAGCACAGCGAGAGCCTGTGGGCGCACGGGGGCAAAGCGGCTCTGGAGGAGCACCCTGACAGTGTTGGATGTCTCAGGACCAAAAATAGAGCTTGGTATGCAGAGCAAATATCATGGCAACATCAAGGTGCCGTGATTGATGCAGAAGAATAAACAAACAGGTGATGTGCTGTGGCTTTCATGCTGCAGCTGCAAGGGTCTTAATGTGGCTTGAAAACTGGCTGTTATAACATTAACCCATAAAGACCTAGTGCTGTTTTTGTGGCAGTTCCCAAATGATTTTTTCTATTTAAGTGATTTATCACCATTTATCATATTATTATCCTTTGTATGTTTCATTTTTCAGTGTAAATAATGTATTTTCCTACATGTAATTTACTGATAATGTAGATGTTCATAAAAGCTCAGAAAAAAAATTAAAGGATATTAGATTAAAACAGAGAAAACTGAAGAAAAAAGTGACTTTTTCAGTAATATACATTAACTGAACATAAAACAAGTGTCTCCATCCACTGTTATTTATCAAACCCCATAGTTTTTTCATTGTGAATCAATCTTGCAGAAGATGATGGTGTTTCCACATTTACTACAGAGCTTCAAATGGGTCATATCTGATGACCGTGACAAGATGACAAACTGCATTCTACACCAGTTATTTACATATATTGATAGAATTAGTGGTTCAACATAGTGATGTTTGATACCATGGATTTCCTTTCCGATCGGATATGGAGTAAAATTCAGGCTGGTATCGGTTTTCTCAGTGTATTCAATACTAAGAAAACAGTCTGGAATTAGGCCCGTCGCTGTGAAATATGCACAAACTACTCTATACTGAACCAGTCATAAGTCTGGGGGGCAGGTGTTTTGCAAAGCGCCATATGCACTGACTTCTTTTTGCTGTGAGTCAAAGTCAGTTTCAAGTCCACAAATCTCTTTAAAACTGTTGTCAGTTGTTTACTTGATTCAAAAATGAGAATTGAATTACAGATTACACCCTATATTCTCAAGTTTCTCTGAGTCGTGTCTGTCTTATCTGTGATTGGTTTACTCAGTGCTTGTTAGTCCCGCCTTCATATTTGGATTCAAGCCCCATGATACCAGAAGGATTTCTCACTGAGAAAGATGGATGGCTGACCAAGCGACAAGATCCCAATAGTTTAGTTACTTTCCACTTTGTCCCTGATATACATTACCTCAAATGACCATAGAATCAAAAGTATCGATATTTTGATCTGTGAATAGATTCTTGTGTGTAAAGATCTGGTATCGGAGATATCGATATTTCAGTATCGATCCGAACGTCACTAGTTCAACAGTTATCAAGCATTTTAGATCAGTAGATGCTTTTGGTCGCTGGTGGATGTTTGAGACTTTGGGTTAAATCTGCACCAGTTCAGTAATAATTCATACAACTATTTATGCCATGAGCTTTTGATTGAGGAGCAGTTGGACATTTTTACAAACCCTCCCCAAATGAACTCCAAACTTTCAGCTCCAGATTTCACCCTGACTAATAGTAATAATAAAAATAAAAATAATAATTTTTATTTATAGGCACCTTTCAGGACACTCAAGGTCACCGTACAAAGTTGTTAAAAATAAATAAAACACAATTAAAATTACATATATACATATATAAAAGACATAGGTACATAAAATGGCAGTAGATAAAAGTGAAATTATGGAATTGAGTAGGCCTGTCTGAATAAATAAGTCTTAAGCTGGGATTTGAAGGTGGTAATAGAATCAGAGTGTTTTATGTGTTCTGGGAGGGCATTCCAGAGGCGGGGGGCTGAGCGGCTGAAAGCGCTGGACCCCATGGTAGAGATTGTTTGGTTCTTTGAGGGCTAAAGATTAAGGGGATCTAATTATACAAATGGAATCCAATGTCTTAATATGTTCATTAGTGTGTAATTTAGGCAAAAACTTGAGTAGATTTAGGAAAAGACCATGTATTGAATGAAATACAGTTTGTGGACCTTTCTGTCCAAGGGCTCTGTACTCAGATGTAAACAGTCATCTCATACTCACAGTTGGGTGTTAAATAGCTGTAAACTTAATGCTTATCAAAAAAAAATACTGTATAACAGACGATACAATTGTTCTCATTTGATTTCAGAACAAAGCTTTAGGAATCTTTATATGGTTACTAGTAAGGATTAGCATACACTGAAAAATGCTGCCTGTATGTTTTGTATGGTTGAGCGTAATGTATATAAATGAGTAAATGCTGACATTATTTGATAAATATGGAGCTAATATGGAGCTAGTTTCCGGCCAAAACTCAACAACTTTGGTGTTGTTTTTAGGTCAAAAAGCTAAATTTTATATGTGTAACACCTCTTGAAAAACGAAAATTAAAAATCTGTGAGGGCAAATTTTAGCAGCTTTAAAATCTCTGAATAATGGATCTACATGGAGACCAAAGGCAAACACTCCCAAAATATAATGTCGCTAACATAATTTGCTTCTTATGTCTGATAATAAATGTTACCAAAATCTGGTTTGGTTGTTAAATAGTAGCGCAACATGCTACACAGTTTTCTGCTTTATAGTTTAATATCTGTTTGGTTACCAAGTTGTCAGATTTTTTGTTTGAAAAAATTCAAAGTCAAGCCTTAATTACAAGTATTTCATACCATCATCAGAATGAATCTGATCAGTCATTAATGGACAGTAATTAGTGGACCCAGGGTGTCTTTTATCCTCATTTACTAAACTACTGCTTCAACTATTGAACATGAGTCTTCATATTCTTTATTGAGCGAATGACAGACATTGTGAAATGTCATGTATTCTTGTTACCTTAAAGTCTCATTTTCATTTCTTTTCATTTCAGAACATCATGAGGCAGCTGGTGGAGGCAGCGGTTCAACAAGACTTGAGTGGATTTTTTCAAGACCAAAACATTCTGAGACAAAACAACTCAGACAGACTCTGAGTCTGTATTATGCACTGTAACAAGGATACTGTGAAATATACAGTAACTTGCTGGCAGCAATTAGCAAGTAAGTTGCTGCACTACATTCTACAGCATACTTACTGTATATTAAATTACAGTACCCATAAAATACTGTAATTGCTATTACAGTACCAATCACAGTACTGTAATTGCTATTACAGTACTGTAATATGGCGATGTATTTTGTATCACAGCAAATAGTGGACTGCTGTGACAAGCATTACTGCATTCATTTTAATAATGTAAATTAATAACTGTAAAGTAAATACATACTCTAAAATAAAGACACTGTTTTTGTTATAAACCTTCTCATTTATTTAAACTTTCAACATTTAAACATTTCAACATACATACTACATAGATTTGATTCTGTAAACAACAAATACACCAGTTGAACCTCAAACAGTGAATTTTCTTTCATCTTCATCTTTATCTGCACTCTCAAACCTGAACTGGATACTGGATACTACTAGTCTTCTTCCCTGCAGTGGAAGGATAAAAAGGAAATAGTTACTGATGTAGAAATTTAGAGGCAAGATTGATGGCTCTGACCATTTTTGTTGACTCCTTGCTACCCATTAGAAATACCACAATATTACTACTTACAACACTACATCAAAATGGCAGAAGCATATATACACACACACGCATGCGCACACACACACACACACACACACACACACACACACACACACACACACACACATATATATATATATATATATATATATATATATATACATATATATATATATATATATATATACACACACACACACACACACATATATATATATATATATATATATATATATATATATATAAAATCTCCTAGTCTTGTAATGTCAATACAACCAAGTTCAAACCTTATCACTTCTCAAAATTTTCTTCCACACTAAATAAACCTGAACTGGAACTGTACAGAAATTTAAAGTATTCAAGGTAAAAATTAATTAAGTCTCACCTGGTATCAGTTGTTCTGCCAATCATACTCAATGAAGTTCCTGATGAACAATGCCACGTGTGGACTGAGGGACTCATTCTTTCGTTGGACCATCTTGCCACTCCTTCTGCTCACCTGGACCACCTGGAACCGCACTTACTCTGCTCTGGATTTATCCCAACAAAAAAACTGTAAATACAAAAGACGTCATACATTCCCCCAGCCAAGGAGAAAAACTTGGTTGAACTGATGGTTTGGATTCTTACCCATGTTGTGGTATGTGCTGTTTCATGCTAGTGTAATATATCCACTAAGTCTGGTTGATTAACTCCTTCCCTGTCATGAATTGTGTTGTTTTCTGGTCTGTACCTACTTCATTCATTTTGGAGCAGTACACTCCTGGTAAACCTCTCATTCTTACAACAATGAAGGAGTTATTGGACCAGACTTGGTGGATGTATTTCACTCACATGGACCAGCAAATACCACTATATTGATAAGAATCTGAACTATCACTTAAAGTTTCCGTGCACAGCTGTCATTACAGTACGTCTACTCTACAACAACATTTAGTAATGAAAATCAAGAGACCTTACGTCAAAATATTTTTTAAAAATGGACCAAAAAGATTTAAGTGAGCACATTTATGGCTGTGTGAAGAATAGGAATGGGAATTTGGGGTATTTTATTGAATACTCCAAAACAAAAACAAGCACTCAACTTTTTGTTTTAAAATGATGAAGCGAAAAAAGACATGTAGATATGATATGCGCATAAATTTTAGACTTACATTTCTCATGGAACCAATAAAAGCCGTTCTTGCTTTTCTATCTTTTGCATGGTGAGTAAAAATAAAGAACTGCTGTTTAAGGTGATAGTTTGGATTTTTTGAAGTAATACAGTTGAGAAAATGTTATGGCAAAGGAATGGGCTGTCTGATGGCGATGTAAAAAATGGGAATATCCTTTATTTAGCGCACTCCTGAACCAATATTGATTCATTTAGGTGGGCTTTGTTTTAGGTGGTAAAAATTCATTTTGAGCTGAAAAGAAAGGTTGAAAATACAGCTGAAAAGTTGAAAGTGTGGCTTGTTGAAGATTTCTACAATTTTACAATTTCATTTAGCAGACGCTTTTGTCCAAAGTGACGTACAACATAAGCAAGAATTTAGACTTGAGGGAAAAACCCTTAGTAAGTGCAAAAAGTGCTTCAAGTTTGATTGGCCGCAGGCGCTGCCATCAAGTACTAGAAGACGTGCTGATTTCTCCATAAGAAACCATTAAACATTTTTGGCATAAAAAGCTGAATATTTAAAAAAACTGAAAAATATAAATACAAGCACTAATGTTCTGAAGAAGCTGAACATTTTAATGTTTGAACGGTGAAAATCAGTGAAAAGCGGATACATTTTGAATAGTATTTTACTTGTGGAGTAGGTGGTCACATAACAAATACTTGCTCCCATCCCTAGTGAAGAATATTAAGAACAAATACATGCTTACCTCTGGATAAATTCCAGTGATGTGGCTGCCTCCTCTGGATATTCAATGTTGAACAAGTAGTATGACCCAAAGAGGGCAGCTAAAAAAAAATCCCGCTCAAAATTACTGTATTTTGATTTACAGTAAAATATATTTTACTGTAGAAGTCACCTGCCAATTAATTTTGTTCATGATGCTTTGCAGAGCTACAGCAACATACTGTATACAGGTTCTACAGTAAGCATTTGCTCATTATACAGTAATGCTGTGAAAACTACAGAAACTTATTACAGTGTGGAGTTTGGTCTCATAAAGACCAACCTTCACTGTGACCACACTAATGAGACAACCTTCTGAACCTTTTCTTCATCTTAGCTCATGTTAATCTTGCTTTTGTCTTGATCAGTGCTTGAAAAAAATTATAATGAACCTTGAAGTGAAATCTTCATAGTTTCTTGGTGTATATGTTTCTTGGTATAAATATAATATATTAAAATGTTACTTGGCATAGACTGATTTTATTACATATTATTAGTTTTCTATATTAGGGGTTGAACTGAACACAGATTTGTAAAAGCACAATGTAATGAAGACCCTATATTATTGTTGTGTTTCTGGTTTGTTACATCTAAGGTCATCAGCCCCACAGATTAGGACTAAGAGGTCCTCTGTTCTGAGATATTCACAGACAGTCAGTTCACATACACTTAAAAAACAAATTATTGTGTTAGTCTAACTAAAACGGGACTTTAAAAGCGCTTGACATTGTACTCATTGTGTTCTGTTTTATTTGCAGGGGTTCAGGGATGGGGGTTATGCTAATGTTTATTTACATTAATGTCTCTGTTTTACAATGTTGAGTGGCCGTTTTATATTTATTTTTTATTAATATGACACCATTAGTCAAACCTGTAGGCCGAACAATGCCTTCCCTGTTTATTGCTGTCAAGCTGCCGTTCATGCCATAGTAAGGGAATCTTTCATCTTTCAAAGTAAAAGCACTTCCTACACATCTTGAAACTCTCAGTATCCTTCCTACAAAATACAGATGCAACAATATTTCCCTTCATCAGTCATAACCACCTTAAGGATCACATCAAGAGGTTTCTGAAAATCATATTGTGATCCCCACTTTGAGAACACCTGATCTACAGGTCTGCAACAAAAACCCTCCTTCACAAACTGTATGTTATTTGCCATGAAGCTATCTGCTTTGTGACTGGAGCTCCATTTAACACTCACCATTAGACCTTGTATTGTCTGCTCAACTAGCCTTCTCTTCACATTCGCAGGTCAACTCACTGGTTTCTTTTCAATTACAAAAACCCCATCATATCTACAGTCACTGCTTAATATTCACAATACAAGTCGTACTCTGTGTTCTAGTAGCTTCATCAGTCTCCTCATACCCAAAGGTTGCACCTCTGTCAGCTGCTTCACAGTTCAGACTTAAAAGCTGACCTCATTCATTCCGCTCTCCTCTTTCATAAACTCAGTACAACCATTAGCACAAGATCATCGTACTTGCTTTTTGCCATTTTGTTTTTAATACGTCACCATATATACTGCAATTGTTACTTCCATTTAGCATTGGTACGACATGTTGTAAAACTGTATTATCTGTTTTTATAGTCTTGCTTCTAATAAGTGCTCTTTAAAAAAAAAAAAAAACATTATTGTAAATACTGTAAATACTTTTTTAGCACTATTATGGCTCGTTATGTAACTTTGCAACTTGTTTGTTTTGTTTTGTTTTGTTTTTACGGTTTTATCTGAATGTTATGCTGCCTCTTTGCTAGGTTGTCAATGTATATCAGAACTTGCTCTCAATCTACCTACCTGGTTAAATAAAGGTTAAAATAAATAAATAAATATGTCACATCCATGCATCCATTGCGTTGGAATGAGCATTTGTCAACCAATCCACCAGAGGCCGCTGCTCCAAATTACAACATAATGGCCAAATACCACGAAGAAGAGTAGAGTTTTTGAAGAGAAGAAGAAGAAAGTCAACGATTACACATGGTGATGACAGAGAAGGTTTCACTAATGTTGTCATAAATGTGTCCGTAGTTTTTCATTAACTCACACAGTTGCTCTTTGAAAACTTCTGCCATTTTTGGAAATTGTTTTCTTCAAATCTCAACACTACATGCATGATTCCCAGTAGTACTGTTCCATATTCTCCATTTGGGTTTGTATCCACAAGCTCCCAGAGGACGGACAGAATGCTCCCTCCATATATGTACGTGTATTTAACTTAGAGCATAAATTCTGTAACTGAACCTGGGCAAGTAAACATACTGAATAACAAAATATTAATCTCTTTTTTAAATTATGCTTAAAATATCAAGTTTAAAAATGTAAATGCAATAAATGGTATTCACTGACGTCACACATCCGGGGCACTAGGTCAGCCATGTTGAGGGGCAAACAAATGCATAGTTGACTGCGCTTGCCTTCGTATGTACGTGTGCTTTGTTCAAACTGTGATGTATGGCTGCTCCACTGCACAGAAGGACAATGGTTAACACCTGTGCCATTCACGGGAGCAGGTCTTTTCGGACCCCGAACATTTGGAGCATGAGACAGTTCGCAGCTGGCCTGGACGTTTTGAACGCTGGGATAAAGACATTTCGGACCAGACTTAGCACACTGATATACGTGTAAATACAAGAAATATGTAGATGTGTATAACACCGAGATTGTTTGTCAGTGTCAGTCTTTGGAGGATTTCATGTTTCCTCTTTAGATCATTTGTATATTTCAAAATAAAATTCAAGTGTTTTGTCTGAACCAATAATGACTTTTTCTTTTTCTTTTTTTTTTTTTTTAACCTTAGATTATTGTTAAGGTAATATCTTCTTCTAAACTAATTAATGTAAACATCATCTTATTAATAATTATAGAAGCATGTTAGGTTTCTAACCAGGGCCCGTATTCCTAAAGATTCTTAGTGCAAAGAGTTGCTCCTAGTCTCCAAATTCTAAGAAAATTCTCGGAATCATGATGTTTTCTCAGAATTTCCCCTAAAAATGAAGAGTAGATCCTAGTAAAGATAAAAGCTATTCCTATAGAATCCTAGCGCTTAAGAGAGCTCCTAAGGTGAGATCTGTTAAGAGCAGGGAAGAGGACTTTTAAGGGGCTTAGGAGTTCCCTAAGCAGAAGACAAAATGGCCGACAGAAGAGGCAGGAGGGCTATTCTCCAAACACTGGATGACAGTGAATTAATTTAATGCTACAGATTGGATTGTGCAGGAAACATGTTTGTGGTTGATCTCATTAGAGATGCACTTACTTTTCCAACCCAACGCCACAATGCAGTACCACCCGAAATGAAAGTCATTACAACACTGACATATTTGGCAACAGGGAAAATGCAACAATGCAGCAGTGATGACTTGGGTCTGTCACAACCCTCCATCTGCAGGGTCACAACCTCCTGAGGCCAGTCAGCAAGCACAGACAATCAGAGAATGAAAGCTGAGCCATTTTACCCTCGTTAATACCAAATTGAGTTGAAATGTTGAAAGCTGAAAGTGCAAAAATTACCAGCATGCCAATTAATATGAGCAAATAAATATAACTATCACTATGTGAATACTGTGCAAGTGGGCCTGAGTTTTTTCACACATTTTGTAGGATAATTTTAAAGTATAGTTTACTATTCATTTAACAGATATTTTCTTTTATGTGAAATATTATTTACAATTACACAGTCTTCATAAGATTAGATTCTATGATTAAGTTTATCGATTTGAGGGTCCATCCCTTGCCCATTATCACCAAAAGTATATTTTTTTTCTAGCTTTTAGGATCAACCAATCACAGCTTTTGAAATGATGACTCATACCTAGCAGCAGGGTCAACCACACCTCCCCACTAAGATAAGAATTTCTATCCGTTCCTTGCTCAGAGTTCTCTGAGAGTGTTCTGGAATTACTCCTAAGCTAAGACTCCTTGCTAGGAATTTTTAGGTGAAGTTAGGTGCTCTCTGAGAGGATTCTCAGAATCTTTAGGAATATGGACCCAGTTCTTTATTCATAGCCAGGATAAACATGAAAAATTTTGAGCCAACCAAACACAAGGATGTGTTGGGACCATTTTGTACAAGGTACCGTATTTATTTAATCCCTCTGAATAATTTTAGGAATGAGGGTGTACGTCGTATCACGTAACATATCTGGAAGGTTGAACCATTTTGCTATTGGCAACAGCATAGTACAGACATGCAGGAAAGAGCTGTACAAATCCAGATTTAATAAAAAAAAAATGGATAAGGCGACAGCAAAAGCAAGGGGTCCCTATCAGGAGAAGCTGAACGCAACTGCTAAGCAAAGGTATTTGGAGAAGACATTAAGGAAAATAGTCTATATTCACCAGCGTTCAACTGGTGCACAGATCTGGACTCTCTGCCACCCTGTACATACATGAAGTTAGTTAACCATCTTGTTTATGGCATTAGTTACTACACAATGCAAGAACTCAAAAGCCTCAAGTCCCTTAACAGCTATGAACAGTTTTGCTGTGGCTGGGTTCAAGGTTTGGCGATCTACAAGCCTGATGACTGTGAAAACATTGAACTCGACTCCCTGTCTCTGCTGTATTTCTGCCATCTGTTCCCTAATGTATTTCCCTCAAATCACCACAATGTCACCCGGTTTGATTTCAATACATTTGTACTAGTATTTACATGTCATTTATTCATTTTGTATATTTTTCAAAACTATACTGTTGGTACAGCCAGGCACAGCCGACTGGATCCCGGTCGAGGCGGTGGGCGAATGACCGCATGGCTACCAGCAGAGCCAGCAGGCTCACAGTCGCCCAGCTCCTGCTCAAACCAGTGGGCTCACGGCTGGGCCGGCATGAACTGCATCTTGGGAATTATTTCCCAGCCAAGTCTACATGAATCACCAACCAGTGCATCCTTGGTTTAAGCTAGCTGACAAGAACAACAGGGGGTATTTTATGTGTTCTTGGTTTATGTTAACTTACAATTGGGACAGTACTTGGGCCACGACTGATGACGTTTCACAAGAACGCAAGAATGGAAGAACAGACAAGAAAGTGTATTGAGAAACTACTGGTGCTTGAGGTTCCCTCAGTATCCCGGGCGGGGGGGGGGACATCAAGTGAATACCATCTATTACAGGTAAGCTTTTGGCCACACACAATGTTGATTTGCATGCATGGTATAATCACTCTGAAATCATGAGGTGAGTGTGTTCTTACTTCATAATGTATCATGTTTTGTGTGAGTAAAAGTGTCAGTTTGAGGAAACTGAAACAGAATGATCCAATTAGAGAAATAAGAAAAGAGAGTGAAACTCAATAAACATGTTCTCTGAACTTCTCAATTTCTCAATTCTTCCACCCCTCTTCCATTATGCATCTCTCCCTCAGAGTCAGAGATTAGTGTATAATTACATGGGAAATCAGCAAAAAAAGAGGGGGGTGAAAAGAAAGGAGTAGTATATTTTAACAAGTCAGAGGAGGAGGAGAAGTGAAGGGGGGAGGAGGAAGTGCAGGCCTCGTCGTCACGGGCCGACTGATTGTCTGCTTTTAATCCTCGACCTCATTATCACCTCCAGGTCCGGCAGTGGCAGTAAATGAATCTATCTGCCGAGTGTCAAATCTTCACACCTTCGCCCTGGTAATCACCCCAAGGTGCAAATGCAGAAGATGGATGAAACAAGGGAGAGATGAAGGCAGACAGAGAGGGGGATGCTATGACCTCTGCATTTTATCAACAAATCCCCTCATTTTCAACAGTAAGAAATGTTCCACGCTGCTGTTTGGTTAGTAATTAAAGTTGATTCAATATTCAGTGTCTTTAAGGTCAAAGTGAGGACAGAATGTATAGATTTGGTGCATATGGGAGATCTAGAGCTATTACTGCTCATACCTCAAAATTTGACATTTGTCTTTATATTATTTAATATGCATGTATGGACTTAATATGTAACTGAAATTATATTAACTATTTATTTCCACTTTCAAACCATTCCAAATGCAAAGAAAGTAAAGCAAAGAAGTCACACATGGAAGGATGTAAAAAACAAAACAAAACTAACATCTGGCAACAGATCGCAACTGATAGTAAAAAAACATCTGCAAAAACAGACATACCAGTCATACGTCATTCACCTGAAAATGCCAGTGGAATTTACCAAGAAAGTAAAGAAAGTAAAGGAAAGAAATCTATCAGAGGATCTAGAAGTCACGGTTTCCCATGGGTCAACGGACTAGTATACTCTTTATGTGTAAAAACAATCCTTTTGATCTATTATGTCATCATGTAATTGTATGTTTTCAAAGATAATAAAAAATACAGAGACACAGTCTGTATCAGTCAGTATCAGATATTGGCATAAAAGACATCATTTCACCAATGACAGTGGCTGATACTTATCTGTCACGTTATATTAATGGTGAAATAATTATGTGCTTATTCTAAGAAACATTGATGACGGGCTCAAAGACTTCAGCACAACACCAATTCCAAAAAAGTTGGGATGTGTAAAATGAAAACAAATATGCAACAAAATGAATATGAAAATGCAATGACTAGCAAAACTCATGAACCCCAAATTTTAATTCAAATAGAACACAGGAAGCAAATCAAAAAATTTAATTGAGAAAGTGTACCATTTAAGAGAGTAATAAGGTGTGGTTTAATAAGATAAATACACAAAGCATTTTTTATATTTTACCCAACAT